>NC_092752.1:13591481-13897198 GCF_047496795.1 Chiloscyllium punctatum | reverse complement strand
CCAGCCCATGAAATTTGGATTTTGAGGCATTTGGATCAAATTGCTAAGAATAGTTGAGTCCGGATTGAATATGAGTGCTGCTTTAGATGTGGACAGCAAAGTTTCTTTTCCTGTCAAGTGCAAACTTTATAAGTTTTGGTTGAGGATTGGAATATTTAAATGTAGGAGTGACAGACATGAGTGAGTATTTTAGCAGAACCTTGCAAAGGTATCAAGGTGAAACTAGGTGCTCTGATTAGAGGAATTCAAGCATGGAATTATGACAGAAAGGAAAATGGATTTGGGAGGTGCCGTTTTAAGGATTGGACAACAAAGTAAACAATATCATGCCAGAGTCGATTGCTAAGTTTGTGCAAGGTTAAGTTCAATTAGAGCTTTTCGTGAACCAAAGTTGCCTCGGGACACAGCTGCTAACTCTCATTTACATTTAGTGCCTATATCAGCCTAGAAGATTTACTTTTCCTGGGAGTTGTCATTTGTCCATGTTTCCTGTTACGTTCCTGCACATAATTAAACCAGGAAAGAAGAGGGTAGTTAATAAACAAGCTGTTGGTTTTTTTTTGTTTTTTTATTATTTTAAACTTGAAATCAAAATTAGTTAAATGAACAGTGTAGGGTCAAGTAAAATTCATTGAGTCTTTAAACCAAATTCAAAGTTGTGTCTATAATAGATTCTGTGTTCTGTAAAAAAATTTTAATTTGACAGCTCTGAAATTTTTCAGTTTTCCTTTTCCACATAAATACTGTTCACTTAGTGATAATTTGCTTTCCACAGATATTCTGTCTGCACGGTGGCCTCTCTCCATCCATAGACACATTAGATCATATTCGAGCTTTGGATCGTCTGCAGGAAGTGCCTCATGAGGTGAGTTCCATCCTGTACTGTTGTGGGGATTGTTCACAAAAATGGAAATGTCATACCCCTTTGGATCTTGGAGCTTTGGGGTGGGGGACTTGCAAATGATTCTTCCTTCCCACAATTTTTTAAATTATTAAAACTTGAGAGCTATTTGCCTGGATCAAACTAAATTTCTTTCAAAACTTTGAAACGTATGTGCTTTGTAAGAAAATAAACCAATTTCTTTTGGGTTTTTTTTTGCTCACGGGATTGAGGGTTGCTGGCTAGACCAGTATTTATTGTCCATCCCATCTTTACTCTTGTAACTTCATGCTTGGGATGTCTCTTATAACACACCTTTACCCCTTCACAGGCAGCAATGTCACTTCTCTGACTTTGTGGCCAAACCCCCCACAAACCAGCTCTGACTAATATTTTGCTGAACAGCAATAAGGCAACCTCTTTTTGCTACAATACTGTACTCTTTCAGCAACTTCCCCTAGTTGAGTTCCTTCTTAAAATTATTAATACATGTTAATAACAAAAATAAGAGTGTCTCACGTGCCAGGCAATGGCCATCTCCACCGAGAGGGAATCTAGGTAGCTCCCCTTGACATTCAGTGAATCCACAACTATCCATGTCCAGGAACTCCTCATGACCAGCTTTTCTGGCTGCAAGAGCAGGTCAGAGGTTAGGAATTTTGCAACAATTAACTCTCTCTTCCTGACTCTTGAAAATTTGTCCTCCATCTCCAAGGCACAAATTAGGAGTGGGATTGAATTCTGTCCACTCATCTCTGTTGTTCCCAACAGTTACAAGAAGCTTGATACTATTCAAGACTATCTGCTTTGTTGGCACCCAATGCACCCTTCTGACCCTGGAGGCATTGATTCATTTCTTGAAGTTAACTACCATGTCTACTGTGCCGTATTTGCTGAAATGGCTATCTTGCACGTGTCATTGATCTATATTTTTTAAATAAAACTGTACTGGCCAGAATAGTCAATTTTCATCCTATGTTCAGTGTCTATACGATATTTTACTCTTACAGCAGCTTACTGAATAGAATTCACTAAGAATGATGGTCTCCCTAACTTAAGTTACTATAGCTGACTGCAATGTCAACCTTGCTGTGATCAACAAACTCTTCTCATTTAGGAGCTGCGCTGAGAATAGAAAAACGTGATATGGTGAAGATTTTAAGATTGTAAAGGTGTATGATTTCTTGTAATTTCTGTTCAATCATCAGGGTCCAATGTGTGATCTGCTGTGGTCAGATCCTGATGATCGTGGCGGTTGGGGGATTTCTCCACGAGGTGCTGGGTACACTTTTGGACAGGATATCTCGGAAACCTTTAACCATGCAAATGGTCTAACTTTGGTGTCTCGAGCTCATCAACTTGTAATGGAGGTAAGGTAACTATGAAACTATTATGCCATGCGTAAAGTGGAATATGGAATAGTTTAAACTGCAGTTTAAGACTTAAGGAGGTCAGCATTTTTTTTCCCTCAAATTTCTACTTTTAAAAAACTCTTTTCCAGAGCTAGTTAACTTCAATCTGGATTTGCTCTAAAAACATGTCTTAAATTGAAACTGATCATTTATCTGCAGCTGGTTCGGCTCTGCATCAAAGCTAAAATCCTAGGAATCGTCCCAATTAAATCCTCCTCTTAAATAAAATTGGTACTTATTTGGCCTATATTCAAGGCAATATTCTCTTTTTTTTTATGTCTTGGCCTTTAATGTTCTGTTTAGAATTAATAGAGTTGGTCTAAGAGTTAATAATGTGTTGTGTGGTCTGGTGTACCAGGAGGTGCACAGTCTTGCACAGGCTGCTGAGAAACTGGCAAACAAACAAAATGGGAGAAGAAAGGTTCACTGGATGACTATGGTTTACAAAGCCTTCATAGCTAAAGTTTATGGATTCTATACAGATTAAATTTGTCCCTTAATCCAGACTCATTGTGAAATGCAACATTGCTCAGATGTGTTTTTATTTGTGGTCCTTCCTGAAGAGTTCAGATGCATTTAACTTGGTCGTTAATACTCCAGAGATGGCATTTGGTTCAGGAAAATGTTAAGATCTCAATAGAGGCTTTAAATGTTTTCTTAAAAAAAATTTGAAGTCCTAGTTATTAGCTGAAAAGACTGTGCTTAAAAAAAAAAATCACTGGCAAAAGAAAATGAGCAAGCACTTCAAATGCTATCTATACTTTTTAAAGCAAATTTCTGAACAGAACTCTCCTGGTTCTACCACTCTTTTCAGGCAGAGTTACAGATAACCACAACTCATTGAGTGAAAAGTATTTTCATTTCTCCCCTCTAAACCTCCAGCTCCGTTCCGTTTAAAGCTATGTCTCATGGGATATTGACCCCTTTCCTAAGGAGCAAAGCTTTCCCCTATCTGCCCCCTCTATGCCCTTCAACATTTGTATACCTCAACCGGATTTTCCCTCCACCTCCGCCTTCTCTACCGTAGTGACAACAATCCAGCCTCTCTAGTCTCATTATCACTGAATCACTTCTGCCCAGGCTACAGGGTGGCATGATGGCTCAGTGGTTGCACTCGTGCCTCACAGCACCAAGGTCCCAGGTTTGATTCCAGTCTCTGGCGACTCTCTCTATTTGGAGTTTGCACATTCTCCCCATGCCTGTGTGGGTTTCCTCCGGGTGCTCTAGTTTTCTCCCACAGTCCAAAGATGTGCAGGTCAGGTGAATTGCCCATGCTAAATTGCTCATAGTGTTAGGTGCATTAGTCAGAGGGAAATGGGTCTGGGTGGGTTATTCCTCGGAGGGTCGGTGTGGACTTGTTGGGCTGAAGAGCCTGTTTCCACACTGTAGGTAATCTAATCTAATCCAGGTGAATGTCTTCTGTTCCCTCTCTAGTGCAACCAAAGCTTTCCTATAGTGTAGAGACCAAAACTACACCAGTACTCCAACTGTGGCCTAACTAGCATTGTATCCATCTCTGTCATAACCACCTCTTGTATACAGTGCCTTAATTTAATAAAAGTAAGTATCCCATATACTGCCTTACCCACATTATTTGCCTACCTTCAATAATCTATGGTCATGTACACCAAGGACCCTTCGATTTTTCAATACTTCCCTATGGTCCTACATTTCAATGTTTCTTTGCCTTGTTTGTCCTCCAAAAAGGAGAAAGTGAGGACTGCAGATGCTGGAGATCAGAGCAGAAAAATGTGTTGCTGGAAAAGCGCAGCAGGTCAGGCAGCATCCAAGGAGCAGGAGAATCGACGGTTCGGGCATAAGCCCTTCAGGAATGAGGACGGTGTGCCAAGTGGGCTAAGATAAAAGATAGGGATGAGGGACTTGGGGAGGGGTGTTGGGAATGCGATAGGTGGAAGGAGGTTAAGCTGAGGGTGGTGGGGAAGAAGATTGCAGGTCAAGAAGGCGGTGCTGAGTCAGAGGGTTGGGACTGAGATAAGATGGGGGGAGGGGAAATGAGAAATCTGCATTTGTCCCTTGTGGTTGGAGGGTTCCTAGGCAGAAGATGAGGTGCTCTTCCTCCAGGCATTGTGTTGCCATGGTCTGGCGATTAGAGGAGGCCAAGGACCTGCATGTCCTTGGTGGAGTGGGAGGGGCCATGGGGCAGTTGAGTTGGTTGGTGCAGATGTCCCAGAGGTGTTCTCTGAAACGTTCCGCAAGTAGGCGGCCTGTCTCCCCAATGTAGAGGAGGCCACATCGGGTGCAGCGGATGCAGTAAATGATGTGTGTGACGGTGTGGGTGAATTTGTGACTGATATGGAAGGATCCCATGGGGCCTTGGAGGGAAGTGAGGGGGAGGTGTGGGCGCAAGTTTTGCATTTCTTGCGGTTGCAGGGGAAGGTGCCAGGAGTGGAGGTTGGATTGGTGGGGGGTGTGGACCTGAACGAGGGAGTCACGGAGAGAGTGGTCTTTCTGGAACGCTGATAGGGGAGGGAAATGTATCCTTGGTGGTGGGGTCTGTTTGGAGGTGGCGGAAATGACAAAGGATGAAGAAGGAGGCCATCTGGGTGGTTCGGTATTGGAATTGGTCCTCCTGGGAGCAGATGCGGCGGAGGCAAAGGAATTGGGAATATGGGATGGCGTCAACACGGACATTTACTATAAACCAACCGACTCCCATAGCTACCTAGATTACACCTCCTCCCACCCTGCCCCCATGTAAAATTGCCATCCCATATTCTCAATTCCTTCGCCTCCGCCACATCTGCTCCCAGGAGGACCAACTCCAATACCGAACAACCCAGATGGCCTCCTTCAAAGACCGCAATTTCCCCTCCGACGCGGTTGATGCTCCACCGCATCTCCTCCACTTCCCGCTCCTCCGCCCTTGAACCCCGCCCCTCCAATCGCCACCAGGACAGAACCCCACTGGTCCGCCCCCACCACTCTACCAACCCCCGGATACATCATATCATCCTCCGTCATTTCCGTCACCTCCAAGGATATATTTCCCTCCCCTCCCCTATCAGCATTCCAGAAAGACCACTCCCTCGGCGATTCCCTCGTCAGGTCCACACCCCCACCAAGCCAACCTCCACTCCCGGCACCTTCCCCTGCAACCACAAGAAATGCAAAACATGCGCCCTCACTTCCCTCCAAGGCCCCAAGGGATCCTTCCATATCCATCACAAATTCACCTGCACCTCCACACTCATCATTTACTGCATCCACTGCACCAGATGTGGCCTCCTCTGCATTGGGGAGACAGGCCGCCTACTTGCAGAACGTTTCAGAGAACACCTCTGGGACACCCGCACCAACCAACCCAACTGCCCCGTGTCCCCTCCCACTCCTCCAAGGACATGCAAGTCCTTGGCTACCTCCATCGCCAGACCATGGCAACACGATGCCTGGAGGAAGAGCGCCTCATCTTCTGCCTAGGAACCCTCCAACCACAAGGGATGAATGCAGATTTCTCCAGTTTCCTCATTTCCCCTCCCCTCTCTTTGTCTCAATCCCAACTCTGACTCAGCACTGCCTTCTTGGCCTGCAATCTTCTTTCTGACCCCACCCTCTCTCCGGCCTTTCACCCCCACCTTAACCTCCTTCCACCTATCACATTCCCAACGCCCCTCCCCCCAAGTCCCTCCTCCCTATCTTATATCTTAGCCTGCTTGGCACACCCTTCCTTCTCATTCCTGAAGAAGGGCTTATGCCCGAAACGTTGATTCTTCTGCTCCTTGGATACTGCCTGACCTGCTGTGCTTTTCCAGCAACACATTTTTCAGCTCTGTCCTCCAAAAAGGCACTATCTCTCTTACTGTTCAGGATTAAATTCCATTTGCCACTTCAGTCTATCTGACCAGCCTTTCTGTATTGTTCTGTAATCTGAGGTTTTGCTACTCACTATTTACCATGGCACCAGCATGGTGGTGTTTACTAACTTGCTGATCATGTCTCCTACATTCATGTTTAAATCATTAATGTATGCAGCAAATAGTATGGGACCCAGCACCAAACTCTATGGTATACCATTGGACACAGGCTTTCGGTCACACAAACACCTTTTGACCATCACCCTCTGTTTCCTGTCACTCGCACATTTTGGATCAATTTTCTTTTAAATTGCCTTTGATCCCATGGGCTCTTAGCTTCTTAATCAGGCTGCTAAGTGATACCTTGTCAAAAGCTTGACTGAAGGTCATGTATGCTACGTCAACTGCATTACCCTCACCCACAAACCTAATCACCTCCTCAAAAGATGAAATCAAATCAAATTTGTTAAACATCTCCCTTTTACAAAGCCATGCTAACTGTCTTTGATCCTTACCTGTCCAAGTGGAGATTAACCCTGTCCTTCAGAATTTTTTTGCAATGGTTTCTCTGCCACAGATCTTAGACTTACTGGCCTATAATTTCGTGGTTTGTCCCTTGAATATTTGTATCAAATTAGCTACCCTTTGGCATCTCCTTCTGTGGAGAAAGTGAGGACTGCAGATGCTGGTCAGGCAACATCCAAGGAACAGGAGAATGGACGTTTCTGGCATCAGCCCTTCTTCATCTCCTTCTATGGTCAAGGTTACCTATTGAATCTGGACTTGTTATTCTGAGCACATGCTTCTCAGTTCCTAATTCTTGATGCCTCAGTCTTTTTAGTATCTGACATACTGTCTCTGCGTTCTCCAAGCTGCTCTAGACCAAAATCCAAAAAAGCCTTCTTCTTCCACCCCCCCCTGCCCCGACCACTTCCATTACAATGTGACGCAGCCTGATCCCAGAAATATACAAATTAATAATCTTTAGTTTTAAACCTGCCAACTACATTGGTTTTCTTACATATGATGTTCTCTCCAATTTTCTGGAAGAATAACTTGGTGTAGAGAATGCCATTATTATCTTGAGTGTAATGAAATCAATTTATGAATATTCTGATATTATAGTGTAATTTAGATGCACAGGGGAATCTGAGGTCTTCAGCACAAAATAAGGCCCTTCAGCCCATTGAGTCTGTGCCAGTCAAAAACAAGCTTCTAACTATTCTGATTCTATTTTCAGCACTTGGCCCATAGCCTTGTATGCCTTGGCATCACAAGTGTACATCTAAATACTAAAATGTTGAGAATTTCGGCCTCCATCATCCTTTTAGAGACAGTGACTTCCAGATTCCCACCACCCTCCCACCCTCTGGATAAGAGACTCCACACCCACCCCTCCCCCTCTTTCCCCTCCCCCCCACCGCTCCCCCCCGCTGATTCTCCAGCAAGTCTGCATAATTTTGCGTGATCCATTTGAGTATCTTAAACTTACTGGCACACACTTACTTTGCCATTTAGGATTTATATTCACACATGATATTCTTTAGGTTTGGCTGTGATGCTAGTCCCCTATAGAACCTTATCATGATTGAACACAATGGCATTTGGCACAGATTTAGACTTTACCAAAGACTTAAATGGATTAATCCTACATTTTTTAAAAATGACATTTCTAATTACAAATAAATCCTCTTCTACTCACATTTGTAACCATGAAAATCAAATATTTTGAGTGCAGAACCAGGTGCCATTATTGAACGGTACAGGCATTCTTCATGGTATGTGTAACTCGCTGTGTATAAATCTATTTGACCAATTGTCAAGTCAAAATGTAGGTTTAAAGCAACTTTAGTTGTGGTAGAAATATGTACTTCCTTTTAGATTTTAGTTGAACTACATTTCTTGTATAATGTTTGTATTGCAAAGCATGATTGTTAAATCTGAGAAATGTATCAATATTTACTGTTATCATACTACTTGGACGTAGGGAAAAATAAACTATTTTCAACATATGGAGCTCATTCTTCTAACCCTGAGGCAATTATGAATATTCTGATATTATAGTGTAAGTTAGATGCACAGTCATTTGAGAGGAACCCAGTTTCATCCTTGTAAAGTTATCCAATGTTTTAACAGGGTATCTACTATCCTGTATTATACTTTAAATACTTACACTAGTTTTGCAAACACACTAAATGATTCAGTAATAATTTTGTTACTGTATTTGAAAAAGTCTAGTAAGATAACTCGGCAGCATTTAGTTGGGTACTTTGAGTAATTTCGGAGGAGTAATTATGTTATGTTTTTCAAGATGCTAAAGATCTTTCAATTGTTTGATCCCAGGGATACAACTGGTGCCATGATCGAAATGTGGTAACAATATTCAGTGCTCCAAATTATTGTTATCGCTGTGGTAACCAAGCTGCTATTATGGAACTAGATGACACATTGAAGTATTCCTTGTAAGTATGATGAAATCCATATTTAATATTTTAAAGTACGTACATTGTTGAAGACTGCATTCATTAAACTTAAAACTTGTCCACTTCTGACAGAAAGGTAAAAATTGGTTTGAAATTTACTGAATTCCTAAGTAAGCTCCCATCTGCAGCTCTAGATTTAAATATTTGTCTGGTGAAAGCTTCCAATTTGGCAACTGAGTCAACTCCATGCATGTCAGGATTGGGGGATTTGAGCTATAAGCAGAGGCTGAAATAGGTTCTGCCTTTTTTTTCCCCTAGAGCATCGGAGGCTGAGAGGTGACTTTATAGAGGCTCATAAAATCGTGAGGGGCATGCATAGGGTAAATAGACAAGGTATTTTCCCAGGGTGGGGGAAAAGATTTAAAAAGGATCTAAGAGGCAACTTTTTCACATAGGGTGGTGCGTGTATGGAATGAGCAGCCAGAGGAAGTGGTGGAGGCTGGTACAATTACAATATTTAAAAGGCATCTGGATGGGTATGTGAACAAAGATTTAGAGGGACATGGGCCAAGTGCAAATGGGACTAGGTTAGGATATCTGGTCAGTTTCCATGCTGTACATCTCTCTGACTCTATGATATGCTTTCTAAAATCAAGTAAAGGAGTATGGTGATCCTATCGTAGAAAATGAATTCCTTTTTATAGATGTAGTGCAGGTTCCAATTTGCAGTTCTCATGTTGAATCAGCATCCAACATCTTTTGGTCTGAACCTGAGAGGAGGGAGAGAATATCATTGAATATCATCAAAAGCCCAAGCAACCATCAACAGAATAACATACAGGGCAACTTTGATTATCCAAATGTCAATTATCCAAATTTCAGACTATCTGAACAAAATCAAGGTTCCAATGCATGAGTAAACTGTATTACCCAAACATTGATTAGCCGAACAAAATACTCCTACCCTTGTCATTCGGATAATCGAGGTTGCTCTGTACTTGTGGAAAGTAGGAATAATTTTGTTTTGTCTTGAATGGAGAACTTGTACTGACAGCATGTTGTACGTATCTCTTAAAATAAAACAAAAACTGCAAATCTTAGGATCTGAAACTGAAATTGCTGGAGAAACTCAGCAAGTCTGGCAGCATCTTTGAAGGCGAAAGAAACAGTTAGTATTTCAAGTCTGGTTACCCTCCTTGAGATCTGTAGAAGGATCATGGGGCTAGAAACGTTAACTCTGTTTCTTTTCCCACAGATGCTGCCAGGCCTGGGTTTCTCCAGAAATTTGGCTTTGTTTGTTGCACATGCCTCCAGTGGTATCTTCCTGGTCCTATACTCTTGGAAACGCCCTTCATTATTAACCCCATACTTCGCACTTTTTAGAATGCTTCAGTTTTTTTGTGTGGTGATCTTCTCTTTCAGTTATTCTAGTAGACTCAATGTTTCAAAACTGACAAAGCCAAGATTTAATTACAAAATGTGAAGTGTTTGAAACATTTGAACTTTAAAACTGATGAGCACTTCAGAAGAACAACAGTATTAGCTATTGGAACTTTCATCAACTGTTTTATTAATCTCAAACACTGATCTATGTGACCTGATGAAATTAAGTTTGTACCTTGACCTTTTGATGCTCTTTGGTTCAAGTACTGTACTAAGTGTAACTCCTTTTCCACAGCCTTCAGTTTGATCCAGCACCTCGCCGTGGAGAGCCTCATGTCACTCGTCGTACTCCAGACTATTTCCTGTAAAGAGTTCTTAATAATACACTATAACCACGCCAGCAGTTCACCACCTGCTACAAAAAAAGCAACAATAATTTAAATGTTTTTCTGAAATTACTTCTGTTTGTCAAAACCTAATAGCATTAACACGGACCAAATGTGCCATACTGAAAGCAGTCCTACGCCTGGAGCATTGAACACAATTTTGAAAAGTAATTTCTACTTTTTTCTTTGTTTTGTTTTAGTATGGAAAATATGGTATTCAGTCTTAACAGTTCTATTTTGCTTGCTATTACATGTCCTTTTGTTTTACCTAGGAGACTGTGAAATATTGATGTACAAATGCTATAATAAACTGGTTCAATTGCAACAGTCATGACATTTTTGGTTATAGTTTCACCAGGCATGTATTGCTTTACAGTCCTTTTTCTTTTCAGTAAGAGGCACATAACACCTGTTCTGAATGTACACTACGAACATTTGAAAAGGATTTACAATGTCCTTCTGGAGTGTTTGAGAAAATGTCCCTTTTCAATGTTTGAATCACTGTTCTGTGTTACTGTACTTTTTTGTATATATTTGACATAAAAGTGCTTGCAACTTCAACTTGGTGTATTTGAACAATAAACTAATTCAAATAATCAGTCACTGGGTTTCAGGAAGATCATTTAGGTCATTAAAAAAATTCCCTTCAACTGAACTAAAATCACAGTTATGAGCAAACATGCACAAACTTTCTGAAATCTTGTTGAATTTTTTCAGTTATTTCCACCTCCATCTAACAAAATACAAAACTTGAATCTTGGATTGATTTAATGTTTCACCAATTCTTTTCCAGACATTTTACAATTTGATTTTTGAAACCAGTTTATTGTTAAAATCGTGGATTGTTTCTGGAATAATTTTTTTCTGCCCCATTCAAACTTCCAAGGATGATCCTTGCACAGGGAATCATTGGTGGGTGTCTTTTATTAAATATTTGTTTAATTTTGCAGAAATCATAAAACTTTTCATGTGATATTGCAGCTGTCTCCTCTAGCAGGTGTAATGACTAGTTCAACAGTCATGTTTATAATTAGGTTTGATTTAGTACTTAAATATGAGAAACAATTTAAGGATTTATTGTAATTCGTTTTTTAAAAATTGCAGCAATTTTTGAACACTAAGAATCTTGTATGTTTCAACAGGAGGTTTCTCCTTTTACTACATCCCAACAAATACAGGGCCAGCATACTCCCCCCTCTGCTCATAACACCATAGCTTAAAGAGTTCCAATTATGAAGCATAAACTTGATAGATAATCTAATTAAGATGTTTGCAATGTTAGGTTCAACAGGGTAGGAATAGAAAGCGTTCCTATGCTGCAAGAATCCTGAACGAGGAGGCAGAATCTTAAATTTAGAGCACAGCCATTCAGAAACCAAACTAGTAATTTTTTAAATCTCCCCTACAATAGACAGTGTGAATCTAGTGCTAGTTTTCCTTCTCCATCACCACATGCTCCAAAAAAGGCTGTAGAGTCAAATGATGTTTTTGAGAGATTTTTGTTGGGCAAGTGTACTGATGGATATACAGAAAAAGTGAACTGTTCCTGTGTTCCAGTTAAGTCAGCATCTTTTGAAGAATAGAGAAGTTGTTTCTAGTTGGTTGCCAATCCTGGTACTGATTCAGACCTATTGTCCAAACTCGGGTACAAGAGCCCCAGTGCCACTAAAGAAACCTGAATTCACGGGAAATGCCGACAAAGTATTGGTGATTTTTGCCAGAAGTTTTGTCAAGAGCAAAACTTGGCAGACAACTCGCCGTTTGATTGCAGAATTAGTGGAATTTTCTGACCATCTATCCCATCTTTTGGTCAATAATCCAAATTGCAATTTGAACGATGCAATTTGAACGATGCAACTGCAGGTGTTTAAAATCAGACCTTGTATTATGTTGGCTTCTGACCTTTATTGTGAATTTGAAATGCAATCTCACAAATAATAGCACTTTCTTTCAGAATTCAAAACAAAGTCCCATGGGTATGCTATAGGTTGAGCACGAAGTCTGTATCATTGCTTGTATGGAGGAACAAGGAGAGAAATATCTCTTTTGATGTTTCTTCTGTTTATGAGCTCCTTGCCTCTTTTTTTTATTATTTTTTGTCTTCCCCTCTCCATTCTTTTTTAATTTTCAACAGCTTCTCTCAAGTGCTTTTGCAATATTGTGCTTTTAATACCAGTAGACAAATGTAGGCTTCTTCCTCTTCACCTGTTGCAGCTGTCGTCTTGAATTCCTTGCAACCTACTTTCCTCTCCATTTGCAGCCTCCTGTTACTGTGCAGAGAGACCTGGTGTCCTTATGCATAAATCACAAAAGCTGGTTTGCAGGTGTAGTGTGTAATTAAGGCAAATGCAATATTGTACTTCATTACTAGAGGGATGGAGTTTAGAAACAGGGAGGTAATGTTGCAGCTGTATTGGGTGCAGGTGAGGCCACACCTGGAGTATTTCAGAATTAGAATCTCTATTGTGTGGAAACAGGCCCTACAGCTCAACAAGTCCATACCAACCACCCGAAGAGCATTCCACCCAGACCCATTCCCCTATGTTTACCCTGACTCATGCACCTTACCTGTACATCCCTGAACACCTATGGGCAATTTAGCATGGCCAATTCACCTAACTTGCACATCTTTGGATTGTGTGAGGAAACCAGAGCACCCGGAGGAAATCCACACAGACACTGACAGTTGTCAGAGGCTGGAATCTAACCCAGGTCCCTGATGGTACGAATCAGCAGTGCTAACTACTATGCCACCCTGGAAATCTGAAGCATAAGAGGACTTGGGATTTCTAGTTCAGGATTCTCTTGAGGTTAATATGCAGGTTCAGTTCAGGTTCAAGGTATTGCTTGCAGTTTGGCCTTACTTGAGAACGGACGTGCAGGCACTTGAATGGGGTGCAGAGGGGGCTCACCTAGGTTAATTCTGGAATTGAGGGGGTTGGCTTCTGAGGGGAGATTGCGTAGACTTGGGTTATACTCAATGGAATTTGGAAGAATGAGGGGTGGAGGGAATCTGATAGAAACATATGAAGGGAATAGATAAGCTCGAAGCAGGGAGGTTGTTTTGACTGGTAGGTGAAACTAGAACTTGGGGGGGCATAGCTTTAAAATAGGTGAGAGTAGATTTAGGACTGAGCTAATGAGAAACTTCTCCCTAAGGGTTGTACATTTGTGGAATTCCTTGCCCAGTGAAGCAGTTGAGGCTACCTTGTTGAATGGTTTTTAAGGCAAAGATAGATTTTTGAACAGTAAAGGTATTAAGGGTTATGGTGAGTAGACAGGTAGGTGGAGCGGAGTCCAAGAAAAGATCAGCCATGATCTTGTAGAATGGTGGAGCAGGTTTGAGGTGCCAGATTGCTGCCTCCTACTCCTATTTTTTGTATTCTTATTCCCTTGTAGCCTATACCTTACTCCTTGCTTCCTTTCTCCCTTCCTCCCCTTGTAGCTTCTACCTCCTAAAACCTCTTTCTCCTCCCCTGTCCTTTGGCAGCCTCCTCATTTCTCTTCTCTCTCTCTCTCCCCAACCTTTTCTGCTGCCTCTTTTCAACCCAATTCATCTCCTCCCAAAGGCAGCATTCCCTGGACTCAGTCAGCATATTCCTGAGGCCTGTACTCTGACAACAGCAATCTCAATGACTTCTAAACTGCTCCTCCAACCAGTCACTAGTGACTGAGGAATTATTTAGCCTTGCTGAAGAAAATGGTTACTTACTTAAGGTAGAGTAGGGCAATTAGCAGCCAAAGAATCTGCATGATTGCAATGACTACAAGGAAAAAGCAGGAAAGCTTCTTTAATATTAAAATAAAGAACTAGACATGCCAGCATCTAACGCCTCTGTCATGCTCCTATTAGATTTCAACTCATTTGATACTTTACAATTAAGATTTGGAGTTGATTATCTCTAAACTTCTGTTCCCTTCTTCCCCTCCCCCCCCCAATGGAATATGAATCCTCAAAAATTCTGTTTCTAAATTCCAATTATCAATATCCAAAATTTCCACTGTTCTTACGAGAACTGTGGTAGGACCCAAAGTCTTGATTTAAAGATTTGCAGTGCATTTTTAATCCCAAGATCCATCCGTCCAATCCAATGTAGAATTTAATAATTAGCACCAAATCATTTTTTTAAAAAACCCTCTCATCACCTCCCCTTTAAACCAAATCATGTCACATTTCAAACATAATGTGCACAAAAAATAAATCTTCTTGTTTCATAGAATCTAGTGTGCTCTTAAGCAAAGGATAATAGATTGAAATAAATAATATATGCTAATCAGCAAACTACTTTCAAACCACAGGAAACCAACAACGACTTAACCACATTTAAGTGGCAAGACGCTGGCCAGCAAACCAGTTGCATTCTCAACTAGTTAATTGTGTCAGATTTCTGAGGCCCATAGTCAATAATACCCCAGTCTTCATTTCATCGAGATGCCTTGAACGCTGATAATAATGTGTCCTTGATCTTAGCGGAGTCAGCAACGACTTATTCTGTTCTGTCTCCTCAAAATCCACAAGTCCCTGCTTAAATCAGAAGGAAAGTATTCACATGACTCTTTAAAATTTAGACCAGTTGCTCAGAGTGCATGCAACTAAAAATTCTAATAACTTCAAAGTTTTTTTTTGTCTGTCAGGTTTTGGGTATAAATCCCTTTGTCTCCCCAGTTTGTGACAGAGCTCAATTGATCTTTTTTTTCCACTGTAACCTCCTTTTTAAAAATAGCAATGATTATGTCACATAATGACTGGTCTTTCCTAGTCTTGCACTCAGTAGCAAAACCACTAGGCTGTTTTAATATTCTCTCACTTGCTCAGCTTTGTTATACTACTGGGTAATCCAAGATGAAAGATGGGAAAAAATTGTGGCTGTAAGACCTAATGCATTTTTTTTTAGATATTTTGGGTGTTGGAGGTGTATTTCCTCTAATTCCAGGAGCAGCAATTACTGTTTTATAATCTGTAGCATTGTTTTGATCTTTTATTCCCAAAGTTCCAAAACCATGACAATTTTAAAAGGAGGAAGACGGTCAAAAGGCAATGATCACATGGACAGTGAGGGAGAGATAGAAAGAAACCTACATTGCTAACAGACACATCAGTGAGTCTGCATAGTTACTGCCTTTGCTGCTGAGTTTCTGTATCTCTGGACATCAGAGTGCAACTAGGAAAAATTAACAAACTGTGAAATTCACAGATGACCTTGGAGGAACCTGTGTGAGAGAGCTCACAGCACAGGAATAGATAAGTGCATAGTTTTTACCTTGCTGTAAGTCTATAGTAGTGAGTAGAATGGGTTCTTTCTTGATCATCTGTTTTATTGAGATTTGTTTCTTGATTAAATTTTAAAAATATAAACCATAGGTACTAAGCATGGAGCACTTTATTTTAGACCAATAAGATGGTGCTATTTTCTAGGTAGATTGTGAAGGAGCAAAGATGGCCTTTAGTAGAGTGATATGGTCTTCCTGTCAGATGTGGGAGTTATAGAGTCCCTTTTTCCCTACTACTTTTCCTGTAGTTAAGTCATTGATCCAAGTGAATTTGTGGCTTTTCTTCCTTTCTTTAATAACCATCCATCAAATTCCTTTGCTCTTGTAAATCTCTCATCACCTCTAACCGCCACTCCAACCAATCAATGCGATCTGATAGGATTCACAGCCAAAGACACTTACTGCAAACATCGTCATCATTAACGTGGAAACTCTCCCTTGATTGGGTTTTTTGTTGAAGTAACAAAGAGGATTGATGAGGGCAGAGCGGTAGATGTGATCTATATGGACTTCAGTAAGGTGTTCGACAAGGTTCTGCATGGAAGATTGGTTAGCAAGGTTAGATCTCATGGAATACAGGGAGAACTAGCCATTTGGATACAGTACTGGCTCAAAAGGTAGAAGACAGAGGGTGGTGGTGGAGGGTTGTTTTTCAGACTGGAGGCCTGTGACCAGTGGAGTGCCACAAGGATCGGTGCTGGATCCACTGCTTTTTTTCATTTATATAAATGATTTAGATGTGAGCAAAAGAGATATAGTTAGTAAGTTTGCAGATGACACCAAAATTGGAGGTGTAGCGGACAGCAAAGGTGGTTACCTCAGAGTACAATGGGATCTTAATCAGATGCACCAATGGCCTGAGAAGTGGCAGATGGAGTTTAATTTAGATAAATGTGAGGTACTGCATTTTGGAAATGCAAATCAGAGCAGGACTTATACAGATGAGGGTAAGGTCCTGGTGAGTGTTACTGAATAAAGGGACCTTGGAGTGCAGGTTCAGTTCCTTGAAAGTGGAGTCACAGGTAGACAAGATAGTGAAGAATGCATTTGGTATGCTTTCCTTTATTGGTCAGAGTATTGAGTATAGGGGTTGGGAGGTCATGTTGCAGCTGTACAGGATATTGATTAGGCCACTTTTGAAGTAGTGTGTGCAATTCTGGTCTCCTTCCTATCGGAAAGATGTTGTGAAACTTGAAAGGGTTCAGAAAAGATTTACAAGGATGTTGCCAGGGTTGAAGGATTTAAGCAATAGAGAGTGGCTGATTAGGCTGGGGCTGTTTTCTCTGGAGTGTCAGAGGCTGAGGGGTGACCTTCTCAAGGTTTATAAAAACATGGGGGGCATGGATAGGATAAATAGACGAAATCTTCTCCCTGGGGTGGGGGAGTCCAGAACTAGAGGGCATAAGATTAGGGTGAGAGGGGAAAGATATAAAAGGGGCCTAAGGGGCAACAGTTTTACACAGAGGGTGGTATGTGTATAGAATGAGCTGCCAGAGGAAGTGGTGGAGGCTGGTACAATTACAGTATTGAAAAGGCATCTGAATAGGAAGAGTTTAGAGGGAAATGGGCCAAGTGCTGGCAAAAGGGACTAGATTAGGTTAGGATATCTGGTCAGCGTGGACGAGTTGGATTGAAGGGTCTGTTCCCGTGCTCTGCATCTCTATGCCTCTATAACTCTCATTTACTGTTCTTTTATCCTGTCCCCTTGTTATGACTGCATAATGTGTCTCCAGGAACTCCACTTTCCCAATGTACTGACCTGTCCCATATTTCTGCAACATTTTTCCCTCATGAAGTCCTTCCTTTCTGTAATAGATTAATTGTGTTGACATTGGCATACATTCCTCAAACTAGCTAAGGCCTGATAGGATACTTTCATCCACTGTTCTGGCTCATCAATGGATTATCTAAATACTGCATTAGTGGTGCTGGAAGAGCACAGCAGTTCAGGCAGCATCCAAGGAGCAGCAAAATCGACGTTTCGGGCAAAAGCCCTTCATCAGGAATAAAGGCAGTGAGCCTGAAGCGTGGAGCTAATGGATTATCTAAAGTCTATGCAACCTGAACCCACCCTAGAAATTCCACTACAGTACAATCAAAGCAAAGCAAGTTAGAAAGTAATGCTTTCTAATAACTTTAACTCTCATAGCTTCTTCTGGTTGCTTCTTCTTTTAATTTGCATGTATTTTCCACAACTTGGCTTGGATGCATTTTATGCACATTCACATTCATCATTCACCAGTTTCTAAACACAAAGAGAGGCTAAATGCCAACACAGACTCTCATACATATTAGTTTTCCTTATTTTGTCTTTTTCACAGCAACCTGGACTACTGTGACACTTCCAAGATAATTTCTCCCAATGTCCTGACCCTGCCCAAGTTCATTTCTGTATCCCACCAGATCTTTTGCTTCTCTGGTGGGTCCCCAGTATTCGGTTATTTCTCTTCATTAGTTTTCTTCTCTCACCCACCCAAAATTTAGATTTTTAATCCATTGGGCCCCCAACTAAAGGTGTCATCTGCAGACTTGTCTCTATTCTCAGCATCCACCAACTTATGTGGCTCCTCCTTATCTCTACAGTCACTTACATGACAATGCCCAGAGTTGACTCAGCCTTCTCTGATCATATGTTGGGTTAGTCCACCTCGCAGTTCTGGGTTACGTACTTGCCTTGTCTTTCACCACCTCACCATCTCCAAATTGGATTACAGTGGTCCATTCTTCTCGCTTCCGCACCTAATTACCTGAGTGATAAACAAAATACACACCCACTTTGTGTGTCTGATCATCCAATGTCCTGGCCGACTATGCCAATTGTAGTAGTGTTTCAAGTGACACTCAACCATGGAGATGGTTCGGGCTCTAAACATAGCAAACGCTTCACTTTACCATATACATTTTGGGATCCAGCTCAAGACAGACTGTTCAATCAATAAAAAGTTCTTCACATTCTTGCACAGTTTTGGTGATATGCCTTTGTCATGTGACCATAAACAGTACAAGACAATCACAAAAACAATGTCTCTTTAGAAGGCTGGGCGAGTACCCAGGTAGGATAAATACTTTCCAAACTCCTGCAGTGTCCACGTCCAGTAAGCATATCCCTTGAAAATGCAAACAGATTCCCAATTGCATTAATTATCTATTGAACATTTGTGGGGATGTAGTTCCTTTTGGTTTGTTTTTACTGCGTGAATTGTCTTCTTTTCATATTGTCTGTACACTTTCATCTACATTCTCAATTAAATAGCTTTCAAATTGGCAATGTGGGCTGACAACCCTAGGATGTTCAGTAAAGGACCGTGGTCTTTGACATGCATGTGTTTGTCAAGAGTGAAGTTCGGAACCACTTCTACATCTGACAAAGCGTGACCCAAAAAAACAGCATATCTGTCAAAGCAACACTCTTCCATCATTGCACTCAAATAATGTAATATACCTGTTTAAAGACTTTGTAGGTAAGATGTCCAGGGTTCTGGATGGTAGACCCATGTGGTGAATTGTCTTGTTGCAGAAGAAATATAAGTTATGTCACATTTGCTAATAAATATTGATAGACGTGGCAGTTCTGTGGAACTAGTATTATGACCCCAAAATATACTGTTTGCCTGCCTTCTCTGATCAAAGGTTGGTAGACAGTTTGTGTGGAGATTTTACATAAGGCTAGAGTGTTATATCAGAAGATTGTATAAGGCACCATTCAGCTATGAAGTTTAATTACTCCTTTAACAATAAGAGTACAGAATTTAAAATACAAGTATTTAATTCCCTCACTCTCATAAAACCTCAGCTGGGCGACTCGGTGTCAAAATCATTGTATATCTCAAATCAAACTGATTACACTGCTATTCTCAACTATCAAGATACATCCCAAAACAATTGCAGGTCAATGCTAATGGACCAGTTTGGCTATAATGTTTTTAATGAGGGCTGCAAGCCCTGGAGCAGTGAGAGGGGAGCAAGTCCCGGGCGGAGACCGGCACAGGGAAAGCAATCTCGGAACTTACCTTAGAGCAGCTGAGTGCTGGTATGGAATGGACTGGAGGCTAGGAGCAGAGGGGAGATGGCTATTGGACAGGGGTCTGATGCAGGCAGTCAGACGACATGCGGAGGCCCTATGCTGAACTGTTACAGCGTAATGTTTATTTGAAAATTTTCTTACTTGGCTGTAAAGCAAATCCTTTAACAATGTCTTATTTCTAACTTATTTTTTAAACTCCGTAAAATAATGCAACTACTTTTCTTTTCCCCGTTTTGTATCTAAGATTTGTACTTAGGTACTTGTACCTAAGGTGACACCATAAGAGACAGACATTGTAAAAGCTTTTCACTGTACTTCTACAATGGAGTGCATGTGACAATAAAGGATATTCTATATTCTTCACAAAACAAAAATAGATTTAATAATATGTACTATGAATGTTGTAAACACAAAGAGCCCAATTTTAGTCCAAAGTGAAAGTGTGTAAGTTAAACCAATATCATAAGATAGTCAATTTATTAAACGGTCCCTATTAATCTTGAAAGGAGACAGCAAAAAGGAGAAGAATTCTTTTGAAAAGTGTGCATTAGCTTTGAGTTTATAAGATTGAGAACTAAAAATATCACTGTGGAAGCTGGTTTTTGAAGTGAGAAGTAAATGTATGTCTGATGTTACCAAGATTATTTTCATATCTGACCTTTTATGATAGAAATATCTGTTATTATATTAATAATTGCTCATTCAGTTCCAGTAGTCCAGCCAATAAAATTATAGAGTAGTTCAAAAGGATTTCATGTTGTCTCTGGTTACTAAACACAATATCTTAAATTTAGTGTAGAGAAGAAAACAAAAATATAGAATACTGAAAATCTAGAGACAGTAAGTTACATTGGGAAGAGAAACAACAGCATAGAACAGCAATTACATAGCAACTTCAACAGAGTAATGTTTCCTGCTTCCCAGATGCGTAAGAAGATACATTTATTCAACAGTCCTCCATTGAATCTGAAACATGTAGTGGTGATGTTGCTGAACGAATTTCTTTAGCAATCGTATGTGTTGCTGATATGATCCCAGTCTCACTGCACTACATGAGTAATAGTGACAACTGCTTTGTAATTTAGGTATTCTGTTGATTTGTGGAGGTCTTCATTGTCAAACACTTACTCTTATACTTTGTAGAAGGTTGAGCTGGCAGTCTTGTGTTGAACCTCCTGGTCAATAGTGGCCTTTTGAAAGAGGTGGCTGTTAAGATATGGAAGCACTCAAAATATTCCTTTTCAAATAAAGCGCTATGGATCCCAATAATTCTAAATGAAAAATATTCTCATTTCCCCTACCAGATTATTTGCTAATGATATTAAACTGCACTCTCTGGTTATTTATTCACTCATCAGAGAAATAAGAATTTTCAGTCTACTTTATCAAAACCATTTGACTATTATCTTGCAAATGTCAGTAAGGTTTTGAATGTAGGTTTGTTTGCTGTGCTGTAAGGTTAATTTCCAGATGTTTCGTTACCTACTAGGTAACATCTTCAGTGGGCCTCAGGCGCAGCATTGCTGAAAATTCCCGCTTTCTATTTATATGTTTGGGTTTCTTTGGGTCCCACTGAAGATGTTACCTAGTAGGTTAACGAAACGTGTGGAAATAAACCTTCCAGCTCAGCGAGCAAACCTACATCCAAAACCTCAACCTGAGTTATAAACCTTCTCAAAACACGCTAATGTCAGTAATGTCTCATCTTAACATTCTCTGCTCAAGGAAGAACACACTTAACTTCTCCAACCTTTCATGAACTCTGGTGACATCCTGGTGAATGTTCTCCTTCTCACAAGGTGGATCAGTGGTTAGCATTGCTGCCTCACAGCACCGGGGACCTGAGTTTGATTCCATCCTCGGGCAACTGTCTTTGTGGAGATTGCACATTTTCCTTGTGTCTGCCTAGGTCTCCTCTGGGTGCTCCAGTTTCCTCACACAGACCAAAAATGTGCAGCTTACATGGATTGGCTACGAATAATGTCAGGTTACAGGGATAGAGTAGGGGACCAGGTCTGGGTGGAATGTTCTTCGGACTGTTGGTGCGGACTTGATGGGCCAAATGGCCAGCTTCCAGACTGTAGGGATTCTATGATTCTACATCTTTCTTGAAAGATAATGAGTACATCAGTTGAAGTGATATAAATTTCTAGCATGATCTCTTTGTTTATACATCTCCATTTATAAAGGTAAGTTGCTTACTTTTTTAAATGACATATCATCAACATATCACACCAACATTAAGGGTTTGTGTATGCGCACAGCAGGACTTCTCTATCATGGACAAAATTATTCAATGCACACATTTGTGACAATATTAAAATTTCAAAAGAATCATTAATGTAGTTCCACTTTCTAGTCACTAGAGGACTGCCTTTCTCTTTTAGCACTTGATATATGTAAAAGGGAAAAGCAAACAAAATTGTCAAATGTCAAACAAAAAAGTGCATTCAGGCTTTGCTAGCATTTGATTAGAGAACAGCTCAACCAATTAAATACAGTAAATGCAAACAAAAGAATGGTTGGATCAAGCCTTGAAATGCATTTGGAGTGCCTATAATTTCGATGATTTGGAGATGTCGGTGTTGGACTAGGGTATACAAAGTTAAAAATCACACAACACCAGGTTATAGTCCCAACAGGTTTAATTGGAAGCACACAAGCTTTCGGAGCCCCGCTGCTTCATGAGGTGATTGTGGAGGGCACAAATCTAATGCACAGAATTTATAGCAAAAATTTACAGTGTGATGTAACTGAAATTATACATTGAAAAATACTTTGATTGTCTGTTGAGTATTTCATCTGTTCGAATACCATGATAGTTTCACTTCTTTCATGTGTAAATCACAAAACCTTTTTTTTTAAAGTTGCATTCTCAGGTTAACTGTAACAATGAGTGTTAGCTAGACAATATGTTGAAGGTGTTAGCCCCCTTGTTCTTTGTATGACATGATGTTCAGATTGATTCTAATCTAAAAAGTGAGATAACAAGAGTTTTACATGAATCCATGCAGTTTTTGAGCAAAGTACAATGTAACTCTGCAAATACAAATTCACCCCACAAAATATATATGTGCATGTGGGTCTTTGTCTGTGTGTATGTCTGTCTGGGTTGGGGGTTGTGAATGTGAGAGAGAGTGTACATGTGTGTGTAATGAGTGTAGAGTGTCTTAAGTCTGTAAGGGGGTGCATGTGGGAGTGTGTGCGTGTGTCTGGGGTGGGGGGTTGTGAGTGTCTGTGAGAGAGAGTTTATATGTGTGTGCATGAGTGTAGAGTTGTCTAAGTCTCTGAGAGGATGCCTGTGTGAGTGTGGGAGTGTGTGTGTCTCTAAGGGTGTGTGTGAGTGTCTGTATGTGTGAAGAAAGTGAGGACTGCAGATGCTGGAGATCAGAGCTGAAAATGTGTTGCTGGAAAAGCGCAGCAGGTCAGGCAGCATCCAAGGAACAGGAGAATCGACGTTTCGGGCATAAGCCTGAAGAAGGGCTTATGCCCGAAACGTCGATTCTCCTGTTCCTTGGATGCTGCCTGACCTGTCTGTGTGTGTGTCTGTATATATGTATGTCCATGTGTATGTGTGTATATAGGAGTGCCTGTGTGTGTGTGTACCATTGGGAAAACCAATGTACTAATGTTTCCAATGGGGAAACCGAGCAAAGGCTACGACAACGGATGAATGGGCACCGCACAACAATCAACGGACAGGAGTGTTCTCTCCCAGTTGGGGAACACTTTAGCGGTCCAGGACATTCGACCTCGGACCTTCAGGTGACCAACCTCCAAGGTGGACTTCGGAACATTCAGCAGCGAAAAGTGGCCGAGCAGAGGCTGATAGCTAAGTTCGGTACCCATAGGGAGGGCCTCAACCGGGACCTGGGGTTCGTGTCACATTGCAGGTGACCACCATTGCACTATACACACACACACACAGACACTCCTACACACTCACACACACAGGCACTCCTAAAGACACACATACACACGGACATGCACGCAGATACCCATACACATCCTTAGAGACACACACACTCCCACACTCACACAGGCATCCTCTTAGAGACTTAGATAACTCTACACTCATGCACACACATATACAATCTCTCTCACAGACACTCACAACCCCCCACCCCAGACACGCGCACACACTCCCACATGCACCCCCTCACAGACTTAAGACACTCTACACTCACTACACACACATATACACTCTCTCTCACATTCACAACCCCCAACCCAGACAGACATACACACAGACAAAGACCCATATGCACACATATATTTTGTGGGGTGAATTTGTATTTGCAGAGTTACATTGTACTTTGCTCAAAAACTGCATGAATTCATATGATACTCTGAGCTCAAAAACTGCATGAATTCATGTAAAACTCTTGTTATCTCACTTTTTAGATTAGAATCAATCTGAACATCATGGCATAGACAGAGAACAAGGGGGCTAACACCTTCAACATATTGTCTAGCTAACACTCCTTGTTACAGTTAACCTGAGAATGCAACTTTTAACAAAAAGGTTTTGTGATTTACACATGAAAGAAGTGAAACTATCATGGTATTCGAACAGATGAAAGACTCAACAGACAATCAAAGTATTTTTCAATGTATAATTTCAGTTACATCACACTGTAAATTTTTGCTATAAATTCTGTGCATTAGATTTGTGCCCTCCACAATCACCTCATGAAGCAGCGGGGCTCCGAAAGCTCGTGTGCTTCCAATTAAACCTGTTGGACTATAACCTGATGTTGTGTGATTTTTAACTTTATAATTTTGATGGTCAGATATCATCCTGTGTTGCTGGGGCATGGATTACAGGTTCTTCATCTTCACTGGGTCAAGATCGCTGGAATTCCCAAATATGTACATGCGTATCACATCACCATAAGGGCCACAACATTGATCACGTCACTGTCAGAGGACACCAATAATCAGTCTTCTGAATAGGTTGTGTGGTGCTCTTTCAGCACGGAGTCCGCATGTTTGTTACCCAGTCTTATTGGGCTCTGTAGCATTTTAAATTTGTAAAGTGAACCCATCAACGAATGTCTTTGCTATGGCTTCTGTTTAATATCTAATCCTAATGACAGCACATATGACAGTGAGCATTCCATCAGCACTGTAATGAAGTGTGAAGTTTAGCCTGGGTTCATGCCTCTGGGTGTGGGGCATGAAATCTCTGGCTCTGAGAAAATAGCGTGGCCTCTGGGCTGATGCTGGTTATACCACAACGAATACTGTGTTATACTGATAACGCTGGAAAGAAACTATAAAGTTATTTAAGTAAAATATGTTTCCAAGACTGTCAATGACCTCCAAACCAAGGTCTTGTATGTTTTAAAATCAAATGTATAAAACAATGGAAACTCATTTTGTGAAAGACTTACCGGAAACCTAAATATTACTGATTAAAACCACAAGGCCACAGCCTAGAAGCCAAAAAGAAAGCACATCAATGACACTAGCTCTTGACTTCAATGCAATGATAGCCACATAGAAACTTGAGTTTGTCTTCTAAGATTTATCTGTCTAGCATTCACAATAAACCAAACCACAAAGAATATGACAGTTGCTCAGACAGAGAAGCTGATGTGAATACCCCACCAGAACTCTTCTAACTACTTTGACACAGTTCACATGAACAAAACAAATCTGCAGCAGAAAATTGTACAAACACAATTCAGTCATATAACCTGAACTTAGGAGCATTGTTTGAAAGCATAAAGAAAGCTATGTAAAGTATTAGACCAGCTTATGGCCATAAGGGCTGAGGACTTCACAAAGAGGTAAAAACAATGTCTGCAGATACTGGAAACCAGAGTCTAGATTAGAGTGGTGCTGGAAAAGCACAGCAGTTCAGGCAGCATCCGAGGAACAGTAAAATCGATGTTTCGGGCAAAAGCCCTTCATCAGGAATACAGACAGAGAGCCTGAAGGGTGGAGAGATAAGTGAGAGGAGGGTGGGGGTGGGGAGAAAGTAGCATAGAGTACAATAGGTGAGTGGGGGAGGGGATGAAGGTGATAGGTCAGGGAGGAGGAGGAAGTGGATAGGTGGAAAAAAAGATAGGCAGGTAGGACAAGTCATGGGGACAGTGCTGAGCTGGAAGTTTGGAACTGGGGTGAGGTGGGGGAAGGGGAAATGAGGAAACTGGTGAAGTCCACGTTGATGCCCTGGGGTTGAAGTGTTCCAAGTGGAAGATGAGGTGTTCTTCCACCAGGCATCTGGTGGTGAGGGAGCGGCGGTGAAGGAGGCCCAGGACCTCCATGTCCTCGGCTGAGTGGGAGGGGGAGTTGAAATGTTGGGCCACGGGGCGGTGTGGTTGATTGGTGTGGGTGTCCCAGAGATGTTCCCTAAAGCGCTCTGCAGATGAAACTTTAATGGATGTGGAAGGCTCCTTTAGGGCCTTGGATGGAGGTGAGGGAGGAGGTGTGGGCGCAGGTTTTACAATTCCTGCGGTGGCAGGGGAGGGTGCCAGGATGGGAGGGTGGGTTGTGGGGGGAGGGCGTGGACCTGACCAGGTAGTCATGGAGGGAACGGTCTTTGCGAAAGGCGGAAAGGGGTGGGGAGGGAAATATATCCCTGGTGGTGGGGTCTTTTTGGAGGTGGCGGAAATGTCGGCGGATGATTTGGTTTATGCGAAGGTTGGTAGGGTGGAAGGTGAGCATCAGGGTGGTTCTGTCCTTGTTACGGTTGGAGGGGTGGGGTCTGAGGGCAGAGATGCAGGATGTGGACGAGATACGTTGGAGGGCATCTTTAACCATGCGGGAAGGGAAATTGCAGTCTCTAAAGAAGGAGGCCATCTGGTGTGTGTTCTGTGGTGGAACTGGTCCTCCTGGAAGCAGATATGGCGGAGGCGGAGGAATTGGGAATACGGAATGGCATTTTTGCAAGAGGTAGGGTGGGAAGAGGTGTAATCCAGGTAGCTGTGGGAGTCGGTGGGTTTGTAAAAAATGTCGGTGTCAAGTCAGTCATCATTAATGGAGATGGAGAGGTCCAGGAAGGGGAGGGAGGTGTCAGAGATGGTCCAGGTAAATTTAAGGTTAGGGTGGAATGTGTTGGTGAAGTTGATTAATTGTTCAACCTCCTCACGGGAGCACGAGGTGGCGCCAATGCAGTCATCAATGTAGCGGAGGAAGAGGTGGGGAGTGGTGCCGGCGTAATTACGGAAGATGGACTGTTCTACGTAGCCAACAAAGAGGCAGGCATAGCTGGGGCCTGTACGGGTGCCCATGGCTACCCCTTTGGTCTGGAGGAAGTGGGAGGATTCGAAGGAGAAGTTGTTAAGGGTGAGGACCAGTTCAGCCAGACGAATGAGAGAGTGTCGGTGGAAGGGTACTGTTGGGGATGTCGGGAGAGGAAGAAACGGAGGGCTTTGAGGCCCTGGTCATGGCGGATGGAGGTGTAGTGGGATTGGATATCCATGGTGAAAATGAGGCATTGGGGGCTGGGGAAATGGAAGTCTTGGAGGAGGTGGAGGGCGTGGGTGGTGTCTCGAACGTATGTGGGGAGCTCCTGGACTGGGGGGGATAGGACAGTGTCGAGGTAGGTAGAAATGAGTTCAGTGGGGCAGGAGCATGCTGAGACAATGAGTCGGCCAGGGTGGTCAGGCTTGTGGATCTTGGGAAGGAGATAGAACCGGGCAGTGCGGGATTCCTGAACTGTGAGGTTGGACGCTGTGGGTGGGAGATCTCCTGAGGTGATGAGGTTCTGTATGGTCTGGGAGATGATGGTTTGGTGATGGGGGGTGGGGTCATGGGCGAAGGATGGTAGGTGTCCTCGAGTTGGCGTTTGTCTTCAGCGGTGTAGAGGTCAGTGCGCCAGACTACCACTGCGCCCCCTTTATCTGCTGGCTTGATGGTGAGGTTGGGATTGGAGCAGAGGGATTGGAGGGCAGCGCATTGTGAGGGTGAGAGGTTGGAGTGGGGGAGGGGGGTAGACAGGTTGAGGCGGTTAATGTCCCGGCGGCAGTTGGAAATGAAGAGGTCGAGGGCAGGTAATAGGCCAGCGTGGGGTGTCCAGGTGGATGGAGTGTGTTGGAGGTGGGCGAAGGGGTCTTCGGAAGGTGGGTGGGAATCCTGATTGTGAAAGTAAGCTCGGAGGCGAAGGCGGTGGAAGAAGTGTTCGATGTCACGGCGTGGTTATGGAGGTGGGTACAGTTTTTGATGTTTGAGATGGAGTTGAAATACTGTTTGTTGAGAGTATGAATTCTCCTGAGGATGTAGTACAGAGTGGGTCCTTTGCAATTCAACTCCCCCTCCCACTCTGCCGAGAACGTGGAGGTCCTGGGCCTCTTTCACTGCCACTCCCTCACCACCAGATGCCTGGAGGAAGAATGCCTCATCTTCTGCCTCGGAATACTTCAACCCCAGGGCATCAATGTGGACTTCAACAGTTTCCTCATTTCCCCCTCCCCCACCTCACCCCAGTTCCAAACTTCCAGCTCAGCACTGTCCCCATGACTTGTCCAACCTGCCTATCTTCTTTTCCACCTATCCACTTCACCTTCCTCCCTGACCTATCACCTTCATCCCCTCCCCCACTCACCTATTGTACTCTATGCTACTTTCCCCCTACCCCCACCCTCCTCTCACTTACCTCTCCAACCTTCAGGCTCTCTGCCTGTATTCCGGATGAAGGGCTTTTGCCTGAAACGTCGATTTTACTGCTCCTCGGATGCTGCCTGAACTGCTGTACTTTTCCAGCACCACTCTAATCTAGACTTCACAAAGAGTCTCATGCAGGGCGACATCTGCAGTTATTGGAGGCTGATAATTGTTAACAAAAGTACTGAGGTATGGATTCCATCAACTCATAGAGTGGTCTGGGAAAATTCCAGCAGAGCAGTTTCTCCTGCCACCTTCAACTCCTCCGTATATCAGCTTTTCAATTCAAGATTGCAGCATTCAGATGAAGTAGAAGCATAAATGATGACACCTTCCAACTGTTTGAGTATGTTTCAATTGAAGAGTGCATACCTTGCAGTTTTCTTGGAAGTGGATAAATGCAAGTTTGAGGTTGGGGGACAGGTAACACCTGATTAGCTACATGTTATATGTCTCTCCTAATTTTCTATTCTGGTATGAGATGAATAATGGCTAGCTGATCAAGTGTGATCTATTTTATGCTATTGTACAAAGTCAGAATTATCAATTAAATACCTTGGAAAGAATTGGTACAAAGGTCAGTCTGTACAACTCAAGTGAATTGATCCTCCAAACCTAGTTTCCTGATAGAGACAGAAGGAAGGTTTATGCCAAGAGTCTGTATTGCAAACTAGGACACAATTATTAGCTGGCTTTGCAGAATTTAATAAGGTTTGATATCAGAGCAGGGATAACGATGGTTTAAGTTTTGTCAAATGGCTAGTGTCCCATTTGGCTTAGTTGTTAGCTATCACCTGAGTTATATCAATGGCATTTGAATAAAATTACAAAAGCTCAGGATTACATATACAATTTGGCTGTAACATTATTAAGGTATTAGAACTCTATAATCTCTTCATAGTCCAAGAGTCCAAATGAACCAGGCATGTCTGCAGTGAATACTGTCAGCCCTCGATAAAAGTACAACTTGATGCTCTTTACTAGCAGGACAAATAGTGAACTGAATGTCAGGGAAGATTAAAATGGATCTAGAGAGTAGTTCCTGTGAAAACATGCTTAACATAGACATTAATATTGCATGGTATGGAGGTGCCGGTGTTGGACTGGGGTGGACAAAGTCAAAAATCACACAACACCAGGTTATAGTCTAAAAAAGGTTTATTTGGAAGTACTAGCTTTCAGAGCACTGCTCCTTCATTAGGTTGCTGTGGGCAGGATCATAAGACACAGAATTGTTAGCAAAAGATCAGCGTCATGCTTGCAACTGATACGATATATTGAACAAACCTAGATTGCTGTCAAATATTTAATCGTTCAGAATGGGTTCTGATTTCAGTTGCGTAATATGTAAATCCCAGAACTTCTTTCAAATCACATTCTCGAGATAACCTAAGATTTTATTTTTAAAAAGTGACATCTCAGCTCAGACAATGCATTACAGGTGTGAGGTTAGGGTCTGTCTGTCTCCCAATCTTGAGTCAGACTTGTTCTATTTCGAAAGCAGGAATTTATAAAATGTGACATGGACTGACTGCCTACAGGTTGTGTGTGCTTTGAACAAAATAGAATGTATCTACAATTACAATTCTGCAAATGCAAATTTACCCCATAGACTTATATGTGTGAGTGCTTGCATGTGAGGGAGAGTGTGTATGTGTGTGAATGTGTGCTTTATTTTATATAGGTATTTTTATTTAAAAAAAGGAATTATTTAACTTTTTTTTACAAAATTACAAAGTAATACAAACAATTATAAACACTAATATACAATTAAATAGATGAAAAAATAAATAATAACCAAATACAAAAAAAGGGAAAAAAACAACTAACTACTAATCTATCCTACAAACAACCAAAAAATAAATTAGGATATCATACATTACCAGCGAAAAATAACAGAATAATGAAATAATTAAGTACACACTCAAAATGAATTCACATCAAGTCATAAGAAAACCCGTACTTATATGGGATTCTTCCTCCCGGGGGCCCCTGGACCAACCAGAACCACTACCACAGCCAGACAAAAGACTTGGACAATATAGCCGAAATATGTGTCGATATAGTTCAGAAAGGGTTGCCATATAGAATAATTCAGTTTTTTGGTGCACCATATTTGTGAGGAAGTCAAGGGGGATATATTCCATGATTAACCTGTGCCAATTCGAAAGTCCTGGAGGGCCTTCAGCTACCCAATTCACTTAGGTATTTTTCCTTGCACAAAAGGAGAGAATGGAAAATAGTTTCCTCCTGTGCACATCCAGGGAGGGAAAATTTGAAAAGCCCAGAAGAAGAGACACTGGATCCGATCTAACCTCCGTTCCCAAGATCTCTGTCAGAGCATTCGCTACTCTGTCCCCAGTACCTACGGATCTTGTGACATGTCCAAAGACAGTGCGTTAGAGTGCCCACTTCTATTTTGCATTTAGGACACATTGGGGATGTTCCTACCTTGAAATTTTGCGAGTCGTTCAGGTTCTTTATAAGCCCTATGGAGTATCTTTAATTGAATAGCTTGAGTTCTATTACAAATAGATATCTTTCTGGCATTTTTGTGGAGTGCCTCAGAGATGGATTTTTAGAGCAGCTGGTGCTGGAGCCGACCATGGATAAGGCGATTCTGGATCTGGTATTGTGTAACGAACCAGAATTGGTCAGTGACCTCGAAGTGAAGGAGCCATTGGGAAGTAGTGACCATAATACAATAAGCTTCAATCTGCAATTTGAGAGGGAGTGGGTACAATCTGAAGTGACAATACTTCAGTTGAATAAAGGGAAATATGGAGCTATGAGGGAGCAACTGGCCAAAGTTCAATGGTTCAATACCTTAACAGGGAAGACCGTGGAGGAACAATGGCGGATATTTCTGAGTATAATGCAGAAGGTGCAGGATCAGTTCATTCCTAAAAGGAAGAAAGATCCCAGGAGGAGACATGGGCGGCCGTGGCTGACAAGGGAAGTAAAGAAACATATAAGGTTAAAAGAGAAAAAGTATAACTTAGCGAAGATAAGCGGGAAAACGGAGGACTGGGAAGCTTTTAAAGAACAACAGAGGATTAGTAAGAAGAAAATACGCAGAGAAAAAATGAGGTACGAAGGTAAACTGGCCAAGAATATAAAGGAGGATAGTAAAAGCTTTTTTAGGTATGTCCAAGGCAAAAAAATGGTTAGGACAAAAATTGGGCCCTTGAAGACAGAAGCAGGGGAATATATTACTGGGAACGAAGAAATGGCAGAGGAATTAAATGGGTACTTCAGATCTGTGTTCACTGGGGAAGACACAAGCAATCTCCCTGAGGTAACAGTGGCTGAAGGACCTGAACTTAAGGGAATTTCTATTTGCCAGGATTTGGTGTTGGAGAGACTGTTAGGTCTGAAGGTTGATAAGTCTCCGGGACCTGATGGCCTGCATCCCAGGGTACTGAAGGAGGTGGCTCGGGAAATCGTGGATGCGCTGGTGATTATTTTCCAGAGTTCAATAGAATCGGGGTTGGTTCCTGAGGATTGGAGGGCGGCTAATGTTGTGCCACTTTTTAAGAAGGGTGGGCGGGAGAAAGCAGGAAATTATAGACCAGTTAGTCTGACCTCAGTGGTGGGAAAGATGCTGGAGTCTATTATAAAGGATGAAATTACGGCACATCTGGATAATAGTAACAGGATAGGACAGAGTCAGCATGGATTTATGAAGGGGAAATCATACTTGACTAATCTTCTTGAATTTTTTGAGGATGTAACTCGGAAGATGGACAAGGGAGATCCAGTGGATGTAGTGTACCTGGACTTTCAGAAAGCTTTTGATAAAGTCCCACACAAGAGGTTAGTGAGTAAAATTAGGGCGCACGGGATTGGGGGCAAAGTACTAGATTGGATAGAGAATTGGTTGGCTAATAGGAAACAAAGGGTAGTGATTAACGGCTCTATTTCGAAATGGCAGGCAGTGACCAGTGGGGTACCGCAGGGATCCGTGCTGGGACCGCAGCTTTTTACAATATATGTAAATGATATAGAAGATGGTATCAGCAATAACATTAGCAAATTTGCTGATGACACAAAGCTAGGTGGTAGGGTGAAATGTGATGAGGATGTTAGGGGATTACAGGGTGACCTGGACAAGTTAGGTGAGTGGGCAGATGCATGGCAGATGCAGTTTAATGTGGATAAATGTCTGGTTATCCACTTTGGTGGCAAGAACAGGAAGGCAGATTACTACCTCAAGGGTATCAAATTAGGTAAAGGGGCTGTTCAGAGAGATCTGGGTGTTCTTGTCCACCAGTCAATGAAGGCAAGCATGCAGGTACAGCAGGTCATGAAGAAGGCTAATAGCATGCTGGCCTTCATAACAAGAGGGATTGAGTATAGAAGCAAAGAGGTGCTTCTGCAGCTGTACAGGGCCCTGGTGAGACCACACCTGGAGTACTGTGTACAGTTCTGGTCTCCAAATTTGAGGAAAGACATTCTGGCTATTGAGGGAGTGCAGCGTAGGTTCACGAGGTCAATTCCTGGAATGGCAGGATTGCCTTACACGGAAAGACTGAAGCGACTGGGCTTGTATACCCTTGAGTTTAGAAGACTGAGAGGGGATCTGATTGAAACGTATAGGATTATGAAAGGACTGGACACTCTGGCAGGAGGGAACATATTTCAGTTGATGGGGGAGTGCCGAACCAGAGGACACAACTTAAAAATACGGGGTAGACCATTTAGGACAGAGATGAGGAGAAACTACTTCACCCAGAGAGTGGTGGCTGTGTGGAATGCTCTGCCCCAGAGGGCAGTGGAGGCCCAGTCTCTGGATTCATTTAAGAAAGAATTGGATAGAGCTCTTAAAGATAGTGGAGTCAAGGGGTATGGAGATAAGGCTGGAACAGGATACTGATTAGGAATGATCAGCCATGATCATATTGAATGGCGGTGCAGGCTCGAAGGGCAGAATGGCCTACTCCTGCATCTATTGTCTATTGTCTATTGTCTATTTTCCCAGATGTCGTACCATATTTCTGAATGGATTTCTAACCCCAATTCTTTGTTCCATATTTTAAACAGTTGTTCCGATACCTCATTATATAATAAGCGATAAAGAGTACTGACCGAGGGTGGACCCATTGGCCATAGCACTTTTCTCTCCCTATTCGATTTGTAGGGACTGTCTAATAATATGGTCTTCTTCTGTATATAATCTCGTATTTGGAAATTCCAAAAAATGTCTCCACTAGGCAGTCCAAACTTCTGGTGCAACTGCTCAAAAGACATCATAACCTCCCCATCGAACAGGTGCCCCAAGCAGGAGATACCTCTGGACCTCCAGGTTTTAAAAAGTAGCGTCTGTCAGCCCTGGCTGAAAACCCGATGCTCCCACTATAGGAGTATAAGGAGAGGTTTTTTGTAGGTTACCCTCATCTTGCCACATTATCCTCCAGGCTTTAATTGTATTTAATACAATAGAGTTTTTGCAATAGTCCATAATAGCTCTCATCTTATCTAAAAATAAAAGATTGATGAGGGGACACTTTGCTTGGGAGGTCTTAAACGTCTAACCAAATTGATTATGGGTCACAAGAGACCCAATCAGCTATATAGCCTAATAGAGAGCTCAACTGATACCTCCTAAAGTCTGGAAAATCCAGTCCTCCTCTTGCTTGTGGAAGATGCAGCTTTTCTAATTTGATAAGGGGCCGCCTATGATTCCAAATGAAGGAACCAAGCCAGCCGTGTATTTTTTGCAACACTAGTCTCGGCAACATCAGAGGGAGCATTCTCATAGGATATAGGAGACTAGGCAGAATATTCATCTTAATACTGGATTAGTGGTGCTGGAAGAGCACAGCAGTTCAGGCAGCATCCAAGTAGCTTCGAAATCGGCGTTTCAGGCAAAAGCCCTTCATCAGGAATAAAGGCAATGAGCCTGAAGCGTGGAGAGATAAGCTAGAGGAGGGTGGGGGTGGGGAGAGAGTAGCATAGAGTACAATGGGTGAGTGGGGGAGGAGATGAAGGTGATAGGTCAAGGAGGAGAGGGTGGAGTGGATAGGTGGAAAAGGAGATAGGCAGGTCGGACAAGTCAAGGAGACAGTGCTGAGCTGGAAGTTTGAAACTAGGATGAGGTGGGGGAAGGGGAAACGAGGAAGCTGTTGAAGTCCACATTGATGCCCTGGGGTTGAAGTGTTCCGAGGCGGAAGATGAGGCGTTCTTCCTCCAGGCGTCTGGTGGTGAGGGAGTGGCGGTGAAGGAGGCCCAGGACCTCCATGTCCTCGGCAGAGTGGGAGGGGGAGTTGAAATGTTGGGCCACGGGCCGGTGTGGTTGATTGGCGCGGGTGCCTCGGAGATGTTCCGTAAAGCGCTCTGCTAGGAGGTGCCCAGTCTCCCCAATGTAGAGGAGACCACATCGGGAGCAACGGATACAATAAATGATATTAGTGGATGTGCAGGTAAAACTTTGATGGATGTAGAAGGCTTCTTTAGGGCCTTGGATAGAGGTGAGGGAGGAGGTGTGGGCGCAGGTTTTACAGTTCCTGCAGTGGCAGAGGAAAGTGCCAGAATGGGAGGGTGGGTCGTAGGGGGGTGTGGACCTGACCAGGTAGTCACGGAGGGAACGGTCTTTGCGGAAGGCGGAAAGGGGTGGGGAGGGAAATATATCCCTGGTGGTGGGGTCTCTTTGGAGGTGGCGGAAATGTTGGCGGATGATTTGGTTTATGCGAAGGTTTGTAGGGTGGAAGGTGAGCACCAGGGGCATTCTGTCCTTGTTACAGTTGGAGGGGTGGGGTCTGAGGGCGGAGGTGCGGGATGTGGACGAGATGCGTTGGAGGGCATCTTTAACCATGTCGGAAGGGAATTTGCGGTCATCTTAACTTGAGCTACTCTGCCTAACCAGGATATTGGGAGATTTCCCCAGCATTGAAGGTCCTGCTTTATTTTCTCTAGTAGGTGTACAAAATTGGCTTTATACAACTGACCAAATACTGGGTGATAAAAATACCAGAGTATAGAAAACCCTCCAGTGACCACGAAAGGGAAAGCAATATCTGTCTGACAAATTGGATACACTGGCGAGACCACCCAACGGCATGGCCTCTGATTTCATAAAATTGATTTTATAGACTGAGAACATACTAAATAGATTGGTTACTTGAATTAAGCGGGGCATGGATATCAAAGGATTACTTAAGAATATAAAGACATCATCTGCATAGAGAGTGATTTTATGTTTAGCCGAACCAACCCTCGGAGCTGCTATGTTAGAGTTGGTTCTTATAGCTTCCACTGGTGGTTCGATTACTAGTGTGAATAGTAATGGTGAGAGAGTACATCTCTGATGATAGCCCCTACCAATACTGAAGTTATCCAAACCTAAACCATTGGTGATCACAGCTGCTTTGGGGTCATCCCCCGAGGCGGCCGCGGATGTCTCCGCTGCTACAGGAGGGGGTGGGGGAGGGGTCCCTGCCTGTTGCGAACTTCGGGAATTTTTGCCCTTTGTCATTTTAAGAACACCAACAAACTGTTCAAGTTTGATGTAAAAATTAACAAGTATGCTGGGCAAAAGCTATTTTAAATGATTTAAAAGATGTGGTTGAAGGTGGGTGCCCCACTTTGCCTGAGTCTTAGGCAGAGCACTACAAACTCAGACTTGCTGGGTCGCCGCCATCTTGAATCTCGTGAATTTGTGCTTGGCACTGTGCTGTTTGTGTACGCCTCTCAGGGGGTGTGTGTGTGTATCTGAGAGAGAGCGTGAGTATGAGAGAAAGTCTATGCGGGTGTGAGAGTATGCACGAGTGTGTGTGTGTGAGAGAGAGAGAGAGAGAGAATTTATAGTGTAGTGGGGTCGCCTGTTGTGTGATATGAACCCAAGGTTCCAGTTAAGGCCATCCTCATGGGTACTGAACTTGGCAATCGGCCTCTGGTGGCTACTCTGTTGTTGTATATCTCAAAATCCACCTTGGAGAACGGTCACCCAAAGATCCAAGGCCGAATGTCTCAGACCGCTGAAGTGTTCCCTGACTGGGAGGGAACATCTGTCTGGCGATTGTTGCGTGGCATAGACACACATACACTCACATGCATGCACACACTCTCTTTCCCTCACATGCACGCACACACACATACAAGTCAATGGGGTGAATTTACATTTGCAGAATTGTAATTGCAGGTATATTCTACTTTGTTCAAAAATGTGCAGGCAATCAATCCATGTAACATTTTATAAATTCCTACTTTGGAAATAGAACCAGCCTGACTCAAGATTGGGATACAGACCGATTCTAACTTCACACTTTTAATGCATTGTCTGAGTTGAAATGTCCTTTTTTTTAATAAAACCTTAAGTTATCTTGATAATGTCATCTGAAAGAAGTTATGGGATTTATATTAATGAACCAAAACCTGCAACCCATTATAAAAGATGAAAGACTTAACAGCAATCTAGGCTTGTTCAATATATTGTATCAATTCCATGCATGACAGTGATCTTTTGCTATAAATTCTGTCTTGTGATCCTGCTCCACAGCTACCCGATGATGGAGTAGTGCTCCGAAAGCTAGTACTTCCAAATAAACCTATTAATACGTATGTCATTTTGATAACAAGATAGAGGAGATGGGAGCCAAAACTGAACATAAAATGGCCTCAGAAACACAGTGAAAATAGCAACACTGTTTGGGAAACCAGCCACTGCACATTCAATTCAAACACTAAATCATTTTAAAATCATTGGCATTTAGGGTCTAATATGGTACTTGAGTAAGTAACACCAGCCAGACGTGTGTCAAATGGATGATCCATCTCAGCATCTCCCAGAGGCTCCCAGCATCACAGATAACAGGTTTCAGCCAGTTTGATTCACTTAGTGAGATACCAAGAAAAAGTTAGGAGAAAATGAAGGCTGCAGATCCTGGAGATCAGAGTCAAAAAGTGCAGTGAAAAAAGCACAGCTAACAGGATTAAAGGTTTATTTGGAAGCATTAGCTTTCAGAGCGCTGCTCCTTCATCAGGTGGTTGTGGAGTATAAGATCGTAAGACACAGAAGTTAAGCAGCATCCAAGGAGGAGAGTCGACATTTCAAGCATAAGCTCTTCATCTGGATTTTGGGTGGGGCACAAGGGGGCTGAGAGATAAATGGGAGGGGGTAGGGCTGGGGGAGGTAGCTAGGAATGCAATAGGTGTTGGATAAAGGTGGGGGGTGATGGTGATAGGTCAGAGCGGAGGGTGAAGTGGATAGGTGGGAAGGAAGATGGACAGGCAGGACAGTTCAAGAGGGCAGTTCTGAGTTGGAGGGTTGGATCTGGGATAAGGTGGGGGGAGTGGAGATGAGGAACCTGGTGAAATCGTCATTGATTCTGTGTGGTTGGAGGGTCCAAAGGCAGAAGATGAGGTGTTCTTCCTCCAGTTGTCAGGTGGCTAGGATTAGTGGAGACAGCCCAGGACTTGCATGTCCTTGGCAGAGTGGGAAGGGTAGTTGGAGTAATCTGCCATAGGCTGGTGGGGTTGTTTAGTACGTGTGCCCCAGAGATGTTCTCTAAAACATTCCTCACCTCCATCCAAGGCCCCAAAGGATCATTCCACGTCTGGCAGAGATTTTCCTGCACATCCAAAAAACCTCATCAACTGCGTCCATTGCTTTCAATATGGTCTCCTCTACACTGGGGAGACAGGCCGCCTACTTGTGGAACAATTGCATGCCTTTATCATTTCATGGTTGAAATTCTAGCTATTCATATCACTTATTCTTAAAATTTTTTCTAGCTGGTATCAGGAAAAGCAATTCCTGCCTAACATGTTTACCTTAAATCAAATGGCATTAAAAAGCAAAACATTTAACTAGTATGGTGGATCAACTTGATTCCTAGATAGAAAGGAAGTACAAATTTTCAGAAGATAAAAAGGTGCCGATGTAGAATGGAACTTTCAGATAACTAGAGATACAAGATGAGAAATGTTGCTCCTGGTTTAAAGGTTTTGGGGAGTCCTTTAATTCTGATTTGGAGGAACTGGTGTTGCTCTGGGGTGTACGAAGTTTAAAAAAAAAAATCACAGAACACCAGGTTAGGATCCCAACAGGTTTATTTGGAAGCACTAGCTTTCAGATGAAGGACCGGCGTTCTGAAAGCTAATGCTTCCAAATAAACATTTAATCCTGTTGGCATTAGAAATACAGGACTAAAAACATTTCCAAAGAATGAGAAACTCAGCAGAGGAGAAGCAAATGAATAGTGATGAATTTGAATTGTAATTGCATCCATAAATGGATATGACTGAAAAAAAAACACGTGGAAGATGTATTCTATCAATGGTCCACTGGGATTACATAACTTTTAGGTCAGAATCATATTGAACTTCATGGCTTGGTGATCTTCAATTATGGTAAAAACAATGACTGCAGATGCTGGAAACCAGAGTCTAGATTAGAGTGGTGCTGGAAAAGCACAGATCAGGCAGCATTATGCCACCTGTTGAGCATAAGGTCTACAATACTCCTACTTTTCTTTCATAATTACCCATTTTGGCATCACACAAAGTGCCAACTACTCCCCCCCCCACTTGCAGTTAGGATCAAACTTTGAATGACACCATTCTACCCATCGTGTCTGCACCAGGTTCCCAAAAGAGCTCCTAACTCATCCCATTCTCCAGCTCTAGTTACATGGCCCTCTAAGCAAACAACTTTCAAATATATACCCAGCTCTCTTTTAAACTTCCTATGGAATCTGCCTCCACCACTCTCCTAGGTAGTGTGTTGTAAATCCTAACATATCTGAGTAAAGAAATTTCTTCTCATCTCACTCCTAGCTCTCTTTGCTGAAAATCTTGAAGCTGTGACCACTGTCCTCATTCACCAAAGATTTCCATATAAAGTCTGCTTGGTTTGTTGGGCATCATCCTCCCATTTCCACCACCTGAAGTGAGACCCCACCTGAGAAATATATTTCTCTTCCCACCCCTATCAGCACTTCATAGAGACTATTCCCTCCACAACCCCCCTCACTAGGTCCATGCCCACTACCAACTCCCCCTCTACTCCCAGCACCCTTCCTTACCACCACAAAACGTATAAAACCTGCACCCACATCTCCATCCAAGGCCCCAAAGGATCCTTCCACATCCAGCAGAGATTTTCCTGCACATTCAAACACCTCATCCGTTGGGATCCTCTGCATTGGGGAGGCAGGACACCAACTTGTGGAATTTTCCAGAGAACATCTCCAGGACACATGCACTAAACAACCCCACCACCCTGTGGCCAACCACTTCCACGCAAGACCTGTGCCTCCTCCACCAAATCCAAGCCACCCAAAACCTGGAGGAAGAACATCTCATCTTCTGCCTTGGGACCCTCCAACCCCAAAGGATCAATATAGATTTCACCAGTTTCCTCATCTCCCCTCCCCACCTTATCCCAAAGCCAACCCTCCAACTCAGTAACGCCCCCCCCCCAAGCTGTCCCACCTGCCCATCTTCATTCCCACCTAACCACACCAAACTATCACCATCATTGCCCACCTTGATCTACCTATACCCTTCTGAGCTATCTTCCTCCCTTACCCCACCCTCCTACTTAGCCCCCTACCCCCTCCATCCTGATGAAGGAGGAGTTTATGCCCGAAATGTTGAGTCTCCACCACACTCTTCGATTTGTAAAGTCCAGCCAGCCCATATCCCACTCCACTCTTCCTCCCCCATTCAAACTTCCCGCTTATTTTTTTTAAAAAAACCCTTCCGCACGTGCGCTTCTCCTTCCCAACCGTCACAAACCCACGATCGCGCAGGCGCTCCGCCACGCGACATCGCTGTCTCCACGGCCTTGGAGGCAGTTCCGCACATGCGCGGTCTTCACAACCTGCCTTCGCCTGTTCACTCGCGGGCGGGAAGACCGTCGCGCAGGCGCTCCGCCACGCGACATCGCTGTCTCCACGGCCTTGGAGGCAGTTCCGCACATGCGCGGTCTTCACAACCTGCCTTCGCCTGTTCACTCGCGGGCGCGCCCGCCACGTAGATGGTCCTCATTGCGCAGGCGCAAAGGTCGATTTGCCGCGCTTCTGCAGTCCAGGCGGCGATAGCAGCAGTTAGGCCTTTGTTTTTGTTCATCGGAAATAATGAGTGTTTGTAAAAGCAACGAGCAATATCTGTGCTGATGCTTCGATTGGATGCTTTACCATGATATAATAAGCTCACATTATTTGGGAGAGGGTGTGGTTTTGGAGTAAAGCCGATGTTGAGTTAATGTTTTTCATTATGGAGGCTGAGGGCACTGATTTTGTCTTATTGCCAAATGGTGATATTCTGACAGAGGTAATTGGGAGCTTTAGTTACCTGCAGCTGACCCATTTGTTTTGTTAATTGCTAATCATGATATCTTGTTCCAAGAAGCATGTTCGTAGTCCGAAGGCTGAGTTGAACGGTGACTTCCAAATGTATAAGTGATTTTCAGAAAAGCAAAAATCACGCGTAATCCGATTAAATATGTCACAACCACGTACTCACCAAAGTAGGAAAGCAAATTGAACAAGTGGCAGGGGTGGTGGGTTAGAGAGGAAAGCGAGATTCATGTTGAATATGAATAATGGAATTTGCAAACCAGTAAGCTTTCAGAACTGAAAATTTACATTAAGTCTTAAATCCTGAGCCATGTATGGAATAAGGGCTACATGAGTACGCTTTTGTATTGCATATTTGTGAGGTTGAATTGCCTTGATTGTGTGGTAACACTTGCATTTTTTAATGGTAGATTTTAGCCGTTATTGAAACAGTACAACTAATCGCACCCGAGTCCCAAATTTTACAGCAACAAATGTCAATATTCCTAGACTGTTGGTGGGGGTCATCACTGCAACATTAACAAAGATGACTTCTCAAAACTATATTGCTCCTATCCTAGTCAGAGAGCTATTTTGAAATTGTAGCATTCTCCATATAAAGCATGTAGTGACGCCATGCCTCAGTGAGTGATCTCTTTTTATTTCTAGGTGCTGGACTTTTCTTTAAAAAAAATTGTGGGTGAGGCTGTACATAATTGTGCAGTTATTGAGCCAATACATGTGTAAGGAAGAGCACCAACATAGCAGTGAAAGAAAATGATGTATGTGCAAGGTCAGAGAACGTAAAACTGAAGTGATGGTCTCTCAATTATGCTTTTGTTGGTAGAAGTCTAAGGGGAAAAAGTCTTTCCAGTGTAACCCTAAGGGAATTGTATGTATTGGTAGTGTCACAGAAGTTTAGTAATCTGGAGACCGAGGCTGTTGCTTTAGAGGCACTGGTTCAGATTCCACAATGGCAATTAGTGGAATTTAAATTAATAAAATCTGGAGTGAAAGTTGATTTGAATAAAAACTTCATGATCTATATCAATGTAAAATCCCATATGAGAGCTGTTGTGTTAATGTTACAGTGGTGACCCCACCACCCAACAGTGGTAGTGTCCTTACTCCTGGACTGTGAGATCCAGATTCAAGTCCACCTGCTCCAGAGGGGTGTAATTACATCTCTGAAGATGTTGATTAGAAGAATAGGTTAATTTTAAAGATTGCCTTGAGGGAGGAAATCTGACCTTATTTAAAATAAAACCAAGAACTGCAAATGCTGGAGAAATTCAACATGTGTAGAGTGAAAAAAATCAGAGTTAATGTTTCGAGTCCAGTGGCCATGCTGTTCTGACAGAGTTGTTGTATTTGAATGTTAACTTTGTTTTTCTCTCTCTGGATGCTGCCAGACTTGCTGTGTTTCTCCAAGACTTTATGAATTGCTGATTTTTTTTGCTTGGCCTGATTCAAATGTGACTTCAGATCCACAGTAGTGAGGTTGTCATAACTGTACTCAGTTGTGCCAGTCCACTGCAGAAAGTCAAAAGGATTCCAGTGGTTCAACAAGGTAGCTTACCATCACCTTCTCACAATTAGATGGTCAGAAAATGTTGGTGATAACTAATGCTCATCTCTCAGATGAAATAATTAAAAGGTTGCCTCACTTTGTGAGTTAAATCCAGAGATCACTGTGTGCAGGAATGAAGGTGTTGGGTGTTCACTAGCAGGCATGTAGACTTGTGAGAATTAAGAGTGAGATGAAATTTCTTTTGCGATCTTGTTTTAGTTTATTTTACCATGTATGTTTGGATATGTGTCCCTATATTGTTTTAATTCACAGATGCTTTTAAAGGGGTAATTAAAAACTACAAATGCAAGTGGAACTGTTTGATTGTCCTGCTTCATTTCCATTTATTGCTTATATGAAGCTTCTGTCATTACTATGCATGTTGAATGTACTACACAATGATCACAATAAAATAATATTGCCTGTTTAGATTGAGTCACATGACACCAGGTTATAGTCCAACAGGTTTGCTTGAAATCACAAGCTTTCGGAGCACTGTCCCTTTGTCACGTGAGGGTCCACTTCACCTGACAAAGGGGCAGTGCTGTGTTAGCTTGTGATTTCAAATATAGTCAGTTCCGCTATGATGTGGTAGTCCCGTTCTCTTGCAACCCCGTGTTATAAGAAAATCATGAAAAAGCAGCACCGTTTTTAAACTATTGGACCGGAATCTTGTTATAACCAGTACACGCTTTAAACGTTTGCGCTATAGAAACAGTATCCCCAATTTGTCAATCACATTATAGCAACTTTGCATTAACAAAATGCACATTCTAGCCAAACGACGTGTAAACCTTTTGCACTATAAGCTGGTGTCATATGACTTCTGACCTTGTCCATCTCAGTCCAACACTGGCACCTCCACGTCACGTATAGATTGAGACAGCCTGGTATGCTACTTGTGAACCCTGACCTTAAATTCACCTGGGCCATCTCAGACACTTCCCTCCCTTCCTGGACCTCTCCATCTCCACCTTTAGGGGACCAACTCAGTGTGAACATCAGCTTCAAACCCACCGACTTACCCCCCCACCATATATACACACACACACACAGTTAAAAAACCCTATCTCTTACTCCTAAATCATTCGCCATATCTGCTCCCAGGAGGAGCAGTTCCACACCAGATGGCCTATTTCAAGGACCTCAGTTTCCACTCTCATGCGGCCAACAATGCACTCCAGCACATCTCCTTCATTTCCCACACCTCTGCTGTTGAACACCCCAACCCCGCTCCTCACCTTACACCCCACTAATCTCCGAATATGGTCCACCATTTCTGCTACCTACAATCACACCCCACCACCACAGATCCATTTTCCTCCCCACCCCTATCAGCATTCCGCAGACTACTCCCTCCACAACTCTGGTATTAGGTCCACAACCCCTACGAACCCACCCTCCACTCCCAGCATCTTCCTTCTCTGGCTCAAGAGGCAGAAAACCTGCACCCACACCTCCATCCTAAACTCCAACCAAAGTCCCAAATCTGGCAGAGATTTTTCGGCATATCCAAACACCTCATCTATTGTGTCCGTTGCTCTTGATGTGGTCGCTTCGACATTGGGGAGACAGGCCACCAACTTGCAGAACATTTCAGAGAACATCTTCAGGGCACACGCTAAACAACTCCACTGCCCTGTGGCAGACCGCTTCAACATCCCCTCCGCTCTGCCAAGGACATGCAAGTCCTGGGTGGCTTCCATTACCAAATCTGATGCCTGGAGGAAGAACGCCTCATCTTCTGCCTTAGGACCCTCTGACCACACAGTATCAATGTTGATTTCACCAGTTTTCACCACCTCATCCTAGATCCAACCCTCAAACTCCGCACTGCCCCACTTGTCTATCTTCCTTCCCACCTGTCCATCTTCGTTCACACTTATCCACTCCACCCTCCCCTCTGACATATCACCATCACCCATCCACCTCCATCCATGTCTCGTCCTCCTCCAGTCCCACCCTCCTCTCATTTATCTCTCAGAACTTCCCACGCCCTCCACATTCCTGATGAAGGGCTTATGCCCAAAATTCAATTATCCTGCTCCTCAGCTGCTGCCTGACTTGTTTTGCTTTTTCAGCAGCATACTTTTCAATTCTGACCTCCAGCATCTGCAGTCCTCCCTTTCTCCATGTTATTTGTGACAGTTGACCACTGAACCTGGCAGTACTGATTTGATAAGTGGTACTTCAAACATTTTCTTTGGAACTAAATGTGAATAATGTAGACTTTTTCAAAAAAAATGTTCATTGTTAAAATCAAGTTCACCATGACAGGAAGTAAAACTTGTACCTAGTAAAATTTTTGCAATCTATCTCTTTTTCTGAAACAAGCTAATGGGTTACACTACATAAATTCTTACGTTACGGGTGTGGTGCACAAACTGGACCTGCTGTAACCAGAGTTAAAACTGCTGACTGTGACTTGTTGGATTCGACAAGACTAATCAAATCAAACAAGTAGTCTCCACAGAAGACAATCTCACACTTCAAATGCACAAAATAAAGTGCTCAAAAGCATTTTTTAAATATATCTTAGTGGAGACCAGTAGTTTTCTCTACCCAATGTTAAGCTCAGGGGCTACTCTGTGATATTATCTATCTCTACCTTACCTCAGCCCACCTGCTATTGAAAACCCTTTTTGTTGTTGTTGTTTTATTTCAGCTTTATTTTTCCAAGACTATTTTAAATAGTCCAACATCTTTCATCCACTAACTGGAATTCATTCAAAACTTTGCCTGCAACATAATTGTCATTTAAGGCTTATTCACTCATCATGCCTGTGTTGTGTGTTGAATTCTACTTCAGCTGTACCAGTATTCAATGTACATACAGTTCTCCTTGAATTCACCTCTCCCTATCTGTGTAATCTTCTCTCACCCTCCAAGAACTCCTATTTTCAGTTCTATTTTCTTCACATCCATTTCTTTGATCCACTATTGAAGGCAGAGTCTTTAATTGTTTACGTCTCAAGCTCTTGCACTGTCTCCCTAAACCGCACCTTTTAAAGACTCTCCTTAATGCCTATCTGTTTAATCAAGTTTTAGCTCACTTTTCCCATGTAATCTGTGGTTTAGTGTCAAATTTTATCTGCAGATGTTTCTTTGAAGCATTTTGGGGCACTTTACTGGCTTAAAAGTATTAAAGAAATGTAAATTATTATTGATAGAAGACAGCCTGTGGAACAGGTGTCTCACGTTTTACCAAATTAATACGAACCTTAATTTAAATAAAATATTGTTTCAAGGTAATTTAGAGTATAATAGCATAAAGTAACTTGTAATTAACAATTGTATGTTTTAGTGTGTTAAGTTTTGGGAATAATTTTTGCTTCTGCTTTTGTAGATTCCAATCAAAGAAAATAAAGAATTAGCACAACAACTTGAAGAGTTGCATGTTAAATCATATTGCCAGAAAAATGGAAGACCTGTGTGGAGACCCAAAGTAGGTATGCTCCATTTCCTTGTTGATGCTGCAGCACACTGTCAGTTTCATCTGCATATGTCCAAACATATTTTGAATGCAGGAATGGGGTGTTTTCCATTTGTAAATTGTGTTATGTTCATCATTAAGGCACTCAAATTAGTTTTCTTAACCTGAGAAAAAAATTTCTATCCGCAAGATTAGATTGAAAACAGTTCTCTGAACTTAATGAGTGGATGACATTTGGCAAGCTAAAGAGTGAAATCTGAATATGATGGTGAAAATGACTGGTCTCAAATATGTGGTTGCAGATATAAAATAATACAGGTGATGTATTTAACTGTTTGTTACTTGCACTAAATAACTTAAGTCACATTCATCTGTTACATGCTTCATTGGAGAGGACTGATTGAAAACTTAACCTGTGTCTGAGTAAATGTGTTTGGTTTTTACGGATCTAAACTACAGAGGGAAAGAATTGTGACTTCTGCACTGTATCTGGGAATGTGGAAAATAATGAAACTTATTGCGATGTGACTGAAAGTCTTGGTATCTCTCAATTTCTCATCTTCATTTGATTCCTCTGTCTCCCCTATTATAATTGGCAGTCAAAATGCAAGTCTTTATCAGCTCAAAGCTTGATCTAGTTTGTTACTTGAAAAATAGCTCTTTAAGGCTTTCTTTGTTATGGGGAGATGTGGATGACCTGATGAAATTGCCAAACTGAACCCGATCCTATAACATTCTCTGACAGTTACTGTCTGTACCCCTCAATATATGAGGGACAAGGAAATGGAGGTTTAGGCTGATGGGGTTAGTTAAGCTTGCACTGGTGAAAATTCAAGTGGAGCATAAACATTGGTATACACTGGTTGGGTTAAACAGCCAATCTTTTATGTTCTATACAAAACTCCTGCACTCTAATCTGCAAAGGTGATCTGATTTGTCGACATCCTGCTTCATCTTTCCTATCATTCCCACTGCGTCTTCACTTTAGGGTTAATCAATGTTGAGATCAATAGTTTCTAGCAATTTCTCCCATTGGTTGCACACCCTTTTTTTCCCCAATGCTTCCTCCTGCTGTTATAAGTATCTATCTTCCCTTGACAACAGCTCTGAGTTACTGTTCTTCCACATATTCCAGGAACTCTTCTCTTGTATTCTCAGATCTTGAAATCAAGTGGCCAATACCATCCACTTATAATAATGTTCACTCCTACTACTGTCACGTTCCCAGGACAGAACTTGCATGGGTTGCACATCACGGATCTCACTCTCCAAAACTACACTGCCACAAACTGCTGTTAACTTGCAACTTTCTCCTGTTAACCCTAACCCCCCCCCACCCCTTCTAATTGAAACCACTCGAACTATTTTGATTACAGTATTTGTTATGATGGGTACACAATGTATCTCATCTTCCTTTCTTTCTTTTCTCAACCTGGTGGCCCTTGATTTTGGCCAATCAATTACAATAATTCATAATGAAGATTTTAATCTGTTGTACTAATCTGAATCTGAATTTTTATCCATGCCCATAACTCGTTTGAAAGTGCTGAATTGTAAGCAATTCAAGCCCTCTAGCCTGCTGTATTTAATATGATCATGGCTGATCTCTCTGTCTCAACTCCACTTGCTTCCCACAACACTTTAACTCATTACTAGTTAAAAATCAGTCCAGTTCCTCCCTTAAATTTATTATGTTCTGGCACCAGTGCACTCTGGGTAATTACTTCAGATTCATAACCCTTTGCAAAAAGTAATTCCTTTTTCTCTTTGTTATAAATCTCCACCCCTTAGCATGAACGTATGACCTCTTGTTCTAGATTGCCCCACTAAGGGTAACATCTGCTTTATGTCTACTTTGTCAATCCCCTTTAATATCTTATATACCTCATTTATATCTCTTCTCACCTTTCTAAACTCTAGTAAGTATAGGCTTAAACTGCACAATCTCTACTCTTTAAAAGTAAGTTTTTTGTCTCTGAAATTAATCTACTGAACCATCTTTGAATGGCTTCTAGTGCCATTACATCCTTCCTCAAGTAAGCAGACCACAGCTGTTCTCTAATCCAGATTTAGCTGAGATTATTAGTGCAAATGTCATTCCATCCCTGCAGCCTGGTTTTGAATCCAAGTCAAGAGATAAAACGCTAATGTTGTAAAATCGATGTTGTGGAAAAAAATCTTAGTCATCCTGTTAATTCATTCATAATTTATTTCTAAATGTACACATTTTTCATCTTCTTTCAGTAGGGCAGGCAGACGAGGAGATAGCACTTCATTCAGGTTTGCAGAATTTGGAAATTCGGAGCAACTACACCCCCTTCGGAATAGACGATAAAAATGAAATTGAGGATGAAAATGGAGCTGATTACCACAATTATTTGGATAGTGACCTGAGTGATTACGAAGTTTCTCCACTGGCTGAAGCCACACAAATACCTGGAATGGATGGAGAGCCGGTTTCTGAGAAAGAGGACTGGGAGAAGGAACTCAACGAAGCTTGTCCCTACGGTAATAGATTTATGCATGATTAACAATTGGCCTTATTTTTTTTTGAACAACATTTATACAATGGTTAGAAATCACTTGTAGTAGTTGTGTCTTCTAGTTTCTGCCTAAACTCTGTTGCATATGTTTTGTGATTCTTGGGAGATTCAATGGAAATGTGATTTTAGACACCATCTCTTATTAGCTGTTTTTCATTATGTCGGAGGCAGCATAAAATGTCAAATATGCAAGTATGTTATTTGTTTAAAAAGTAAAACCTTGATTGCTGTTTTGGGGGAAAAATACAGTTCTAACATTATGGTGGTGAAGTTTGTCTTGTACAGTAACATATTGGCAGCCAGTTTCACATGCTGCCTGATTTTGTTTTTCTAAGTTGGCCAAATTCACACTCATATTTCATTTGATCCATTGTTGCTTAGAGACTGGGACAGGGGCAGAGAATTGTATTCAGTTAACCTTTCCCTTGTCAACTACTGTTTTCTGACAGAATGGTCCATTTATCCTCAGTTCTTTCATTGTTTTCATCAAAAGTGACATGTGTCTTTGCCAAAGCATTCTAAAATTTAAACCCACTTTAAAAATCTAAAATGTTTTTTGTCAAAATCTATACCTTCCATGCTTGACATTTTAACAATTAATTTTAATGACTGGTTCAGATTTCATGAACATTTTTAGGTTAAACAACTTTAAATGATATTAGTTAAAGATCACACAGCACCAGGTTATAGTCCAACAGGTTTACCTGGAAGCACTACTTTTGGAGTGCTACTCCTTCATCAGGTGGTTGTAGAGTACAAGATTGTAAGACACAATTTATAGCAAAAGTTTACAGTGTGATGTAACTGAAATTATATATTGAAAAAAGACCTGGATTGTTTGTTAAGTCTGTCATCTTTTAGAATGATCATGTTGGTTTCAGTTCTTTCATATATAAATCGCAAACTTTTTAAAAATTACATTCTCAAGTGAACTTTAACAATTGGTGTCATGTCAGCCCAGATAATGCATTTAAGGTGTGAGATGCCCTGTGTGAGGCTGTCTGTGCCAGTCATAAAAAATGAATTTACAGAATCTTACATGGATTCATGCAGTTTTTGAGCAAAATAAAATGTAATTCTGCACATACAAATCCTGAGAAATGAAGGCAAGCGTACTAAAGACCAATACCTATGCTTGCCACGTCTTAATTCCACATGTTAGAAATAAGTTTTACATTTTTAAATTTGCATTGCTGTTCTGATATTGTGTAGAAAGCTTTGTCGTTTCCATAAAACTGGAATCTTTGGCTTCATTCATCTAGTAAATTGTCTGGATCTCTCATTTCATCTACTTTAAAATATAAAAATTTCAGGCCCTTGGATTGTAACACAAATTTGGTAGGTGGTCAGAGTCATAACTAGCTGCCAAGCAGATTGAGGAGCACTTCTGTATTTCCTTTGAAATCTTGTGTTTCAGAATAAGATTTATGTTTTATTTCTCTTTGTGCAAAAAGTCACTGCTTCAGTGATCTTTGTTTTAATGCTGTTGCATTTCCTTCTTTTTTTATTCGAGATAGTTTCTTAAGTTGTAGTTGCTTGTTTATTGGTTTGTCTGGCCAAGATTCCTGAAGAGTAGGCCAGTCTGCTCTTTTGACCCTGTTACATCGAAAATAGGAGTAGCAGAAGGCCATTCAGCCCTTCAAACCTGCTCTGCCATTCACTATGATCATGTCTAATCATTCAACTTGATACACTGTTCTTGTTTTTCCTCACTTAATTCCCTTTTAGCCTTCAGTGCTTTATCTGACTCTTTGAAATCATACAATGTTTTGCCGTGGGCGTGGCCTCCTTTCAGTGATCGTGAATTCCACAGACTTGCCACCGTCCAGGAGAAGAAGCTTTTCCCCATCCCAGTCCTAAATGGTTTACCCGTAACCTTAGACTGTGACTCCAGGTTCTGGACTCCAGGCCATCGAGACCACCATGTCTAGTTCTGTCAGTTTTCTGTTAGAATGATACCTTTCTACAAGATTTCCCCTTAATCTTCTGAACTCCAGCCAATATAATCCTGACTGATTCAACCTCTTCTCATACATCAGTACTGCCAGACATAGGTCTGCTAAACATTCATTGCAATCCCGCTATAGTAAGCATCTATCCTCAGATATGGCAACCAAAACTGCATACAATTTTCCAGATGTTTTCTCACCAAGCCCTGTATAATTGCACTAAGACACCCTTGCTCTTGTGCTCAAATCCTATCGCCATTGAAGGCCAATTTACTATTTGCCTTCTGCAGCTGCAGACCAGTATCATCAACTGGTATATGAGAACAACCAGGTCTCATAGCACATTCTCCTTTCTCAGTTTGTAACCATTCAGATGATAACCTGCCTTCCTGTTTTTGTTACCAAAGGATATAGCCTCTCATATATCCATGTTATTACAACTTGTCCAAATAGCACTGATGCATCTCTGCATCCTCTTCATAGCTTATCTTCCCCCCCCCACCCTGTGTCATCTCCAAATCTGACAATGTTACTTTTAATTCCTTGATCTAATCCATTAATGTACATTGTGAATAGCTGAGATGCTGGCATCACCAAATTAACTAGTCACCCAGTGAACAAATTACAAGCACAAGAACCAAGCTCTTGAAAATATTTTTTAATCAATGTGTTTCGAAATATGATTAAAAGCCTCTGGAGCAGCTGGGATTTAAATCTGGGTATCCTGATCAAGAAGATAACATTTCCAGATATCTTTTTTAGTATCTGGAAATATTATCATGTATGACCAAATGGCTTTTTTCTTGCGCCACCAAATCGCCCATACACTTCACCCATTATCCACTGCCATTAGATCACCCTTTCTTTTCCCAAGTTAATCAAATTGTGCAGTGCTGGCAAGGGAATAATTGCTTCAGATGTTAAACTAGATTGGTTACACATGACATAGTGGTTACAAATTGATGTTGACTTTCTCTGACCACTTCTTATTTATCCAAGTGCTCAGTCACCTTAAACCTAATCTAGTAACTTCTGCAGAACAGATGTTAGACTAATAGGTCTGTAATTTCATGATTTCTTTCTCCTATCCAAGACAACTATTCTTGAATATTCCAAATGTACCTATGACATACATAATCTGGCAAGAAACAGAAACTGAAACAGTAGTGATAAATGTAAATCATACCAATCTTGGATGCATTAGTCTTGTTCTTTCTGGAATCCATGTACAAATTAGTTGCTACCTTTGCTTGCTTAATACTGATGATTTTTCCTTTAACTGCTTGTGATGTGTTTTCTTCTAGATGAAGATGACCTAGCAATAATTGTTAGAGGTGTTTGTTGCGAAGTGCAGCTTGTATGGCAGGACAGTGAGACTTACAACCCAAGCCGTGATCACGCTCTCTCAAAAAGAGCAAATGTGGTAGAAATTCCTACTGTGGAAGGTCAGTTTGATGATGCTGATGACTAGTGTATGGACACTTCATCCTGTCTGAAGAAGAAGGTAGACACATCTTGAAATTTGAAGTTGTTTCTTTTTAATTCTTTCATATTGGAAGTGTGCCTTAAAAGGACACTACTCACGCTGCTCTTCTTCGCACCTGTGTACCAACAAAATTCAGAATTCACGTTGGTACGGTTTATTTTTAGAATTCACTGAAAAAGTTTCAGCTTGGAACAGAAGACTGTATAATTACTAACTGGGAATGTGATGGAGCAATTCTATTTCATTTATCAATATTGTTTTTAAGACATTATATTTGATGTCTGTTTTACTTTGAAATGTATTTTGAATCTCTACATTGTTAAAATTACAAATAAAAAGTGTTCTTTCTCTTATACTATAGTAACCAGTTAATCTGTTATTAGTGTCGCCAGTCCCTCTCTTCAGTGTTGACTAACCTCTGTTCCTTTAATAGGATGGAACAATATATTTTTTTCAGAGTTACTTTGGTGTTTATTTATATATCATGGGCAGTGTGGTTCTTTTGATACAATAGAAAAACATTCCACCTTTGTTACTGTAATAGTTTTTTCTTATGATTTCTGACACAAGCAAATAACTAAATACTTAACTAAATTTATACAGTTGTTGAATTAGTACTTTGAAGGTCTTTTGATCATTCAGCAATTGGATGAGGTAGGCGATGTTTGCTTGCAGCTCTGTGCTGTTCGAAGTGACCTGATCTAGAGCAGTTGTTGAGTTTCGGTTATAATTCTCAGCAGTTGGGGCTATGGCTGTCGAAAAGTTGACCGTGGTTCTTGACTGATGACTAATGCTGGACGGGATCGTGGTTTGAATTAAGCTTGACTCTGATGCTCCTTTTGTACTCCAATGTTCTACAGTCTCTTCTGACCTTTTGAGCACTTTCTAGAAGAATGACCATGTAGACAATCAACTGGATGGTGCCCATGGACCTTGAGGCAAGAAATAAAGTTTTCAGGAGACAAAAACTTGTATGTTCCGAAATAAAGTTTGCGTCTCCTCCCCTCCTGATTAGTTGAAAAGCCCAGACCATATCTCTTGCAAATAATGATTATAGAATAATCAAAGTACAGAAAGAGGCCATTTGGTGCATTGTGTCAGTGCCAGCTCTAGTGTGAAGTTGTCCAATTAGTCCCAGCTTTATACTTTATTGCCTAAAAGATTTTCCTTTTCAAGTATCAGTGCATAATATAATTAGTGTTACAATCAGTTCCTGGACATGCTTCTCCAAGCTTTTCACAATTCCTGACAGGGTATCCCAATTATGAGGGAAGATGATCTGGTTCCTCTTCTTTATCAAATTATCCCTTTGCTCATAACTAGGTTAATTTACATATTATTCCCTCCCTAGTGTACACCTTTCCCCCAGAGCAATTCAATTTGTTTTAAAAGGAGCCAATTCAACTTTCTTTGAGTTAACAAAAGTGAGATTATTAAATGTTATGCTATTGCAATACTGCAACACAGATGATACACACTGATTTGATATAGAAATTAGTTTTAAAAAATAGAAGTTAAAAGGTGTATGGATCAGTCTCTATAGTCATTCGTGAAGTGTATCAGGGAGTGATAGAATCCTTAGTGTGGAAGCAGGCCATTTAGCTTATTGAGTTTACATTGACCCTTTGAAGACCGTCCCACCCAGACCCAAACCCCTACCTCAAGCCTGTAACCCTGCATTTCCCATGCCTAATTCACCTATCCTGCATATCCCTGGACACTATGGGCAATTTAGCATGACCAGTCCGCCGAGCTACACATGTTTAGACTGTGGGAGGAACCTTGAGCACCCAGAGGAAAGCCTGCTTACATTAGTCCAACACCGACATCTCCAAATCATGACATTAGGAGAATATGCAAACTCTACATAGGCAGTCGCCTGAGGCATTGTGAGGCAGCAATGCTAACTACTGAGCCACAGACAATGGAATGTTTATATTTAAGTATTTATTTTCGAGATTCTTGGCTGGCTGAATGGCTGAAATACTTTTGAGCTGTTTCCATTTGACTGGTTGCTGGCTAATTGGCTTCTAACCTCTGGCCAAGAGAGTCCTATATCTCCAACATTGGGTGACCAGTTGGTAGTTCTTTGGTTAACATCTTCATAGACAAGTGGACGAATTCAGGTGAGTGCATGTGAGTACCTACGTCCAGTGGCATCCATGAGTACCTGCATTCACTAGAACACCTTCAAACATGCAAGTTCGGGTTGAAGTGATTTTTAACTCACCGTTTATGTACTCTTGAAAGGGATCGACATAAAACATATGTCTCAACCCGTCTCCTGTCTTTTCTTTTATTATGTTTCTTGTCTGAAATAGGTTCCAGGAGATTACATTTACTTTATCCCTCCCCTTCTTAAGTCCACCCCTTTTGAAGTTTCTTTAACACCTCCTCTGGTGTGTTCATTCCAGGTATCTCACTCTAGATAGCCACTGAATTGCTTTCGTAGCTGTATGATGTTTTTTAAAAAGACACTTAATAAAAAGTCCAATATGTCCATAAATGCTTTGGGATTCCTGCATCTTTACGACATTATTAAAACAGTGTGGATGGAAGTGCAAGTATAAAGTCCGGCCAGTGCCATTCACTATCTAGAAGTTTCTTCAGTATTGCTGGAGCAAAATCCTGTAACTCCCTCCCTAACATATGCATGGATCTATCTACAGCACATGATCTGCAGCAATTCAAGAAGGCACTTCACCAGTACCCTCTTCAAGGCATCTAGGGATAGGTAATAAACTCTGGCTCAGCCAGCAATGCCCACATTCTGAGTGAATCTGAAAAAAGGAGAAAGACCGGTTTCAGTCTGAAAAATAAAACGTTTTGCAGAACCAGAAAGATTTTTTTTATTTGAGATTTTATTTCAGCACTTGCTTCATTATTTGTGGCAATTACCCCTAAATAACACTATCCCAGTTGCTTCCTTGTTTTGTGTTAAAAAGATGTGATTCTGAAGGGAAACTATGGGAAGATGGACAGGAATTTAAAAAGGAGGTCCTCAATGGTAGTAATATCTGGATTACTCCTGGTGCTATGAGCTAGTGCGGGTAGGAATAGGAGGATAGAGCCAATTAATGTGTGGCTGAGGAGTTTATGCACGGTAGAAGGGTTCATATTTTTGGATCATTGGAATCTCTTCTGGTGTAGAAGTGACCTGTATAAGAAGGATGGATTGCACCTGAATTGCAAGGGGACTAATCTGACAGAGATTTGCTTGAGCTGCTCAGGAGGATTTAAACTAGTAAGGTGGGGGGTGTTGGCACCCAGGGAGATGGTGAGGAAAGAGATCAGTCTGAGACTGGTACACTTTGGGAAAGGGTTAAGTCAAACAGTCAGGACAGGCACGAACAAGGCTAAGAATAAGGTAGGACTAATAAACTACATTTATTTCAATGCAAGAGGCCTGGCAGATGAACTCAGGGCATGGTTAGGAACATGGGACTGGGACATCATAGCAATTACAGAAACGTGGCTCAGGGATGGATAGGACTGTCAGCTTAATATTCCAGGATACAAATGCTATAGGAAGGATAGAAAGGGGGAGACATTTTTGATAAGGCATAACATTATGGCTGTACTTACGGAGGATATTCCTGGGAATACATTCAGGAAATTATTTGAGTGGAACTGAGAAATAAGAAAGGGGTAATCACCTTATTGGGATTGTACTATGGATCCCCCCAAATAGTCAGTGGGAAATTGAGATCTCCTTTCAAATTTGTTTCTCAGTTATCTGTAAGAATAATAGGGTGGTTATGGCAGGGGATTTTAAATTTCCAAACATAGACTGAGCCTGCCATAGTGTTAAGGATTTAGATGGAGAGGAATGTGTTCGGCGTGTACAAGAGAATTTTTTGATTTGGTATTGGAGGAAGGCCACTTTTGATGACACTCAGCAAGAACTTTCAAACATTGATTGGGGGGGGAGGCATTTGTAGGTAAAGGGACGGAATGGAAATGGGAAGAATTTCAAAAATTATATAACGAGAATCCAGAGACAGTATGTTCCTGTTAGGGTTAAAGGCAAGCCCAGTAGGTGTAGGGAAAGCTGGATGACTAGAGAAATTGAGGTTTTGGGAAAGAAGATGAAGAAAGCATATGTCAGGTGTAGGCTGCAGAGATCGAATGAACCCCTGGAAGAGTATTAAGGCAGTAGGAGTATACTGAAGAGGGAAATCAGGAGAGCAAAAGGGGGACATGAGATACCTTTAGCAAATAGGGTTAAGAAGAATTCAAAGGGTTTTCACAAATAGGGGCGGCATGGTGGCTCAGTGGTTAGCACTGCTGCCTCACAGCGCCAGGGACCCGGGTTCAATTCCCACCTCAGACAACTGTCTGTGTGGAGTTTGCACATTCTCCCCATGTCTGTGGGTTTCCTCTGGGTTCTCCCGTTTCCTCCCACAGTCGAAACATGTGCAGGTTAGGTGAATTGGCCATGCTAAATTGCCTGTGGTGTTAGGTGGATTAGTCAGGGTTAAATGTAGGGGAAGGGGTCTGGGTGGGTTGCTGTTTGGAGAGTCGGTGTGGACTTGTTGGGCCGAAGGGCCAGTTTCCACACTGTAGGGAATCTAATCTACATTAAGGACAAAAGTGTAACTAGAGAAAGAATAGGGCCCCTCAAAGATCAGCAAGGCAGCCCATGTGTGGAACTGCAGGAGGTGGGCGGAGACACTAAACTAGTATTTTGCATCAATATTTACTGTGGAAAAGGACATGGAAGGTACAAAATGTGGGGAAATAGGTGGTGACATCTTTAAAAATGCCCATATTACAGTGGAGGAGGTGCTGGATGTCTTAAAATGCATAAAGTTCCCAGGACCTGATCAGGTGTACCCTAGAACTCTGTGGGAAGCTAGGGAAGTGATTGCTGGGCCCCTTGCTGAGATATTTGTATCATTGATAGCTACAGGTCAGGTGCCAGAAGACTGCAGATTGGCTAATGTGGTGCAACTATTTAAAAAAGGTGGTAAGGAAAACCCAGAGAACTATGGACCGGCGAGTCTGACATTAGTGCTGGGCAAGTTGCTGGGGGCATTCCTGAGGGAGAGGATTTACATGTATTTGGAAAGGCAAGGACTGATTAGGGATAGTCAACATGACTTTGTGCATGGGAAATCATGTCTCATTAACTTGATTGCGTTTTTTTGAAAAAGTAACGAAGAGGACCGATAACGGCAGAGAGGTGGACGTGATCTATATGAACTTCTTCAGTAAGGCGTTCGACAAGGTTTCTCATGGGAGCCTGGTTAGCAAGGTTAGATCTCATGGAATACAGGGAGAACTAGCCATTTGGATACAGAACTGGCTCAAAGGTAGAAGACAAAGGGTGCTGATGGAGGGTTGCTTTTCAGATCTGAGGCCTGTGATCATGGTGTGCCACAAGAATCGGTGCTGGGTCCGCTGCTTTTCATCATAAATATATATGATTTGGATGTGAACATTGGAAGTACAGTTAGTAAGTCTACAGATGACACCAAAAGGTGTAATGGACAGTGAAGAAGATTACCTCAAGAGCACAACGTTATCTTGATCAGATGGGCCAAGGGGTGGCAGATTAAGTTTAACTTAGATAAATGTGAGGTGCTGCATTTTTGGAAAGGCAAATTAGGGCAGGACTTACACATTTAATGGTAAGGTCCTGGGGAGTGTTGCTGAACAAAGAGACCTTGGAGTGCAGGGTCATAGCTCCTTGAAAGTGGAGTCGCAGGTAGATAGGATAGTGAAGAAGGTATTTGATATGCTTTCCTTTATTAGTCAGAGCATTGAGTATGAGTTGGGAGGCCATGTTGTGGCTGTACAGGACATTGCTTAGGCCACTCTTGGAATATTGTGACAAGTTTTGGTCTCCCTCCTATTGGAAGGATGTTATGAAACTTGAAAGGGTTCAGAAAAGATTTACAAGGATGTTGCCGGGGTTCAGGGGTTTGAGCTACAGGGAGAGGCAGAATAGGCTCGGGCTGTTTTCCCTGGAATCTACGGAGGCTGAGGGGTGACCTTATAGATGCTTATAAAGTCATGATGGGCATGGATAAGATAAATAGACAAAGTCTTTTTCCTGGGTTGGGGTTTACGGTGAGAAGGGATAAATTTAAAAGGGACTTTGGGACAACTTTTTCATGCAGAGAGTGATGCGTATATGGAATGAGCTGTCAGAGGAAATGGTGGAGGCTGATACAATTATCAGCATTTAAAAGGCATCTGGATTGATATATGAATAAGAAGGGTTTAGAAGGATATGGGCCACATGCTGGCAAAAGGGACTAGATTAGTTTAGAATATATGCTTAGCGTGGACGAGTTGGACCGAAGGGTCTGCTTCTGTGCTGTACATCTCTATGACTCTGACTGATTTATCTCCAATTACGAGACATTATTTTGAGATTTGTAACACGCTAATTTGAATTAAATTACCAGCTGTTGTTTTGGTGCTTGTTTTCCTACTGAGTAACATTTGTGTTTTGGTGGTGCTGAAATCAGTATAACTTTGGAACTGCAGTGGTCCTCATTTAGAGCTGAGAGGTGCAATACCTTTTAAAACTCAGTAACTAAATTGTGCATTTTAAATCTTAAAATTCAAGATTGCAACTATTAGACCCATAATGTATTTTTGTCGGGATCAGTAACTGAAATTATACAATCAACAACTTGTTTATATCTTGCTCCTTTGCAGACTTCTGGATGAAATGTTGAACTGAGTCCACATCTGCCCCCTCAGTCAGCTGTAAAAGATCCCATGGTACTATTTGAGGAAAACCAGGGTATTCCTGGTCAATATTAGATCAGACATCACCAAACGTACATGGAAACAGATTATCTGATCATGTATTTCTTTGCTGTTAAAGTGTGCAGCAGAGATAGTCGAACTCTATTGCTAGTTTTAGATTAGGATGGTTTCGAAGTGAGGGGTCACACAGGATGTGAGTGACTGAGTGCTGAAGGGGACAAGCTGAGACAGCCAACTAGAGGAGCTTCTAGAAATAGGGTGGAATGAGATTGTGGAGGAATTTGCAACGTGGATACACAATTTGAATTTGTCTTTGAAGAAACAACATGAGAAAGGAAACGGTGATGGGAAGAACAGGAGTGGGATCAATACTGGGTGTTCAAGACAAGGTATGTAGGATGATTTGGGTAGATTGAGCTAACTGAAGAGTGAAGATTACCAGAAGTATGTAATATTACACAGGTGAAAGCAAGCAGTTTTTGAAGAACCTAGTTCAAATTATTTGGTCAACTTCTTCATCCACTAATGTTCTTTTTTTCCATTCCTCCATTTCTATCCTTTATTGCCTCTGTGCTTTCAAATATTTTGTTTAACATCCAGTCTTGGCTCAGCTAGAACATCTTCCAGCTGAACAATATGAACATCAAAGCAACTGTCTTCATGCTTTGAGTACTGAGAGCACGTGGAGAGAGTCAGGGAAATTTCTTTTCACTGGATTGTTAGAGCATAAGATTAATGTCCTATAAGGAGAAAGTGAAACATAGGGCACTGCAACTTTTAGAGAAAATGCATAATTGAAGCAGATGGTGATGCAGTCCGATGAGAAGAGCTCAAGGTAGTGTCATTAGTACTTGCTGTAGCAAAGGTCATAGCTGGTACATATAGCCCCAGCTTGTGATCTGCTGGATACATAGAAAGTAGCTGTTTATTGAGTTTAGGTAAATTGTAGTCAAAAAGTGTGGTGCTGGAAAAGCACAGCCAATCAGGCAGCATCCAAGGAGCAGGAGAATCGACATTACGGGCATAAGCTCTTCATCAAGGACATGGTAGCAAAGTACGTGCTGTTTCCTAGGCAGGTTTTTCAGTAGTAAAGACCCTAACAACTGTGCCATTCGGGAGAAATTTTAGTTTCTGTGGTAAATACTTGATTGAGGAGGATGCTGTGTTTTATTCATGATCTATGCTGCATTGCTGACAGAGCTGACATGGTGACAGAAGCACTACAGTGGATCTGGGTAGGAGGAGAAAACATACCAGAGTTCCCACCGTCATTGTTATCTTATGAACCTGGACTTCAGCTGCCATTAGAAGCTTGCCGAGCGGCATGAGGTCATGGCATAGCAGGATCAACTGTAGAACAAGTTGCGGTAATGAGTGAATTTTCAAAGGAACAGAAGAGAGTCTCTAAGAAGGAATGGGCTTCAACTTTCAGTGACTTAGCAGACAGAGGCTGAGACCTGGAAAGATAGAGCACATTTTGAGGGAATATCGACTGCACCAGCACTTTGGAGCTATTCCCACAACTGAATGGGCAGCTAAGTGGTTCATGTAATGTTAAAAGATTAAATGGGAATATCTCTCTGGAAATTCTTGTAACATTGAAGGGTTAAACTACACCATCTTTGGGTGGCGACGACAATCATGCTCCAGTTAGGTAGTCATTTACTACTCGGCCTTGCTATTGTCAAATTAAACTGTCTTTCAATCACTCCATTCAGAAGTGCTTTCTGGTCAGAGGTATGTCACACCTGCATTGTCTCGGGGAATCATGAGTCATGAAATCATCTGCATAACGATTCTCCAGGATTATGGCATTAACATTTGCATTATCTTTGAGGATGATCTCATTCTGCCATTCTACCTGGGGTAACATGCGACTGTGAGTAAGTGGGGGGTTGATAAGTGGTATGTGACTGTGGGAGAGTGACTAGAGCATTGCCAACTGACTTGTATAAAAGGGGATATGTTTTCTTTGTTCAGGGCCTTACTTGACTCAACCTTGCACGCCTGCGAAATAATTCAAAGGGGGGTCACCTAGCTTGTACAAGCTTTAATAAAGTTTAACTGTTTGCAGAAGTTTGTGTGTGTGCAAATTGCATCTTGTGTGCAAAACCTCGGAAAGAACCTAACAGTTAGCACTGTTTGCCTTACAGCACCAGGCATCTGGGTTCGATTCCAGCCTTGGGTGACTGCGTGGGTTTTCTCCAGGCATTCCGGTTTCCTCTCTCAATCCAAAGATGTGTAGGTTAAATGGATTGGCCGTGGGAAAGGCAGGGTAATAGGGTGTGTGTGTGTGTGTGTGTTGGGGGTTTCGGGGGGGGGCGGGGGGGGTGTTGGAGATGCTGGTGTTGAGGCAGGGGTCTGTGTGGGGTGCTGTTCAGAGGCTTGGTGTGGACTCTAGGCTGAATGGCCTGTTTCCACACTGTATGGATTCTGTGATTCTCTCATGGATTCTATGAATCAAGGCTATCATCATCCTTCACTAGATGGTCTAATTAATTGGCAATGAAAGGAAATCAACAGAAGCAAAATGGGTCAGGAAGTCCAATACTTGCATAGCCCAAGAAGAGGCATGTGTACTTGGGGTCTTGGAAAGGAAGGAAATAAAGTTTGGCTCTCATTGCCCCATTTTCCTGTTGTTTCATTTGAAAGTAAAAGATCCAAATCTCAATATGTTTAGAATAAAATTTCAGTCTTTACATACAGAAGGAGGCCAATTGGCCCATTTACTTCCAGACTGGTTGTTTACAGAGCTGTCCATTCAGTGCCATTCTCCTAGAGCCCTGGAAATTTACTTCCTACATCTAAGTCCTATCCAATTTCCTTTTGAAATCATTGATTGTAAATAGAAATGTAATTACATTATTGAAACTTTGAGAAGCTAGGTGGTGCAGTTACGGTTTCTCTGAGCAAGTTGAACCAGAAACACTTGATTCAAGAATGTAGTCACAAGGTCTTCTTGTAATTAAATCGTCAACAGTTCAGCTGCCAAAGTACAGTTGCTTCTTTCAGACCCTCACATGGAGACATGTGATGACTGCTCAGATGACAAGGCGCTAAAACAGCATGTGCAATATTGAGAAGAGTGGGTGGCAAGAGATCTCAACACGAAGTCATGATGCTACTGCAGTCTTGCTGTTGGCATAGATTTCTGCTATCTTGCCAACTTTTTTTGTTTAGAATCTTTCAGGGTCATTAGCAACATTCAGCTGCCTGCCACATGTACAACGTTATCCATGCAATTTTGACAGGCTGGTTCTTTACATTAAAGTGACCTGAAGCGCAGGCATTTTTCTTAAATTGGCGCTGATCCAATTAATATATCATTTCAATTCCATACCATCAATGGGGATGAAACTTTAGAAACTCAGTGGGAACCTCCTTTTATGCAGTTAAGTGGGAACTGAATTCACAGCGATGAAGCTGGGGATTTAGCCCCCTACTACTGGGATGGACGAGTTGGGCTGACAAGTCTGTTTCTCTGCTGTATAACTCTGACCTCATTTTATTTTCAGGCCTTTAAAATGAATTCTACTTTTTACTTTTGCTTCATCTGCAACTTGATTATTCTAAAATACCCATCAATAACCGGGAGGATTACCAGAACTTTAAAATTGCCGTTGCCAATTGGGGCAACTATTTAAGTTAAGTCCTTTGAAGTTCTCAAACTGAAAATTTCTATACTGTCAGAATAATTGAGCTGAGGGCATTTTGACAGGGGAATGGGAGGAGAGTCACTTCAAGCTAGATCAGTGCATCTTCTTTGCAAAGAACAGCATTGATTGCATGGAAGTAGGTTGGAAAAATGCATTATACAGTAAAGAAATCTGAAACAAAAACAAAACAGTGAAACACTGAACAGGTCATGCTTGGTTTCTGTGTAGGGAACAGTTGAGCCAATATTTTGATTGCAAACTCTTGGTTACCATGGAATAAACAACATTTAAAAAGAACAGGATACAGGGCCAAGGCAAAACATATAGACTGATCTGAAATAGGAGAGATAATCAGAATGGCAGCACTAATACTGCCATGAGACATTAAGTGGCGGAGAAAAATAAAATAATGAGTTAACACTAATGAAAAGGAACAAAATAAAATAAAGTAGGGAGGCTCTATTAATGCATAAGCTTGAAAAAGGAAGGTTATGAAACAGTACTTTTTTGATGGTGTGGCACCATCTTGCTCTATCCTTTCATTTTCAGAAATGCCAGCCCATCTATCCCACATTGCTAGCTTGTCCAACAAGAGAGAGACTGACAGCTTTAGTTTCAGTCTGTTATCGAAGCTTACATGAAGGTAAAGTTTCAGGATAATAAGGATCAAGGAGATGTTTTGTAGTTGAAATGACAAGAGTTCTGTGTTTGCCACCAGGGCAAGTATGGATCGGACTTCTGCCTTCCACACATGTACAGGCACTACAGTCAAGGAATACCTCCTCTTCCATATTGAAAACAACAAAGGCTGGAGATCACTGTGTGTCAGACAACATCCATTGAGAGAGAGCAAACTAATATTTTGACTCTAGATGACTCTTCATCAGAGCTGCTTCTCGAGCATTTGTTGTTTCAGTACCGATTCCAGCATCTGCAGTAATTTGTTCCTCCTCTTCCATCTGATGGGTTACTGAAGTCTTCACTGATAAAATCTTTACAAATCACTTGCATTAACATGAATTTCCTCTTTTAATACTCTAACCAACTCCCTTCCCCAAAAACTGTTGTTGAATGAAAGGTTGGCGTTCTAATTCATAATTCCTTCTGAATGACCTGCTGGTCCTGTAAATTAGTGGCATATCAATTCTTTCCTTTTGAATTCAAAGGATTTAAGTTTAAAAATATGTTTCAACTGCTATTCCAAGTGTATGTTTCAATATTTATTTCATTCTCCACAAAACTGAAAAAAGAATCAGGTCTGAAGGAGGGTTTGGGCCTGAAATGTTAACTCTGATTTAGAGTCATAGAGGTGTATAGCATGGAAACAGACCCTTTGGTCCAACCCGTCCATGCCGACCAGATATCCCAACCCAATCTAGTCCCACCTGCCAGCACCCGGCCCATATCCCTCCAAACCCTTCCTATTCATATACCCATCCAAATGCCTCTTAAATGTTGCAATTGTACCAGCCTCCACCACATCCTCTGGCAGCTCATTCTATACGCGTACCACCCTCTGCGTGAAAACGTTGCCCCTTAGGTCTCTTTTATATCTTTCCCCTCTCACCCTAAACCTATGCCCTCTAGTTCTCCCCAACCCCAGGGAAAAGACATTGGCTATTTATCCTATCCATGCCCCTCATAATTTTGTAAACCTCTATAAGGTCACCCCTCAGCCTCCGACGCTCCAAAGAAAACAGCCACAACCTGTTCAGCCTCTCCCTGTAGCTCAGATTCTCCAACCCTGGCAACATCCTTGTAAATCTTTTCTGAACCCTTTCAAGTTTCATAACATCTTTCCGATAGGAAGGAGACCAGAATTGCACGCAATATTCCAACAGTGGCCTAACCAATGTCCTGTATGGCCGCAACATGACCTCCCAACTCCTGTACTCAATACTCTGACCAATAAGGGAAAGCATACCAAATGCCTTCTTCACTATCCTATCTACCTGCGACTCCACTTTCATGGAGCTATGAACCTGCACTCCAAGGTCTCTTTGTTCAGCAACACTCCCTAGGACCTTACCATTAAATGTATAAGTCCTGCTAAGATTTCCTTTCCCAAAATGCAGCACCTCGCATTTATCTGAATTAAACTCCATCTGCCACTTCTCAGCCCATTGGCACATCTGGTCAAGATCCTGTTGTAATCTGAGGTAACCCTCTTCGCTGTCCACTACACCTCCAATTTTGGTGTCATCTGCAAACTTACTAACTATACCTCTTATGCTCGCATCCAAATCATTTATGTAAATGACAAAAAGTAGAGGGCCCAGCACCGATCGTTGTGGCACTCCACTGGTCACAGGCCTCCAGTCTGAAAAACAACCCTCCACCACCACCATCTGTCTTCTACCTTTGAGCCAGTTCTGTATCCAAATGGCTAGTTCGCCCTGTATTCCATGAGATCTAACCTTGCTAATCAGTCTCCCATGGGGAACCTTGTCGAACACCTTACTGAAGTCCATATAGATCACATCTACTGCTCTGCCCTCATCAATCTTCTTTGTTACTTCATCAAAAAACTCAATCAAGTTTGTGAGACATGATTTCCCATGCACAAAGCCATGTTGACTATCCCGAATCAGTCCTTGCCTTTCCAAATACATGTACATCCTGTCCCTCAGGTTTCCCTCCAACAACTTGCCCACCACCAACATCAGGCTCACTGGTCTGTAGTTCCCTGGCTTGTCCTTACCACCCTTCTTAAACAGTGGCACCATGTTTGCCAACCTCTAGTCTTCTGGCACTTCACCTGTGACTATCAATGATACAAATCTCTCAGCAAGAGGCCCAGCAATCACTTCTCTAGCTTCCCACAGAGTTCTCGGGTACACCTGATCAGGTCGTGGGGATTTATCCACCTTTAACCATTTCAAGACATCCAGCACTTCCTCCTCTGTAATCTGGACATTTTGCAAGATGTCACCATCTATTTCCCTACAGTCTATATTTTCCGTATCCTTTTCCACAGTAAAAACTGATGCAAAATATTCATTTAGTATCTCTCCCATTTTCTGTGGCTCCACACAAAGACCGCCTTGCTGATCTTTGAGGGGCCCTATTCTCTCCCTAGTTACCCTTTTGTCCTTAATATATTTGTAAAAACCCTTTGAATTCTCCTTAATTCTATTTGCCAAAGCTATCTCATGTCCCTGTTTTACTCTCCTGATTTCCCTCTTAAGTATACTCCTACTTTCTTTATACTCTTCTAAGGATTCACTCGATCTATCCTGTCTGTACCTGACATATGCTTCCTTCTTTTTCTTAACCAAACCCTCAATTTCTTTAGTCATCCAGCATTCCCTATACCTACCAGCCTTCCCTTTCACCCTGACAGAAATATACTTTCTCTGGATTCTTGCTATCTCATTTCTGAAGGCTTCCCATTTTCCAGCCGTCCCTTTACCTGCGAACATCTGCCTCCAATCAGCTTTTGAAAGTTCTTGCCTAATACCGTCAAAATTGGCCTTTCTCCAGTTTAGAACTTCAATTTATTTCCAAAGATGCTGCCACACCTGGTGAGCCTTTGCAGTGATATCTGTCTTTTGGTTTTGAAAATAATCAATGCATTTTAGTTCCTAGTTCACTGCCTGAGAACAGTTCAGTGATCATCTGCATATCTTATTTGATGGCTTCGCTCCTGCTGGATGCCGGAGATCCCAATAGTTGACACTAGAATCAAATGACGACTTGGAAATCCCGTGCCACAGAGATAGCTAGCTGCTTGTGGACAGCTCTCTCAAAGGTCAGCACTGAGCTAAACAAACATGGGCTATTGATTGGTCAGAGTTGAAGTAGGGTGGGAGAAGTAGAGAGCAGGGAACCAGGGGAATCACACATGCCAAACTGTTTAGTCTTCACAATGCATTGAGAGAAGCAGATAAGTTATACTGCAAATTCTTCTTGTGTTCTTTGGCTTCAGGAGTTATTCCTTTATTGCAAATACAGTGAAAAATGTTGTTTAGTGTCTCTACTCTTTGGCGCCATCTTAAAACAAAGAAAATAAACAAAAATAAACAGAATATAGAGCCAGAAAAAATAAAACCGTGAAGTTCCTCTTGCAGTCTTATCTCAGTAAAGTTAGGCAGGTCCTGCTTCAAACTCAGCCATGGGCCTTGATCTGGACTCACCGCGTGAGTCCATGCGGCTAATGCCACTGCCGGAACAAAGAGTCGCCACTCTCCTGCGCCATCTCACCTCCACTGTTGCCGCCATGAGTTCACTCTCGACCAACCTCACTGATTTAGTCATTGCTTGTCCCTCGTGGTCCTGTGCTGGAACCAAAATTGCCACCATCGCAGTCTGTGCCATCAGGTGCCGGGTGTAGTCACTGACGTAGAGCCTCAGCTCAGCCTGCAGGTTCTGGATTGGGAATTAAAACTAGACTGCTCCTCGTTTGCCGGGAGACCTCTGGCTAGAGTGGAGCCTCATCCACTTCCATCCTGTCGTTTCTGCCACCCATACCTCCTCCTCCAACATTTACTTAGCACAGGTCCATATGATGCCCCAACCTCCATCATGGAGAGGACAGGGTGGCAAGTCGAAGTCCAGGTTGCTTATATTCCTGAGGAGCTCAGGTTGCTGTGCCTACATACACTTTTACCTGGAACAATGGCTAGTGATATGTAAATTGCTACCTTCCCCAAAAGGAGTCCTTTTATATCAATGTCAACTGTGGCATGGGTAAAGGCACTAATGCTTGCTTAAGGCAACCTTGTCTTTAACAAATATGCCGCAACTGCAATTCTGGCTGGAATTGCAAATATGCATCCTGTGCCATTTAGTGATTACACAGCCTCATTGTACCTGAAAAATGGGAGCCACGTTGCTCAATTTCTAGATCTTTGTGTCGTGATCATTTATATCCTGAACACCACCAAAAAGGTGTATCTGGTCAATTTAAATCTTTGTTCTGTCCATTTGTCTAATTTGTTGCTGAATCGATTTAGCTTTCATGCTCCTTTATATTAGAACAATGTTATCACAAGTTTTTTTTAAAATGTACACTACTGACTATACTGTAGCTGGAGGTTCACCTTTGTTTTAATCATAGTGTGTTTAAAAATGTCCTGACCACGTACCTGAAATGACTGTTTACTGAACTGACTCTTCTCTGTCACTTTAATGCTGCTTGTTTGAGCCTCAGTCGGTATGTCGTGAATTTGTTTCTAGGAAATGTTTGCGCTCTTCAAGGTGCATGATGTCAGTGCTATTCTTGGTATCGAAGATTGAACCACACACACACACCAAAAGGTTAGACGCAGAATGAAGCTGTCTTTACACTGTTCCTAGTATTTGCATCAAAAGTCGATTTGAACAACTTCTACAGGACCAATGTAAACATATCGACATTCGATATCAGTCTTATCGTTGCTTAGTTTCAGTTATGTCAAATTGTCAGAGATTATTGTGTTATTGACCTATATCTACTAAGAACTTAGTGCAGACTGGTAAAACCTAGCTGGTAAAAAGACATGTTCAATGTGGTTGACTCTGTACTGCCATCTGAACAATTAGCAATGGGCAATAAATTCTAGCCCCTGAATGAATTTTTTCAAATTCTATCAACGCAAACTAAATTTGAACTTAAGGTGAGGAAATAATCTGCTCACTGGCTAATGCAGTCTACTTTTCAACCTGCATCACTTTCAGGCATTTTGGGAGTCTTTCTTAATTTTTAAAAGGATATAGAATTAATGATATTGAAAAATGTAGAGATTTTATTTTAATGAAGTAGAGATAAGACCAGAGGGTGAACACTCGCTGTGGTTTCCCTTTGTACATTTGCAATTGCAATCAAGCAGGTTCAGAAAATCAAAAGCCCTGAGAATATGGAACATCTGTGGACAATGTTTAGTTTCTTTACTATCGCCCATGTACAAAATCTAGCTACTGCTTGCGGTGTTGTGGAAAAATCTTGGCACGGGATTATTTACCTTCTTACTGGACTGTATGATTCACACGAGCAGGTGGGTCATCAACTGGCCTCGGAATCTATTCCGCCATTAGCCATGCAGCTGATGCAGCTGCCACCCCCACGCTGATTGATGATGTCACTTCCACCCCTATCATAGCCGCTCCCACAACCACTTCCACCCCTCACAATTCCTCATGCATCACACGTGACATCACTTCCGCCCTTCACATCATCGCTGATGCCACATGCTCAGTGACTTCCGCTACCCCTACTGCCGTGATCCACACCACTTCTGCCCCCACCAGCGCCACTCACCTGCATTCTGCTGACGTGTCCCCCACAGACCCCACTGTCACTATCCCCACCCTCCAGAACCCCGAGGGGAACACTACTCCACCCCCATTCCCCCCACCATCACACCCACTCCAGTTACAGGTTCCGCTCCACTCCCAGCTCTACACCCACAGCAGATCCCAGCTCCCAGCCCTGCTGAGTTTTCACCATACCCCCAGACCTCCCCCTCACTGAGGACGAACGATCAGACCTCAGAAAAGGACTCACCTTCATCCCCCTCCGTCCACGCATCAATGAATTTAATACACACTGTGACGTCGAACAATTCTTCCGTTGCCTCCACCTCCGAGCTTACTTTCACAATCAGGACTCCCGCCCACCTTCCGAGGACCCCTTCACCCACCTCCAACACACTGCATCCACCTCGACACCCCGCGCTGGCCTATTACCTGCCCTCAACCTCTTCATTTCCAACTGCCACTGGGACATTAACCGCCTCAACCTGTCCAACTCCCTCCCCCACTCCAACCTCTCATCCTCACAACGTGCAGACCTCCAATCCCTCTGTTCCAATCCCAACCTCACCATCAAGCCCGCGGATAAAGGGGGCGCAGTGGTAGTCTGGCGCACTGACCTCTACACTGCTAAAGACAAACGTCAACTCGAGGACACCTCTTCCTACTGCCCCCTCGACCATGACCCCACGCCCCATCACCTATCCATCATCTCCCAGACCATACAGAACCTCATTACCTCAGGAGATCTCCCACCCACAGCTTCCAACCTCATAGTCCGGGAACCCCGCACTGCCCGGTTCTACCTCCTTCCCAAGATCCACAAGCCTGACCACTCTGGCCGACCCATTGTCTCAGCATGCTCCTACCCCACATAACTCATCTCTACCTACCTCGACACTGTCCTATCCCCCCTAGTCCAGGAACTCCCGACATACATTCGAGACACCACCCACGCCCTCCACCTCCTCCAAGACTTCCGTTTCCCTGGCCCCCAACGCCTCATATTCACCATGGATATCTAATCCCTCTACACCTCCATCCGCCATGACCAGGGCCTCCAAGCCCTCCTTTTTTTCCTCTCCAGACATCCCCAACAGTACCCTTCCACCGACACGTTCATTCGTTTGGCCGAACTGGTCCAAACCCTTAACAATTTCTCCTTTGAATCCTCCCACTTCCTCCAGACCAAAGGGATAGCCATGGGCACACATATGGGCCCCAGCTATGCCTGTCTCTTTGTTGGCTACGTAGAGCAGTTGATCTTCCGTAAATACACCGGCACCACTCCCCACCTCTTCCTCCGCTAGATTGATGACTGCATGGTGCCACCTCGTGCTCCCGCGAGGAGGTTGAGCAATTAATTAACTTCACCAACACATTCCACCCTGACCTTAAATTTACCTGGACCATCTCTGACACCTTGCTCCCCTTCCTGGACCTCTCCATCTCCATTAATGATGACTGACTTGACACTGACATTTTTTACAAACCCACCAACTCCCACAGCTACCTAGATTACACCTCTTCCCACCCTATCTCTTGCAAAAATGTCATCCCGTATTCCCAATTCCTCTGCCTCCGCCGGATCTGCTCCCAGGAGGACCAGTTCCACCACAGAACACACCAGATAGCCTCCTTCTTTAGAGACCACAATTTCCCTTCCCACGTGGTTAAAGATGCCCTCCAACGCATTTCGTCAACATCCCGCACCTCCACCCTCAGACCCCACCCCTCCAACCGTAACAAGGACAGAACGCCCCTGGTGCTCACCTTCAACCCTACCAACCTTCGCATAAACCAAATCATCCGCCGACATTTCCGCCACCTCCAAACAGACCCCACCACCAGGGATATATTTCCCTCCCCACCACTTTCCGCCTTCCGCAAAGACCATTCCCTCCGTGACTACCTGGTCAGGTCCACACCCCCCAACGACCCACCCTCCCATCCTGGCACTTTCCCCTGCCACCGCAGGAACTGTAAAACCTGCGCCCACACCTCCTCCCTCACCTCTATCCAAGGCCCTAAAGGAGCCTTCCACATCCATCAAAGTTTTACCTGAACATCCACTAATATCATTTATTGTATCCGTTGCTCCCGATGCGGTCTCCTCTACATTGTGGAGTCTGGGTGCCTCCTAGCAGAGCGCTATCGGGAACATCTCCGGGACACCCGCACCAATCAACCACACCGGCCCGTGGCCCAACATTTCAACTCCCCCTCCCACTCTGCCGAGGACATGGAGGTCCTGGGCCTCGTTCACCGCCGCTCCCTCACCACCAGAAGCCTGGTGGAAGAACGCCTCATCTTCCGCCTTGGAACACTTCAACCCCAGGGCATCAATGTGGACTTCAACAGTTTCCTCATTTTCCCTGCCTATCTCCTTTTCCACCTATCCACTCCACCCTCTCCTCCTTGACCTATCACCTTCATCCCCTCCCCCACTCACCCATTGTACTCTATGCTACTTTCTCCCCACCCCCACCCTCCTCTAGCTTATCTCTCCACGCTTCAGGCTCACTGCCTTTATTCCTGATGAAGGGCGTTTGCCCGAAACATCGATTTTGAAGCTCCTTGGTCCAGCACCACTAATCCATCAACTGTTAGAGCCCACACTTGCACCAAAGAGATGGCACACTAGGTCTGTTTTGCATCAGAGCAACTTGTGGGCCATCAGACAATGTTCAGCTGGACAACAGTGGAGTGGCATTGGGGAATGTTGGTGTGGCCAGACATGTAAAAACTGACCAAAAAGAGAAGATTGTGGACAGTACATCACAGTCAGATTCACTGAGAGCTTGGTACCAAGGCTCAGCTAATACCTCAGTGGTGTGCGGAATTTTTTTTTGATTAAGTTTGTCTTTTATCACTTTGGACCACACTTGGAACTGGGCCAAAAAGGCAATTATCTCCTAATAAAACCGAACTGTATTTAATAAAGTAGTCACTTTGATTCAGACAAGCATGATTGAAGGATGTGTGTTGACCCATTCACCGCAGAAATTGGCAGATGTGCTCGTTTGGAGTATGACACAGTACATTGGAATTTAACAAGTCATTATGACCCATTGGAGGAAATTAAGTTTTGTAGGTGGCTTTGCTGCTAGTTTTGGGATGTAATTTTTAAAAAATCAACTGCTGTAAATGAATTTGTGAACATGAAGTCTTAGCCCTATGGTTTATTTGGGAGAAAGCAAGGTTCTTTAGGATAGTTGCACACCATCCTTTTTACTTCAGTTGTACTTTAAGGTCCTGACCTTATTGTTTCTTAATTCAGAGTTCCATATCACATGCAAATGCAGAATAATGAGAGTGCTAGAAGTCTGAAATAAAACAAGATTTGCACCATAAACAGAAAATGTTGAAGAAAAGGCACACTTTTCACAACTGAGTTTTGAAGAAAAGTTATATTGGTCTCTAAACATTAATTCTGTTCCTTGCTCCATAAATGCTGTCAGACCTGCTGAGTTTTTATTTCAGACTTTCTGCATTCACAGTATTTTGCTTTCTTTAAGATTTGCGTTTATATTGTGACTTTCATGAATTCCAAAGCACAATGTATTCAATGAAGTACTGTTGTAATGTTGAAAATATGACAGTCAATTTGTATACGGCAAGCTCCCACAAACTGCATTGTAACAAAACTAAATAATCTGTTTTTGTGATGTTGACCAACAAATATTGGTCAGGGCAAGAGGAGTAACTGCCAACTTCGAGTTGGTGAAGTGGGATCTTTTTTCTCTACTTGAAGGAGCAAACATGACCTCAGTTTAACAATGATTTGGAGATGCCGGTGTTGAACTGGGGTGCACAAAGTTAAAAATCACACAACACTAGGTTATAGTCCAACAGGTTTAATTGGAAGCATTCTAGCTTTTGGAAGCTAGTGTGCTTCCAATTAAACCTGTTGGACTATAACCTGGTGGTGTGTCATTTTTAACTCAGTTTAACAACTCATTCAAAACATGACATCTCTGACAGTGCAGCACTTGCCCAGTGCTACAGAAGAGTGTCGACCGTGATCTTTATGGTGAAGTTCTGAAGTGGGATGTGAACCAAGAACCTTCTCACTCCAAGGCAAGTGCAATCAACTGAGCCACAGCTGACAGAAGTTGCTGAAAATAGTCAATATCAGCCATCTGTATTGAGAGAAACAAAGTTGATATTTTAGCTAATTCATTTTTCATATAAACCAGTAAGTCAATAATTTGACAGTTTTTAAGCAAATAGAGGTGAAGGAGGAAATTTGAAAAAAGGGAGGTCTTGAGGGAGGGAAGTCAGGAGAGATTAACAGACAAGACAAGAGGCACATTTGCTTTTCATTATGTCAGCCATGATTCACTTGTAAGAATCATAAAATTGTAGGTTCAGTCACTGCTCCAGGAATTTGTGTACAGGCTGAAACTCCAGGGCGGTACTGAGGAAGTGCTGTATTTATGGGCCACACCACCACTTGTGGAGCAATGAGCACCTAAGTTGTCCCACCTTGGCATTTAAGAAAGAGATGTTTCTGTATTCAGTGCTCTTTAATAGCTGTTAAATGTACTAGGAGATTATGTGAATTAACAGTTGGTCATACAAAGCTTGTGTTTAAAGTATTTCTCATTCTCCTACAATGAACTAGCAAAATAAATGAGCAGTGTTTGAAATGATCAATTGGTATCAAATATCGTACGTTACTGGTTGCCTGTTGTCATTAGCTGCCTTCACAAATTGAGGGTTAGGGAGGCAGTGGTGTAGTGGTATTGTTGGTGGACAAGTAAGCCAGAGAACTTAGCTAATACTCTGGGGACAAGGGTTTAAGTCTTACCATGGCAGATGGTAAAAATTGAATCAATGAAAGTGTGGAATTGAAGTCTGTCTAATGGCAACCATTAATCATTGACATAATCATAATTGTTATTGGTTGTTGTGAAAACTCATCTGCTTCTCTTATGCCCTGTGGAGAAGGAAATCTCTTGTCCCTGCCAGGTCTGAACTCCATGTCACTCCAGACCTATATCAATGTGATTGACTCTTAGCTGCCTTCCAAATTGATCCTAGTAATTCATTAGTTCATAAACCAATTAAGAATGGACCACAACAATTGGCCCAGGCAATGGCACACACTTTGCATCAATGAATAAAACAGAATCTGTCATCATGCCTAGTCACAGTTCATCTTTTAAGGCACACCTTCTTTGGTCACCATTCCGAACGTTATCAGTTTTGGTTCAACATCCATTTTATTTTGACTGTACCTTCCATGAAGCACTACCAAGCATTTTCCTGCCTTAAAGATGCAAGTCAATTTTTGGATTATTTGGTTCTGATGCCTTGTTTTCTAGCATCTCATAAACCACCAACAAAGTAAACATGGGAAATGCTCACTCGAGTTTCTATGCCTGTGTTACAAGGCATCGAGCCATCTGAAGGTTGTGATGACATTTTAACAAACCACTCATGTTGTATGAGTTAGTGCACTTTAACACACCACAGGCTATGTGCTCCCCTGCAAGCAATATTTTATTGACTTACAGTAAACTCTTTGACTTTCCAATTAAATAAATTATAACAAACATTTCAAAATGTGAGAATGCAATACATAAATCTAGGAGTTACTGTTCAAGATTTCAGAGGAGCAATGCTTAACTTGCTTCTTTCGCCTGTGTGTTAATGGAAGAATTAATCCATTTTTCTTTCTAAATCTTGTTTCTTATGTCCTAGTCCTGATAAGTGCAAGATGAAAAGCTTCAATGTTGTCTCCCTGTAGAAATGCCTAAGAGCCAAAAATATGCCCGTGTTATTGTCATAGTTTTAAGACAGATGAAAAGTCACTTCTCTCAAAGGATTGTGAATCTATGGAATTCACTGCCACAGAGTGCGATTGATATTGGGACATTGAGTAATTTTAAGGAAGAGAGATTTTGAATTAGTAATGGGCTAAAGGATAATGGGGAGTTGAGGCAGAGATGAGATTAGCCATGATCGTATTGAATGTCAGAACAAGCTTGAGAGACTGAATTGACTATTCCTGCTCCTACTTCTAATGTTCAGACATATTCATTTAATAAACTTGCCAATTTTCTAAGCTTCAGTGCATCTCCATAGTGCTCCATGGTTCATTTAAAAAGTATGGTGTGGTTTTCTAACTATAGTTCAACACTAATGTTTCAAATTATCACCTAGTTTAAAATTAAATCTTTACCAATAAAATCTTTACAATAGCTGCGTTCATCAGTAAGTTAACTTAATACCCCAGTAAGCATTAAGGGAAATTGGTCATGTGGTATACTGTATAGTTGATCCAGAATTCCAATTTAGTGGGACAAAAGCATAACTTGCATGTTCTTGAGTTTGGTGTCACTTTGAGGTACAATCAGAGTCAATTGGCAATCAGCAGCATCACAGACCATTCCACCAACACCCCCCCCCCCCCTTATACACACACACACACTTCCCCTCAAGATGTAGAGACATGGGAGAAGGAGATTGAAGATTCAACATTAAACATAGAAGGATTTGGCACAGTTCAAAAACAATTGTCAAGTTAAGAAAGGATAATGTACAGATGTGAAATTAAGAACTGCTCTCTCTCTCTCTGGATGTTTTTATGATGCTGAATAAGCAACAAAAAACAGTATCTGCTTACGAGAAAAGATATATAACTAACTAGTCAACTGAGTGTTGCTGTTTTGAATCTAATTATACATCTTCTGAAGGACTTGTATGATATTTTGAAAAGTGGCACAATGTCAGCAAACTAAATTTGATATTTTCTAATCAACCAGTTCAGAGATGTCATTCCATATCTCTGGAGCAAGTGAGCCTCGAACCCAAGTTTCCTGGCTCCGGGTAGGAATACTGTCCCTGCTGCATATGAGACTCAATTCTGGAATTTCCGTCGATAACATTTTTGTAACAGGTACCATTTATCAACCTGTTTAAATATGTAATGACACATTTCTGGAGCAGCTGGGATTGAACCTGGACTTTCTGGCTTAGAGGCAGGGATACAACCACCATCCCACAAGAACCCTCCCATGTGTTTGTTATAGATATTTAGAATCAAGCTGTCCACGTTATGGCACACTTCTGGAACAGATGACACCTGAACAGCGGCCTTATGGCTTAGAGGTAGGGATGCAGCCAGTGTGCTAGAAGACCTCTGCCATGTGACCTTTATAGTGTCAGTGTGATTTAATTATCTGGTATTGGTTGATTGATACTGCTACTGATTTGTCGGAGATTTTGAAAACAGTACCACAGTCTTAACTGAAAGGCATTGGCATGCTAGCATATTGTATCAAAACGAGCTGAAAAATGTGTTGCTGGAAAAGCGCAGCAGGTCAGGCAGCTTCCAAGGAGCAGGAGAATCGATGTTTCGGGCATAAGCCCTTCTTCAGGAAACTCATTCCTGAAGAAGGGCTTATGCCCGAAACGTCGATTCTCCTGCTCCTTGGAAGCTGCCTGACCTGCTGCGCTTTTCCAGCAACACATTTCTCAGCTCTGATCTCCAGCATCTGCAGTCCTCACCTTCTCCCATTGTATCACAAAGTCAGACTGCCAAAATCAAGATCTTGGCCAATTCACCCTTGAAGGTTCAACGGACTTTCTCTTAAACAGGCAGATTACCATATCCAATTCAGGCCAAGTTTGCACGCTCTGAGTCTGTGGTTCAACTGCATCTACACTGTACTGGATTAGTGGTGCTGGAAGAGCACAGCAGTTCAGGCAGCATCCAACGAGCAGCGAAATCGACGTTTCGGGCAAAAGCCCTTCATCAGGAATAAAGGCAGTGAGCCTGAAGCGTGGAGAGATAAGCTAGAGGAGGGTGGGGGTGGGGAGAAAGTAGCATAGAGTACAATGGGTGAGTGGGGGAGGGGATGAAGGTGATAGGTCAAGGAGGAGAGGGTGGAGTGGATAGGTCGAAAAGGAGATAGGCAGGTCGGACAAGTCCGGACAAGTCAAGGAGACAATTACTGAGCTGGAAGTTTGAAACTAGGATGAGGTGGGGGAAGGGGAAATGAGGAAGCTGTTGAAGTCCACATTGATTACCTTGCATCTACACTGTGACTGTTTACATGTCATTGTAATACAAATCAAAAGGTTTGAACCTCATTTGTGTTTAGCCAATGCCTTTTTGGAAGTTGGACTTCAATTTGTCTCCCTGTTTAGCACATGAAATCCAGTGATCTTATAATGAATTTGTTAACATCGACTCCTTTTTTTGTGAAAAATAATCAGAATAAAAGAACATCTGTGAGTTCTTTATGTGGCTTGGTGGTGATTTCATATTAGGTGCAGTTTCATGTGCTGGTGCCTTGTCATGCTCAAGCTGCTCCTTGGATTGTTCACCCAATAGGGAACAATAGTTTAAACCTCTGACTATCCAGTAGAGAGATGAATTCAGGTTTCTAAAAGGGATTTTACATTAGAAGCTATGTTGTCAATTTGAAAAATGACAGTAAAGGAAGCGAATTCCGGTAAGTTGAAAACAGCTAAGGCAGATATTTGTAAAGCAATGGCCCCAGTGATGGAGACTGAAGGCTCAAAACCAGCACCGATCAGGAACAGAATTAGACCAGTCAGCACCTCAGGTTTATTACTATAAGGCTTGTCTCAATTGTGTTCATCTGTCTTGGTTCCATATTCCCTAATATACTTTATGAACAGAATGCTAACAATTTCAGTTCTGACAATTTCCATCGACCTCCAGTCTCAACAGCATTTTAGAGGGAGCACATCCAATTTCCATCTCCCTTTATGTGAAGAGCAGCTTCCCAACGTCATCGCTGAACGGCCTAGTTATAATTTTATTGATAAACACCTCAGTTAGATCACCCTTTGCCCTTCTATACTCAAAGAAATGCAAGTCTAGAGCATGAAACTGGGCCTTATAACTTTATTATTTCAGGCTGGGTTTTGTTCTGTGCCAGAGCCAATATATATTTCATGAGGTGTGGTGCCTAGGTTTGAACACAATCCTGTCAATACAGTTTACCTGGAACATAATACAGCTCTTCCAAAATGTTCATATCTTTGGATTCCAGCCCCTTGAGGAAAAAGTTATATTCTTCTCTAGTGTTCTACCTGAACACGGTTCTGACTACAGTACTCTGGATTAGTGGTGCTGGAAGAGCACAGCAGTTCAGGCAGCATCCAAGGAGCAGCGAAATCGACGTTTCGGGCAAAAGCCCTTCATAAGGAATAAAGGCAGTGAGCCTGAAGCGTGGAGAGATAAGCTAGAGGAGGGTGGGGGTGGAGAGAGAGTAGCATAGAGTACAATGGGTGAGTGGGGGAGGGGATGAAGGTGATAGGTCAAGGAGGAGAGGGTGGAGTGGATAGGTGGAAAAGAAGATAGGCAGGTCGGACAAGTCTGGACAAGTCAAGGAGACAGTGCTGAGCTGGAAGTTTGAAACTAGGATGAGGTGGGGGAAGGGGAAATGAGGAAGCTGTTGAAGTCCACATTGATGCCCTGGGGTTGAAGTGTTCCAAGGCGGAAGATGAGGCGTTCTTCCTCCAGGCGTCTGGTGGTGAGGGAGCGGCGGTGAAGGAGGCCCAGGACCTCCATGTCCTCGGCAGAGTGGGAGGGGGAGTTGAAATGTTGGGCCACGGGGCGGTTTGATTGATTGGTGCGGGTGTCTCGGAGATGTTCCCTAAAGCGCTCTGCTAGGAGGCGCCCAGTCTCCCCAATGTCGAGGAGACCACATCGGGAGCAACGGATACAATAAATAATATTAGTGGATGTGCAAGTAAAACTTTGATGGATGTGGAAGGCTCCTTTAGGGCCTTGGATAGAGGTGAGGGAGGAGGTGTGGGCACAGGTTTTACAGTTCCTGCGGTGGCAGGGGAAAGTGCCAGGATGGGAGGGTGGGTCGTAGGGGGGGTGTGGACTTGACCAGGTAGTCACGGAGGGAACGGTCTTTGCGGAAGGCGGAAAGGGGTGGGGATGGAAATATATCCCTGGTGGTGGGGTCTTTTTGGAGGTGGCGGAAATGTCGGCGGATGATTTGGTTTATGCGAAGGTTGGTAGGGTTGAAGGTGAGCACCAGGGGCATTCTGTCCTTGTTACGGTTGGAGGGGTGGGGTCTGAGGGCGGAGGTGCGGGATGTGGACGAGATGCGTTGGAGGGCATCTTTAACCACGTGGGAAGGGAAATTGCGGTCTCTAAAGAAGGAGGCCATCTGGTGTGTTCTATGGTGGAACTGGTCCTCCTGGGAGCAGATACGGCAGAGGTGGAGAAATTGGGAATACGGGATGGCATTTTTGCAAGAGGTAGGGTGGGAAGAGGTGTAATCCAGGCAGCTGTGGGAGTCGGTGGGTTTGTAAAAAATGTCAGTGTCAAGTCGGTCGTCATTAATGGAGATGGAGAGGTCCAGGAAGGGGAGGGAGGTGTCAGAGATGGTCCAGGTAAATTTAAGGTCAGGGTGGAATGTGTTGGTGAAGTTGATGAATTGCTCAACCTCCTCGCGGGAGCACGAGGTAGCGCCAATACGGTCATCAATGTAGCGGAGGAAGAGGTCCAAAAAGACCCCACCACCAGGGATATATTTCCCTCCCCACCCCTTTCCGCCTTCCGCAAAGACCGTTCCCTCCGTGACTACCTGGTCAGGTCCACACCCCCCTCCCATCCTGGCACTTTCCCTTGCCACCGCAGGAATTGTAAAACCTGTGCCCACACCTCCTCCCTCACCTCTATCCAAGGCCCCAAAGGAGCCTTCCACATCCATCAAAGTTTTACCTGCACATCCACTAATATCATTTATTGTATCCGTTGCTCCCGATGTGGTCTCCTCTACATTGGGGAGACTGGGCGCCTCCTAGCAGAGCGCTTTAGGGAACATCTCCGAGACACCCGCATCAATCAACCAAACCGCCCCGTGGCCCAACATTTCAACTCCCCCTCCCACTCTGCCGAGGACATGGAGGTCCTGGGCCTCCCTCACCGCCGCTCCCTCACCACCAGACGCCTGGAGGAAGAACGCCTCATCTTCCGCCTTGGAACACTTCAACCCCAGGGCATCAATGTGGACTTCAACAGCCTCCTCATTTCCCCTTCCCCCACCTCATCCTAGTTTCAAACTTCCAGCTCAGCACTGTCTCCTTGACTTGTCCGGACTTGTCCGACCTGCCTATCTCCTTTTCGACCTATCCACTCCACCCTATCCTCCTTGACCTATCACCTTCATCTCCTCCCCACTCACCCATTGTACTCTATGCTACTCTCTCCCCACCCCTACCCTCCTCTAGCTTATCTCTCCACGCTTCAGGCTCACTGCCTTTATTCCTGATGAAGGGCTTTTGCCCGAAACGTCGATTTCGCTGCTCCTTGGATGCTGCCTGAACTGCTGTGCTCTTCCAGCACCACTGATCCAGAATCTGGTTTTCAGCATCTGCAGTTATTGTTTTTACCTCTCTGACTACTGTACTATTACTGTGTTGTCCACTCTGAATAGGGAAAGGAGGCAAGTCCTGAATCTACCCCAGCAGGGCCTTAAAATACACCTGTTGGCAGTAGTTTATTCTACACAGGCCAGCCACAAAGTGCACACTGTCACATGCATGTTATGGCTTATAGGTATGCGTACAATTTCTTTCCATCACATAGTTGACCAGGAATCTCTCTGTTTCTAACCACTTGCCATTGGTCTGTTTTTGAGGGTTATACAATTTGACCTGACATTATTCAACCTGACATGAAAGTATAAAGCAAGATAGTAACCTGAAGGTATCAACATGTAGCAGCGCCAAGTCTAATTCTTCAAATAAAATTTACAACACATTGTCCATTTGGCTCAGCTGTTTTGTATCAGTGTTTATACTCCCCACAAGTCTGTCGCCATCCTGTTCCCTTTATTTCCTACTCTCTTGTGTATTGTATGTATCAAGCTTACCCCTAAATGTTTAGCTTCTCTTCAATCTATCATTACCAGTTAAGATCTGGCACATGTTTTGGGTCAAACTTTATATCTTTGTCAACAAATTAATTAAGTTCCCTCAGGAAGGGAAAGAGCAGCTCAACCCGGGACAGTGAGCTCAACAGCAGCATCAGCAAAACTCAGTGGACTTTTCCAGTCACAAGGTACACTATCTTGGAGTAACTCCAGAAGATCAGGAGGCTTTCAATATTTTCTATGGTGATATGACATTTTGTTCTCCACGACAGTCACAATCATTTAGTTCATTTATTGAAGGCTCGCCAGAAGCATCAGTTTAAAACTGCTGACACACTACACTAAACTTTTTATATGTAGATATTCACAGTTGCCCTGGTTTACTGAGTTATATTTGTTACAGAATCACAGGGGATTGCCAATGCATATACATGCCCATTAATTACATCTTGCTAAGCAAAGCAAAGAAAAACTAAGAGTGATGGCCAGCCCATCTGTTTCCAGTTCACTACAACATTCAACAGCTTACATGTTTCACTTTGGTCCTTGGCCCCAGGAACATCAAGCCAACTGCTGATAGTTGTTTGGTAAATGCTGGCAAGACTCTGCTTGGTTTAATTCCATTAAAATACCCAAAGCAAAGGAAATGCTGTGCAGAAAATGATATTAATTAATTAACTCTTAACATCTTGAGTAGAAATACTAAGAGAACTTAGTTTATACAGCAAGTTGAATTCTTTGCACAGGGAAGGATTGAGGTAGAAATCATCACATTCTTCACAGAAAAATTAGATAAATATTTGATGCATATAAATTCATCGGATTAGATTTACAAGTAGCACTGCCTGAGGTACAGTGGCTTCCCAGTCCTCTAAAACAGTAGTATTCTAATTCAAGCAGGTGCATTTCCAAATTTATTAATCTAGTAAATATAAACAGAAGGTGGTAGTACAGAGGTAATGTCACTGAACTAGTAACCGAGGTTAACGCTCTGTCAATATGGGTTCAAATTCCAGCATGGAATTTAAATTCAATCAATTAATAATTTCAATGAATGAGTCTGGAATAGAAAGCAAATCTCAGCAATAATATCCATGAAACTATCATTGATTGTTGTAAAATGCCATCTGGTTCACTTGTGTTCTTTTCTGGAAGGAAACTTGTCATCCTTACCTTGTCTGGTCTTCATTTGACTCCAGGCTCTCAGCAGATTGATTATGAGTAGCCTTCTGGAATGGCTGTAATGCTACTCAGTTAGACCAAACCATTACAGAAAATGTCGGGCAATTAAGGATGGGCAACTTACCAGTGCCACCCATCTCCTATGAGACAAGAATAATACAGGATTGAAATTTCCACCACTTTGCAAAATCTAATGTGGTAATTTTAAGTTTTGGGCATTGACTATATTCCAAATACTATAACGATCTACATATATAGAATCCCTTCATTTTCTGATATCCAGTATTCTCTAATAAAGAAGTGGTATGTCAGTTGAATATTGCAGATAGTTTTGAGCAGCTCATAGATATATTAGCCTTTCAGTAATGTAATGCAGAGTTTCTAGAGAGGTACCAGGTCCCACAAATTGGATGAACTTGGCCTGTAATTCATGTAGAGGGTTGAGGGAAGATTAATTGAGGTATTTAAAATGATAAAGGAACAAGGTAGATGGGGATATGAAGAAGAAGTTTCCTCTTATGAGACAATCTAGAACTAGGAATTTCTTTAAAAATCATAGGTTGGCCAAGAGGTGAATTATTTTTCTCTTAGTGGGTCATGAGACTTTGGAACTCCAGTCCTCAAAAGGCAATGCAAGCAGAATTTGAGATAAACAGAGATAAGCAAAGGGTGAAATGTTATAGGGCTGCAGGAATGATCTTATTTAATGGAAGAGCTGAATGGCTTATTCCTACTTTAACTTTTATTTCATAGTTACAAACATAGTAGTGGGAAGTTGTGCCTGGAGTCAGAGGACATAGGAGAAGGGCTAAATAAGTACTTTTCATCAGTAGTTATACTAAAAAAAGACAATGTAGTCGAGGAGAATATTGAGATACAGGCTACTAGACTAGATAGGATTGACGTGCATAACGAGGAGGTGTTATCTATTTTTCTAAGTCCCCTGAGCCAGATGGGATTTATCCTAGGATTCTCTGGGAAGCCAGGGAGGAGATTGCTGAGCCTTTAGCTTTGATGTTTATGTCATCGTTGTCTACAGGAATAGTGCCAGAAGACTGGAGGATAGCAAATGTTGTTTCCTTGTTCAAGGAGAGGAATAGAGACAACCCTGGAAATTGTAGACTTGTGAGCCTTACTTCGGTTGTGGGTAAAGTGTTGGGAAGGGCTATAAGAGAGAGCATTTGTAATCATGTAGAGAGGAATAAGTTGATTAGGGATAGTCAAACCTTATTGAGTTCTTTGAGAAGGTGACCAAACAGGTGAATGAGGGTAAAGTGATTGATGTGGTGTAAATAGATTTCAGTAAGGCGTTTGATAAGGTTCCCCACGGTAGGCTAATGCACAAAATATGGAGGCATGGGATTGAGGGTGATTTAGTGGTTTGGATCAGAAATTGGCAAGCAAAAGAAGAGAGAGGGTGGTAGTTGATGGGAAATATTCACTCTGGAGTTCAGTTACTAGTGGGATACCCTAAGGATCTGTTTTGGGTCCACTGTTGTTTGTCATTTATATAAATGACCTGGATGAGGGCATAGAAGGAAGGCTTAGTAAATTTGCAGATGACACAAAGGTCAGTAGAGTTGTGGATAGTGACGAAGGTTATTGTAGGTTACAGAGCGACATAGATAAGCTGCAGACCTGGACTGAGAGGGGCAAATGGAGTTTAATGTGGAAGAGTGTGGAAGAGTGTGAGGTGATTCACTTTGGAAGGAGTAACAAGAATGCAGAGTACTGGGCTAATGGTAAGATTCTTGGTAGTGTAGCTGAGCACAGAGCTCTCGGTGTCCAGGTACATAGTTGCCACCAGGTTGATAGAGTTGTTAAGAAGACATATGTTATGTTAGCTTTTATTGGTAGAGGGATTGAGTTTTGGAACCATGAGATCATGCTGTAGCTGTACAAAACTCTGGTGTGGCCACACTTAAGAGTATTGTGTACAGTTCTGGTCACCACATTATAGAAAGGAGGTGGAAGCTTTGGAAAGGGTTCAGAGCAGATTTGCTAGGATGTTGCCTGGGATGTTGTCTTTTTCCTCAGATGGTTATTGTAGGTTACAGAGCGACATAGATAAGTCTTTTTCCTCAGTTTCTTTACTTAGAGAGTAGTAGGGGCGTTGAACGCGCTGCTTGCAACCGTAGTAGACTCATCAACTTTAAGGACATATAAATGGTCATTGGATAGGCATATGGATGAGAATGGATTAGTGTAGATTACGTGGGCTTCAGATTGGTTCCACACGTCGGCGCAACATCGAGGGCCAAAGGGCCTGTACTGCGCTGTAATATTCTAAATCTGAATCTCTTATACATAATCTTTTAATGCACAATAAGTTGAAAAATTGTTAAAATGACAGATACAGTTCTTCAGTTTACAATAAGAGCACAGAGTTCAAAAGCAATTAAGCTAATGTTAAACGTTTATAAACTGGTTATACCCCAGCTGCAATAAAGTGGCCAATTCAGAGCGCCATACTTTATGAAGATGTCAACCCTTGGGAATTTGAAAATTTCAGAACTCTGTTCTTAATGGCAATGTGATTGTATCTACACAAAAAAAGCTGCAGCAATTCAAGAAAGCAGCTCTTCACCACCTTCTCCAGGGCAATTAGTGATGGGTAATATATGTTGGCCTAGCCATTGACACCCATAATGCATGAACAAATAAATAGTTTGATAAAATAGTACCAGAGGTTTTAGTGATTTGGTAAAAATACAGGATCTGGAATTTCCTATTCAAAAATCACAAAATATTTTGATAAAGCAGTTAATGAGAAGCTGTTCCTGATGGTAGAAAGATTGATAACCTGTAATGTGCAGTTTTGAAGTAAAAAAACAAGACATAGGATGAAGAAAAGGAAGTTATGCAGGGATTTGTTAAGACCCAGAATGTACTGACTACAAGTTCCATTAACACAATGATTACATTGCAATAAGGTCAGATCACAAACACATGTTGAACCAGGAGGTTGTCTTAGCACAGCACATTGAGAATACAACATATGTTTCTTGATAGTGTGGTTTTAGTGTCGACCATCGCATGAGAAATAGGGATTTGTAGGGGCATTATGAAAGTAGAACACATCTGTCCCCAAAAAACCCTCATCCTTCTTGCCAAGTGAAGTATCATTTCCACTGTCAATGACAATACATTTCTTCTGTTTCACATTCAGTAACACAATTTCAATGACCTGGTACATTCAGACTTCACCACCAGTTAGTGGTAATTTCTCCAAGACAAATGTCACATAGCCAGAAATCAGTGCTGTCTTATTGTAACCCAAGAAAATTAACTCACTGTATTACTAATTCCAAGAATTAAAGGTTGTCATAAAATCCAAAGCATGGAACATTGTTCTTGTCAAATTTAAATGATATTGCAATTTGGCTGCAATGACATTGAAGACAGAGACAATTTCTAGTAGTTCAATGGTCAGCCCTTCCTAAAATAGCAAGTTTTGTAAGGGCCAACAGCTATAATAAACTGTGCAGCCAATGTGAGTTGTGCAGCCAGTATGTGGAGAGCTATGGTGTGCAATGCTTTCGGGAGAGAGTTTACAGAGTGGAGCCCACAGGAGGGGAGAGGTTCAGGGAGACAAAAGCAAGCGCAGGCTGGGTGGCCTTCAGCAATTAAGGTCATTCTCCTGTCTGTCACACTGCACTAACCTGTCATATCCAGGTTTTAAACAGATCAAGGGCCCCTCCTGCAACCCAGCAGGGAGGGGCAACTCTTTTTCTCTTGTTAAGAAGCCTGCCCTGTCTGGGAATATATCCTCACTGTTTCTTAACTGACCATTTGCTTTCCTTGGACATGAGAAGACTGAGGGGAAATGTGACAGAAGTATTAAGATTCAGGAGTGATCTGGACAGAAAAGATAGAGAGAAAACATCCCAGCTTGAAAGAATTGATGGAGGGCCCTGATTTTAAACAATTAGTCAAAGAATCCCAAGTGATATGAGCAAAAACGTTTTTCATGTGAGAGTTCAGGGTCTGGATTTCATTGCTTAAGACTATGATAGAGGTAGGTTCAATTGAAGAATTCAAAAGGAACTTAGACTTATTTGAAATGGAACAATGCACATAGTGATGAGAAGTGAACTGGGAGAGATGCTCATTCAGAGAGTGTGCAGACATGATGGGCTGAAGGGCCTCCACTCGTAATTGTACGATTCTGAGATAGAAAAGAAAGACTTGCATTTTTATAGCATCTTTTATGACCACCACATGTCCCAAAATGTTTTACACCCAACAAAGTACTTTTGAAACAGGGTCACTGTTGGAATGGGGAACCATAGCAGCCAACTTCAGCACAGTCAGCTCCCACAAACAGTCATATGACAAAAATGCTATTCTACGTAAGTGATGTTGGCCAAGACAGTTGGGATGTTCAGAATCTTTTTCAATGTAGTTTAATGGGATTTTCCATATGTATCTGAAGGTAGTAAGTCCTTGTTTAAGATTTCATCTGACAGTGCAGCATTCCCCAATTCAGCACCATAGGTCAGCCCAAGATTGTTGTACTCAAGTTTTGGAGGAGAATTTGAACTCATAACCTTCTGAGGTAAGGGTGTAACCACTTGAGTCATAGCAAGCAGACACAGAAAGATCCGTATAAAAATAATATTTATCTCAATTTCCAAGTGTGATGGGAAATGTACCTTGAAACAGTCAAGTCAATATTACCCAGGAATGTACTGGAATTAAAGATTAATTTCCTTAATACTAATAAAATAATGACGTGGAACAGTCCAATCCCTCATATTCACCCACCTATCCTTATAGCCCTGCAAATTTATTTCTAAGTTCCTACTCAATCCCCTTTCGAAATCATTGATCATCTCTCTGGCCACCAGGCTTGTAGAGGAGGAGTTGGAGTTGTTGGGAATATCTAGATCATGTTCCTACTTTAGATGTCATTTTTTAGTTCTCAAGAGGATTAAAGTTGTAAAGGTGATGCCATATATTTCTGGACTTTAGAAATTGCCAGAACACCTGAAAAAAAATGCCAAGTTTGAAGGTGACTCATATTTGTTTAGTAAAGTCAGAAGAAATAGAGCTATCAAACAGCAGCTGGGCATAGTTCACTGAAGAGCTGGAGATGTGAGATCTATAATCCTTGCAGCAAAGGCATTCCAAAGAGAAGTTTTATTTTGGGAAATAGAAACAAATTATTTTAGAAGTATTCAGTGAATTCTGAAAGACTGTAGAACCAATTTTCTTTGTCAGATCGAGGAAAACATTGTAATTGAGGGATAATTAAGGTAAAGGTCAGTTTGAGGACACTCCAGCAGACTATGTCGTAGTGGAGGTGGGTGGAGCTCTGGGAGATTCTCCAGTTTCAATTTTTCTGGCTGTTTGCTGAGTTGCAATGTGAACCTCGCTGACGGAAGATAGCCGGAGTATATGTAACTGTAGTTTAAAAGGGCCTCCTCACTATTAACAATGTGGATGAGGCTTAATCTCAACTTGAATTTTGTGAGGGAACAGAAACTCGAAGATTGCCTAGTTTGAAACTAGTGGAAAAATCTACATCTCCTGTGCCAAAGACAGATTAGCTGTGAAGTATTGAAAAAAATAACCAGAACAAAGGACTGAAACCTCTACACTCGGTTAAGGTTTTATCTCTGAGAATCACTGGAGTTGAGGAAAATTTTCCAGACATCTGTGGGCTCCCTGAAACAGAGGAGTTGCTGTGGAAGGTGTTTTGGGGAGCGGTGGTGGGGGAGGGAGCAGAGTGAAGGGAGGTGGGGAAGGTTGGGATCAGCTTGCAGGAGAGGTCATTAAGTATAGATGCACAGAATTATACACATGATGACAGAAGCAAATAAATTTGACTCTGATGTGTTTTATAAGAGATTTCTCAAAAGATAAAAAGTAAACCTGAGTGCATAGCCTATACAGTTAGAAATCATATTGTGAAGTTAGGAGTGATTGTTTGTTTAATATTTCTATATATAATAAAATAAGTGAAATCGTGTGCTATAGTTATCTTGATTAAAATGAGCTGTCTGAATTTTTCTTTAAATATTAACAGTCCCTGATCTAATTGTAACACAGGATATGAACATTTACTGCATAAAAAGTAGTCTTTCACATACCTCTTGCCTAAACATGAAATCTGTCTTACTAGCACTGTGCCATCAGTTTATTGGAACACTCCTTCATTGTCAATATTATCTAAACCCATTGTAAGCAACTTGGAAGATAGAATATAGAGGCATCAAAAGTGATTGTCGATTTTAGTTTGATTCTCTCTGATATGTGCAGACTCTGAGTGACCCAGTGCACAGCTCAGATTATAGCAATGACCAACAGCAGTTCACTCCTAGCTGAAGATAATGGATCACGAGATCTGTGACTAACAAGCACCCAGCAGTGCAGCCTCAGAAAATGTAATCATTAGATGTCGGCACTTGGCATTTGTTGGCATTTCTGATTTTCATTTAAAGATGTCACCACAAAGTATTTGTTAATATTTTAATTATTCACCAAGTCAGTCCTGAGCTATTGGTGGAAGTGTCTGTCCAGTGTAATTACTGCCGGGCATTATTCAGTGCAATTCTATTTGCTGACCTCTCCAGCAAGCTGACCTCAATCTTCCCCACCTCCCTTCATGCCCAACCCCCCAAAAACATCTTTTACGGCAACTTATCTGATTCAGGGAGCCTTATTTGATAAATGGAAGGACCATCCCCAAAAAGAGATGCTTTAAGAGACACTGTTCACTTTGCAGACCAGCAGTTGCAGAATATGAATCTCATACAATCATTCATTACAAAGTTCTTTAATTGCACGATTTTGTCTTTTCCTGTATTACCTGTATTTTAAGTATCAGAGTGGTTCACTGGTAGCACTGCCATCTCTAGGTAAAAAAGTCAAAACCCAGAGACTCAAGCACATAATCCCGGGAGGCACATTAGTGCCGTATTGAAGGACTGCTGCAGTGCCAAAGGAGACATCTTTCAGAAGCAACACAAAGCTGAGTTCGCCTTCTCAAGTGAATGTAATTTAATCGTGCTAAGAAAAAAGAGCAGGAGAGTCCATGTCTTCATGTCATGAATTATGACTCTTTAAAATTAACTGGCCTTTGGTCAAAATTCCTTTTTTTGGGGGGATCTTGCTGTGCAGAGACTTGTTGTCATATTTACTGACATTGCAATGGTGACTGAACTTTTTAAGTACTTTGCTTTCTTTGGGACATCCTGAACATGAGGAATTCACTGTGCAGATGTGCATTCACCATTGGTTTCTGCAGTGCTTTCAAATTTACATTGATTAACATGAATCATATACATGCAGTTCATATCACAGTGACACAGAAGTGGTACAGTGCAGAAGGAGACCATTTAGCCCATACTGTTTGCAATTGCTCATACAAGGAGCATCATTATCTAGTGCCAAACTTCTTTTACCCTGTACCCTTGCTTATTCCTAATGATCATCGAATGCCCCCTTGAATACTTATGACAGTAAGAAGCAGGTAAGTGATAGACAGGACAGTTTGAGATAGTTGTTCAGTAAATTAACAACTTAATATTGTGATTTAGTCAAATCAGTTGGTCTTGTTTGACGTTATGCAACATACAATCTAAAGTTAATAAACATTTGAAGAACTTACTTTAAGGTGCAGTTAATCAAGAAACTTCAGAAGACTTTTGGAGAGAGCACAGATAGTGCAAGCTTAAAACTGGGACTTTGCAGGCCAGTTGTTGCAATTAGTGACACATCTTGCTCACAAAGGCCCAGTTCCAAACCTGTTGCTTGTTTCCATCAACTGGCGACTGATTTATTCATTAAATATACTTCAAATGTTCTCTATTGCAGTGTTCACAACCTGATACTAACGGGTACTTGTTAGAGTACTTCCAGCGCTGACTCTGGGCAACATCGGGGATTCTCTGCTTCTTTTTCACTGACTATTAATGAAATGAAGTGGTCTGATGATATTAAGCAATCAGTGTCTGGGTCTGAGAGGGAATTTTGAGTTTTCATGCATGTTTTGGAGTTCCCCTTTAAGGAAGAATTGCAGAGTGCTAGCAGGCTGATGATCGACCTACTTGAACCACATCAGGAACACATCTTCCATGGCTGGCAAGTGTCAAAGTGAGACCTGAACTCAGAGTTGCTGGCTCAGAGGCAGTACACGACAAGAATACCTACTGTGCGGTTAAACATTAGCTCAAGTTAGGCTGGGGCTATTTTGCCTGGAGCCTTGGAGGATGTGCTTATGTAAATTTATAAAATCATGAGGGCCATGAATAGGGTGAAGAGTCAGGATCTTTTCTCCAGGGTAGGGGAGTTCAAAACCAGAGGGCATAGGATTAAGGTGAGAGGGGAAAGATTTAAAAGGAATCCAAGGGGAAATCTTTTCATGCAGAGGGTGGTGCACATGTGGAATGAGCTGCCAGAAGAGGTGGTGGAGGCTGGTACAATTACAACATTTAAAAGGCATCTGGATAGGTATATGAATAGGAAGGGTTTAGAGGGATACTGGCCCAACACTGTCAAATGGGAGTGGATTAATGTAGAATATCTGGTCACAATGAACGAGTTGGATTGAAGGGTCTGTTTCCATGCTGTATATCTCTATGACTCAAAAGCTTTTAAAACACACTCTACTGAAATCTTTTTGTTCTAGAGATCTGATTACTTACATCACTCACGCAAAACTGCACCCCCTCCACCCCAGCCGTGACCTGGGAAATAAAAACAGCTCATTAATAAAACAAGGCTAACAAAAAACCCTGCCCAGTACCAGGGCGTGAGATGACAAGACTGATTAAAATGGATCTCCTATTAAGAAGCTGAAACAAACCACAGCAGACCTTGGCAGCTTTGCTGACTAATAAGTGAAACTTGTCAACCAAGTTTAGTGCTGACAGTGTAAAACAAACCAATTGTGATCGGTGTGAATATTTATAAACGGTTTGTTGATTATGTTGTTAAAGATGTGTAAGTGATGGGCATTGATTGGTTAAGGGCTGGGATCAGGAATGGAGAGTGCGCGGTTTCCCACAACGAGGCCATTGCTGGCTAGGCCAGCATTGCACATCCCTTATTACCCAAGGGGCAGTTAAGAATCAACCACATTGCTGTGGATCTGGAGTCACATGTAGGCCAGATAAGGATGGCAGTATTTTTTTCCCCTAAAGATCTCTAATAAACCAAATGGATTTTTCCTGATAATGGTTTCATCAACCCGGAGTTTTGCTGAATACAAATTCCACCAGATGTGGGAGCCGAATTTGAACCCAGAACATTACCTAGGTCTCTGGATTTACAACCTAGCAATGAAACCATTAGGCCATCACTTCCCCTTATGGGCATTGGACACAGCATTATCACTCCACAAACTTTAATTCGAATGGTTACTGTTCCTCTGGGATTTAATGTGGCATTACAGTCATTTAAGGCACTATTTGGCTTAATTTGTTTCAATGGGTTTGTCTGAAATATTATATGGAGAGTCAGTGGGACCTGGGGGTAGTAGTAAGGAGGCTGAGATCTACAAAGTGGCATCCTGTGAATAAACCAACCATTAAGGAAAAGAATTGGGCCTTTTTCTTTTAACTTCACCATCTGCCTTGGAAGCCATTTGACCAACACCAGGAATATAGCTATTGCATTGCAAAGAAAGATGAACAATTTGGCCATATACTGTGGAAGGAAAAATATAAGATTGTAAATTCTGCTGAAGAGGTTGATAGTAACTGACCTACATGATTTCTTCCACACCAGTAATATGCCAAACATTTGTTGTGGTGGCTTGGAGATGCAAGGGTGCACTGGTATAATACTCAATCTCTGACCTACTGCTGACAATTGGAAGAGAGAGGCAGAGTTAATATTTAGAAGGCAACTGCATTGATGTTTTCTCTAATCTGCATAAAAAGAAGCAGCTTGTGCAAAACCTTTGCAAAATCTAAAAGCAATTTTTGTGGTGTGGTTATTAATTAGCTTCAGTTAGAGCTAGGTGGGCCACATGAGTTGTTGATATTTCGTTAATAAGGGACTACACCATACTCTTTATGTCAACAATCCATCAAGAGGCCTCATATCTAGCTAAATGTCTCAAGGATATAGACTGTATATGTCCTGAAGACTTTGTACCAGTGAAGGGAGCATTCTGGTAAAACAGAAAATAAATATGGACAAGTCTAAAAGTTGGACAGGAAATAATAAGCCTGTCCAATCTCTTTGTAACGATCTGTCCTCATATCTAGAAACCCTGTACACCCTTGGCAATGCATAGACCCTCTAGGAGAACTCTAAAGAAAATCCAAAACTTCCCAAGGGTAGGAGAGAGGAGGGAATATCATTGAAATAAATTTTCCTATCTGTCCAGGAGGCCAAATACCAAAACATTTTTGTTTGATACCTACCTCTGGTATGATGTCATGTCTGGCTTCAGAGAGGATCCAATTCAGCTCTGTTTTCTGGAGTGTACCCCTGTAGATTAGGAAGATTCTGTGATCAGAAGATCAGCTGTGGCAGTGTGCGACACAACGTGAAAAGGCAAATCCAATCCCCATTCACCTGAATTGCTGATTATGGCCACACTTCATTGGAAAAACACTGAGCGGAGACAGGGTCTTTCATAAACGGAAGCTTGATTAGGACAAACAGAAGAGGCGTCACCCTGCCAAAGGTGATCCCGTTAACATCCTTCTTTTGATTGGGTCCAGATTTCACAAGATTAGTGTGGTGCTGGAAAAGCACAGCGGGTCAGGCAGCATCTGAGGAGCAGGAAAATCGACATTTCAGGCAGGAGCCCTTCATCAGGAATCAGAATTCCTGCTGTGCTTTTCCGGCACCACTCTAATCTTGTATCTGATCTCCAGCGTCTGCAGTCCTCACTTTCGCCTCCAGATTTCACAAGGCCCGCCATTGGATGAAGGTGCCATCTGAGCAGAATATTGCCTCTAGATAAGGACAGAAATTGAGCTGAAAATGTGTTGCTGGAAAAGCGCAGCAGGTCAGGCAGCATCCAAGGAGCAGGAGAATTGACGTTTCGGGCATGAGCCCTTCTTCAGGAATGAGGAAAGTGTGTCCAGCAGGCTAAGATAAAAGGTAGGGAGGAGGGACTTGGGGGAGGGGCATTGGAAATGCGATAGGTGGAAGGAGGTCAAGGTGAGGGTGATAGGCCGGAGTGGGGGTGGGGGCGGAGAGGTCAGGAAGAAGATTGCAGGTTAGGAAGGAGGTGCTGAGTTCGAGGGATTTGACTGAGACAAGGTGGGGGGAGGGGAATTGAGGAAACTGGAGAAATCTGAGTTCATCCCTTGTGGTTGGAGGGTTCCTATGCGGAAGATGAGGCGATCATCCTCCAACCATCGTGTTGCTATGGTCTGGCGATGGACGAGTCCAAGGACCTGCATGTCCTTGGTGGAGTGGGAGGGGGAGTTGAAGTTTTGAGTCACGGGTGTCCCAGAGGTGTTCTCTGAAATGTTCCGCAAGTAAGTGGCCTGTCTCCCCAATATAGAGGAGGCCACATCGGGTGCAGCGAATGCAAGAAATGATGTGTGTGGAGGTGCAGGTGAATTTGTGGCGGATATGGAAGTATCCCTTGGGGCCTTGGAGGGAAGTAAGGGGGGAGGTGTGGGCGTAAGTTTTGCATTTCTTGCGGTTGCAGAGGAAGGTGCCGGGAGTGGAGGTTGGGTTGGTGGGGGGTGTGGACCTGACGAGGGAGTCATGGAGGGAGTGGTCTTTTCGGAATGCTGATAGGGGAGGGGAGGGAAATATATTCCTGGTGGTGGGGTCTGTTTGGAGGTGGCGGAAATGACATCGGATGATACGCTGTACATGGAGGTTGGTGGGGTGGTAGGTGAGGACCAGTGGGGTTCTGTCCTGGTGGCGGTTGGAGGAACCAAAGGAGTAGCCATGGGCACCCGCATGGGCCCCAGTTATGCCTGCCTCTTCGTAGGATATGTGGAACAGTCCATCTTCCGCAGCTACACTGGCACCACCCCCCACCTTTTCCTCTGCTACATCAATGACTGTATTGGGCACTGCCTCGTGCTCCCACGAGGAGGTTGAACAGTTCATCCACTTTACCAACACCTTCCACCCCGACCTCAAATTCACCTGGACCGTCTCAGACTCCTCCCTCCTCTTCCTAGACCTTTCCATTTCTATCCCGGGAGATCAAATCAACATGGACATTTACTATAAACCGACCAACTCCCACAGCTACCTAGACTACACCTCCTCCCACCCTGCCCCCTGTAGAAACGCCATCCCATATTCCCAATTCCTTCGTGTCCACCACATCTGCTCCCAGGAGGACCAGTTCCAATACCGTACAACCCAGATGGCCTCCTTCTTCAAAGACCGCAATTTCCCCCCAGACGTGATCGACAATGCCCTCTACCGCATCTCCTCCACTTCCCGCTCCTCCGCCCTTGAGCCCCGACCCTCCAACCGCTACCAGGACAGAACCCCACTGGTCCTCACCTACCACCCCACCAACCTCCATATACAGCGTATCATCCGCCGTCATTTCTGCCACCTCCAAACGGACCCCACCACCAGGGATATATTTCCCTCCCCTCCCCTCCCCTATCAGCGTTCCGAAAAGACCACTCCCTCCATGACTCCCTTGTCAGGTCCACACCACCCACCAACCCAACCACCACTCCTGGCACCTTCCCCTGCAACCGCAAGAAATGCAAAACTTGCGCCTACACCTCCCCCCTCACTTCCCTCCAAGGCCCCAAGGGATCCTTCCATATCCGCCACAAATTCACCTGCACCTCCACACATCATTTATTGCATCCGCTGCACTCGATGTGGCCTCCTCTATATTGGGGAGACAGGCCGCCTACTTGCAGAACGTTTCAGAGAACACCTCTGGGACACCCGGACCAACCAACCCAACCACCCCGTGGCTCAACACTTCAACTCCCCCTCCCACTCCACCAAAGATGTGCAGGTCCTTAGACTCCTCCATCGCCAGACCATAGCAACATGACGGTTGGAGGAAGAATGCCTTATCTTCCACCTAGGAACCCTCCAACCACAAGAGATGAACTCAGATTTCTCCAGTTTCCTCATTTCCCCTCCCCCCACCTTGTCTCAGTCAAATCCCTCGAACTCAGCACTGCCTTCAAACCTGCAATTTTCTTCCTGACCTCTCCGTCCCCACCCCCACTCCGGCCTATCACCCTCACCTTGACCTCCTTCCACCTATCGCATACCCCCCTCCCCCAAGTCCCTCCTCCCTACCTTTTATCTTAGCCTGCTGGACACACTTTCCTCATTCCTGAAGAAGGGCTCATGCCCGAAACGTCGATTCTCCTGCTCCTTGGATGCTGCCTGACCTGCTGCGCTTTTCCAGCAACACATTTTCAGCTCTGATCTCCAGCATCTGCAGTCCTCACTTTGTCCTCAAGGACAGAAATTGACCCTGGATTGAATACTAAGGATGACCATTCAATTCATCTGTACTCTCAAATGACAGACTAACTGAGCTGAGAGGACTCAGATATGCAGCAGTACATATTGTGGGTTCTGATCTTCAGCAAGTTACAGAGACAGAGTCTCCTCCCAGTGTCAGAATTGCTGATTCATTAGCCGTGGAAAGCTGAGTCATTCCAATCCATAATACCAAATCATGAGGAAAGCTTTGAAAATAATGTTTTGGCGGATCTTGCGTGAGTAGGTTTTAGTATTGTGGCATCTTGAAAGAGCCCTGACTTAACATGAAAGTTTCAAATCAACTGATATTTATCCCAATTAATAAATCCAAAGGAATTCAATCCCAAAGGGAAATGGCAACGAAAATATCTCCAAAAAGATGGAAAGATAAGGGTATCATTTATTAAAGCAAAATAGTGCAGGTGCTTAAACTCTGAAATAAAAACAAAAATTAACTGCTAGAAATAGACTCAGTCGCACATGTGAGGAGTTTCAAGTTGATGATCTTTCATCAAAGGAATGGTTCACCTGAATGGAAATGTTAAATCTGTATCTCTTCACAGATGCTGCCAGATCTATTTCTAGCATGTTTTATTTTGATTTGTTTTGAATCATTCTTTGGGATATGCATCTCACTGGCATTTATTCTCTATCCCTGGTTGGCCTGGGATGATGGTAGTGAATGTCTTTTTGAAACAGTCTGCAGTCTTATCTACACTGCTTGAGGGATCACACTTTGAATGTTCTTCATTGGCTGTAGAGACCTATTGGATGACTTGAGGTAATGAAATACACTATATAGATCAAAGCCTTTTGAGGATTAATGCAGACAATCTAGGGTGGGAGGGGGAACAGATTTGTTCTGGAAAGTTGTGGGAGAGGGGTTAGCTGAGGGTAGCAGTAATTGGGCATTGGTGGATTGCCAACTTGGTTTAACACTTTCCAGACAAATTTATACCTCTTGGAGTTCAGATTACCATGCAACCCAGTTACCTTTTACTCTTGCGGCTCATAGTGTAGTAAGAATATGCCCCTTCACCAGCTTCCCTTGAAAACATGCTTATGCCCAGCCATCTATAGAACCAGGCAACTATTATTCTGTCTGTACTGTTTGTATTCTTTGATATTGCTGGGGATTACATTTCTCTTTGACCCCAGCCAGATTCAGTGCATTTAATAAATAAACTTGATCTTTAAGCAATTTTTCAGCCTAAATTGTTGAGTTATAATACTCTGTTCTTAGTTTTTAGTCAGATCTTAATGAGTATTATAGATTTGGAATGGTTTGATAGTGTAAAACAGCAATCAGCCAATTGAGTGATGGAATCAATCATTGGGCAGAATTTGAAACAGGTTTGCTGATTCACTGTCAGTACCAGCATCTGAGATAAACTTCTGCCCTTCCAACTAGCTGGCCTTGACTACAAAGTGAACTATTACTATAAGGTGAGAGAGCTTGCTGATATTCCTCCTGGATGGAAGAAGACTCGGTGAGTCTCACTGGGTAGTATTAATACTACCCAACAACAGTGCAAGAAATGTAAACAGTGTGATGGGTCTGGGGAAACTCATACACACTCTGTCATTTTGATTTAAACCGAATGGTCTATGCATAACAGCTCTAAATATTCACGTGAACCAACCTCCCTCACATTTGCTGGGAATATCACATGGCTTTTCTTGGAAATCCCTGATATTTTGCTTGCTTTGTCTCACAAAGGACGAAAATATGGAAGTATTCCTAATGAAATAGTAAAGGCTGTAATAATCTACAGCAATAAACAACTCAGCTTAAATTGTTTTATTTGCATTTGGACTTGATTCCATAAGGTTATACCTGTCTTTGGAAAAATATGAAATGGAGCCACCAATTGCAAAAATCACCTCCTAAAAAGCTTAGATAGTCATGGTTTAGGCAGATTTCTATAGTGAATAATTCGTTCCTGATTTCAAGCCTAACCCTGTCACTTTCTTCAGGAATTCATTAATAGAGGGATGGTTTTCTTCATCATTTTTGTTTAGATTAGATTCCCTACAGTGTGGAAACAGGCCATTTGGTCCAACAAGTAAGTCCACACCGATCCTCCGAAGAGTAACCCACCCAGACCCAATTCACTCTGACTAATGCACCTAACTCTATGGGCAATTCACCTAACCTTTGCATCTTTGGAGTTTGGGAGGAAACTGGAGCACCCAGAGGAAACCCACACAGACAGAGGGAGAATGTGCAAACTCCACACAGACAGTTGCCTGAGGTTGGAATCGAACCCGAGGCCCTAGTGTTGTAAGGCAGCAGTGCTAACCACTGCGCCACCATGATTTTAAACATCTCAAGTGTTTCAACACTCCAAATTCAAGAGGATACAACCCAATATTATCAGACTTGTCCTCAGAACTTAGATACTATTCTGGTAAATCTACACTGTACCCCCCATAAGACAATAAAGCATCAACATAAACATTTAAGAACATGATTGTCCAGACCAATAACTGTCCAGATGTATTGTAACAATCTGCCAAATATGTTTCCTTTCTAACTTCATGCAGTTATTGAGTTTCCCCTTAAGCATCTCTGTGCTATAACTACTCTTTAGTAGTGAACCTTCACCACTTAAGAAGTTTAGGCACCTTACTGTGAGATAAAGTAATCCCACATTGTCACATTACAACGATATTCCATTCAAAACCATCACTAGCTGTGCTTCAATTTGCCTCTGAACCCCAAGGTTCTGGGCTGAAGTCCCACACCAAGGCCTGAGCACATAAAAGCCAAAGCTGACACTCCAGAGCTGTACTGAGGGAACACAGCACACACAGGTGCCACGTTTTGAACAAGATCCCAAATGCCTGTTCAGGTCTCTGTAAAAGATCCCAAGAAGAAGAATTCCGAAGGTATTCCGAAGAAGAATCCTGGGTGGCCTCAATCAATATCGCATAAACAAATTATCTGCACATAATCACATTACTAACTGTATTCATAATTTTTAAAACAAATGGATGTTAACCTGTGATGCTGACACATAACAAGACATAAATTGGATTATTGAAAAGTGACACACTGCCCTTAATGAGGTTGACCATAATGGATAGTAACAACACAGTCATCAACAAATCACATGCACTTGACTTGGTCATATCTCACCATTTCCTCTTCACTGCTAAGCCACAATTCTGAAATCCTGAAATATGAAGATAGCTCTATTCTCTTGCCCAGCATTCATGCTGGCTAGAACATCACAGTGCAAGTTACATGCAACATTATGCATGTAACTTGCATTAGTAGATCAACCAAGATCATATTCAATGGCAGAGCAACTTGAGAGGCTGAATGGCCTTTTTCTGCACCTAATTTGTGTGTTTGCTTGTGTACCCATCTTTCTGCATCCCCTTCCCCAGGAGGCATCCACATTATTGGAAGAGGTAAAACTCCCAGGGCCAACAAGTGGGGAAAACAGCCTTTTCACAAGGCACAGTCAGGAGTGTGATAGAATACATCCCAATCGCTTTGATTAGATTAGATTAGATTAGATTACTTACAGTGTGGAAACAGGCCCTTCAGCCCAACAAGTCCACACCGCCCCGCCGAAGCGTACCCACCCATACCCCTACATCTACATCGACCCCTTACCTAACACTACGGGCAATTTAGCATGGCCAATTCACCTGACCTGCACATCTTTGGACTGTGGGAGGAAACCGGAGCACCCGGAGGAAACCCACGCAGACACGGGGAGAACGTGCAAACTCCACACAGTCAGTCGCCTGAGGCGGGAATTGAACCCGGGTCTCCGCCGCTGTGAGGCAGCAGTGCTAACCACTGTGCCACCGTGCCGCCCACTTTGATGAGTGCAATTCCAATAACACTCAAGAAGCTTGGTACCCTCCAGGACAAAGCAATCCACTTGACTGGCACCACATCCACAAACTTGAACATTCACTCCAATCCACCACCGATGCTCAGTAGCAGCAATGTGTACTGCTGAAGATGCACTGCCGAAATTCACCACAGCTCCTTTGATAGCACCTTCCAAACCTGTGACCTCAACTATCTAGAAAGACAAGGGGAGCAGGTGCGTAGAACAACACAACCTACAAGTTCCCCTCCAAGTCACTCAGCACATTGGAAATATATCATCACTATATTTGGATCAAAATCCCAGATATTTCTCTTCCTAACAGCTCTGCGGCTCTCTCTATAGTAAAGTCACCATAGAATTGAGAGGGAGAGATGGCTGATGGTGAGTTTAAACTGAGGGTCACCACTCCTCAGGCGAGTTTGAGAGGGAGAGTCCTTCATGGAAACCTCATCCAGTGTAGGAATTGAACTGCCACTGTTGGTGTCACTCTGCATTGCAGACCAGCCATCCATCCAACTCAGCTAACCAAACCCACAAAGACTTTATCGGTTCAAGATGACAGCTCATTCTGCGTAACTGAGGATGGATCTTTGCAGTAACTTTCACAATCCGTGAATGAAAAACAAAGTGCCTCTGGATATTACCTTGAAAGGCCAAACCCCTCCTCTGAGATCTTTGCAAGAATTTCCGGAAGAGAAGTTTCAGGAAGATTTGGGAATTTCCTCTGCTGCCCTTTCATGGGGTGATGAGGATGGTGTTGGGCAGTAAACGCACCCATGGCCCCCACCCCCAGCCACAAGAGAGCAAATTGCTGGAATCCCAGTGTAACCTCAAATTCCCAGTCTCTGCTTCTTCAGGAATTTCATTTTGTGCAAAGAAATAAACTATCCCTGTTTCTTTGTTATTATTCTGGCTGTGATCTAAACTGAACCTGCTCTGTCCATTATACTAGTTTACGTTTATAAAGTCACATCATTCACAACAGTGCATGCCAATTCTTTGAAAGAGGAATTTAGCAAGTCTCCTTCAGTTGCCTTTGGTCAACAGTCCTGCAATATTTTGTCTCTTTCCGATCATTGTCCGATTCTCTTCAGAAATCTATGAGTGAATCAGTAAAGAGTCATTTGAGCCTTATCAATACTGTTTACTGCTCTTTCATTCATCAATGGAGTGATTCATCATAAGTATCTAGCGAGTTATAGTTAATTAGCGTGCACGGAGAGAGAAACAGTGTGACATTTCCTCTTTTGAATCCAGTGTGACATTTCCTCTTCATTTGAGAGCTGTTGATGTGATATTGGCCACCTGAAATTTCTCTGCTCCTCTCCCCCACTCTAACCTGTCTCCCTCCAAACTTAGAAGTATAATACTGTGGATTCTGGAAATCTGAAACAAACATAGAGAATCTTGGAGGTAGACAGCAGGTCTGGCTGCATCTGTAGAGGGAGAAACTGAGTAATTGGAGGTTTCAGTCGAATGTGAGTCTTCTTCAGAAATCCCTCCATACTTCCTTCACACCGTTCTTTCAGATCAAACCCTATGTTATCAGACAGTTCCATACATTGGCGCACTTGAAACGTTAACTCAGTTTCTCCAACAATCTGTTTTATTTCAGGTTTCCAGCATCCACAGTATATTGCTTTTATTTGAACGTATCAACATTGTGCAATGCATGAGGTACTAATTAAGGTCAGACCACCATCTTTCAAACATGTATAAAGCTTCAAATTCATACTGGTGATACTAAAAACAAGTAGGTACCCTGAAGCAAGTTAATTAATTAATTAAATCGCTGCAATCTTTCTAACCACTTCTGACACTACTGTAGCTGTTTGATTAAATTGCTAGTTGGTGAGTATTCCCAAATATCCATTTTTTTATGTGACCATTCCATCTAGTAAAAATATATTAAATGCTTCCGACTGTGAAGGCATTCCGGCTTAACTTGGTAAAAAAGCCATGTAGCTCTTCACAAACACAACAGCAGCTCTAAGTGAAGTTTAATCAAATGGGTTATCCAAATCAATTCACACGTAGTTCACACTGTGGCTGAGACCAGAGTACGTGTGTGTCTGGGTGAGGCAGTCCGTGATTCTCTCTCGGTGCATCCAGACCGCGGGACTATGACAGAGGACAAATCTTCAAGCTGGTGACTATGAGGGATAGCAGACTGAACACTCTTATTCTCTCAGCAAAGATTCTGAAGGAAGAAAGCAGGAAGGTACAGAAGGATGGTGGGGGCTAGGAAGGGGGAGGACATTTAAAGAAAAGGAGAAAAATAGTACAATTTGATCAAGGAATGAAGAAGCTGGAATGACAACTAATTTATACACTTTGCATAAAAAAAGCTGGTGCAAATAAATCATGTTACATTGCTCATAAGATAGCAAAGCAAAAGCTTACAATACTGCGACTTTAAAATTTCAGGATACACATGACCTACTTCAGCAGCAGTTTCAAAAACTGTCAGAAATCCAATCTTTCGTAGACACTGTACACGCTTCTCGTGATTTTGTGCACCCCACAGTTTGATTCTTATAACCAACAATTCATGTGACAGGCACAAGGGGTTCACCACCTCTCAGTCTTCTCCCCTCCAAATGTCTTCTTTTCTAACCCTTTGGCTTGTATGAGCAGTTAAGGCCACTCCTTTCTCACTTCATTTTCATATTCTTGGACCTCCTTATAATTTCAGCACATTGTTTGTATACCGTAAAGAAATCAGTATGAGATCCACCCACTGTGCAGTGAGCCAGACCTCATAGATTAAATTACAAATTCCCAACAACCCTTCTACCCCATCCTTTCCAATTCAATCTCCTGACCCTTGGAGTAAAAAAAACTGCCAAAAATACATTTACACCGGACAGCTTATAATGAAACCAGTTCGGCAGGCTGGTAAGCTATAATTTGATTTGTTGAGTGAGTCCAGATAAAGAAGCCAGTAATTGAACAAGAAGTCAGAAATCTGTTAATATATTCTCATGTAGACTTGTGATCACAAGAATTCTGACGACAAATGGAATTGGGCCTGAGCCAAGCAGATACTGGCTACAGCTCCAAAATTAAATGTGCCGTCACTTTGGAGTCTATCACGCCTCGAGTTGCCAGTCTTCAAGAATTGGCCTAGAGTTTCCAGGAATTGATAATTAATCTCCAGGACATCATAGGATCACAACAGTGCAGAAAGAGGCCATTCGGCCCATCAGGAACTCACCGACCCTATTCCACACAGAAAACACTACATTTACCGTGGCAAATCTACCTAACCTGCAGTTCTTTGCACTGTGCGAGGAAACTGGAGCACCTGGAGGAAACCCACTCAGACACAGGGAGAATGTGCAAACTCCATAAAGATATGCAAAGAGCAATGTAGGAGCAGTATCAACATTGCATTAAAACATTATGGTATTTTTCAGTTTCATGCAACACTTGTTTATTAGGATAGGAGAGCAAAAGCTGTTTGGCTGACCATTGAGAATCACCCAGTTGGGTAATAGTTGGTTTTGATTTCCCATTGGCCAGGGAAGGTTGGGTGACCAATAGTGGGAGAGTAGAATCAGGTAGTATTATGATCAGTGACCAATGGAGGGAGAGTGGAATCAGATGCTGTTCAGATAAGTGACCAATGGTGGGAGATTGGAGGTGGAACACTGTTAGGATGACTGACCAATGGTGAGAGCGTGGAGGCTGGTACTGTTGGGCTAAGTGGCCAATGTGGGGTGGGGGAGAAGAGTGGAGGTGGGGCACTATTAGTGTGAATGACCAATGATGGGAGAGTGGAATTGGGTACTGTTAGAATAAGTGACCAATGGTGAGAGAATGAAGGTGAAGCATTGTTAAAATGAGTGACCAAGGGTGAGAGAGTGGAGTTGGGGCAATGTTAGGATGAGTGACCAATGGAATAGCAGGGGCAGTTGGAGGTAAGACGCCATGATTTCAACTCAAATGGAATTGAATGCTCATCTCAGTGATGGTCACCATGAAGCTATCATCAATTATTGTTTAAAAGCTATCTGATTCACAAATGTGTCTAAGGGGAAGACATGTACCATCCTTCCCTGGTCTGGTTTTCATGTGACTCCAGACCCACAGTGACATGGTTAATTCAGCTGCTGTCTAAACTGGCTGAGCAAAATACTCCGTTTAAGGGCAATTAGGGATTTGACATTGACCTTTCCAGTAATTCCCACATTTCATGAAAGAATAAATGAAGAAAGGAAAAAGAATACCAACATAAAATATAGTTATATTAGTAACTAAACAGGAAATGCTACAAGTATTCAGCAAGGCAGGCAGTGGAGAGGCTTTATCAGAGCTGGAAGAAGGTGGCAATGTCATGGGTTTTCAAGTAAATATCAGTGTCAGAAAAAGGCTGGGACTGTGTGGTGGACTCCCAGGAAATTCCAGCTCTGAAGTGAGGAGACTTGCTTAATGTATGTGCTGATTTTTCAGTTCCCCTTCTCTGGTAAAGGTTCTCCAGCAGCAGTTCCTTTCCAGTTGCCCTTATCCCTGATCTAATAATATTTAGGAAAACAACCTCTGATGTTTACCTGCTACTTGTTTGAGGTCAACTGACGCTTAAACTATTCCCTGTTTTCCCTGGACTATTGGAGGCTGAGGGATGATTAGGTTGGATTACTTACAGTGTGGAAACAGGCCCTTCGGCCCAACAAGTCCACTCTGGCCCTCTGAAGAGCAACCCCCCCTCCCAGACCAATTCCCCTACATTTACCCCTTCACCTAACACTACAGGCAATTCAGCATGGCCAATTCACCTAACCTGCACATTTTTGGATTGTGGGCGGAAACCAGAGCACCCGGAGGAAACCCAGGCAGACACAGGGAGAACTTGCAAACTCCACACAAACAGTTGCCTGAGGTGGGAATTGAACCCGGGTCTCTGGCGCCGTGAGGCAGCAGTGCTAACCACTGTGCCACCTTGCCACTCTTGATAGGATGACCTGATAGAGGTTTATAAAATCATGAGGGGCATGGATAGGGTGAATAGCCAAGGTCTTTTCCCCAGGATGGGGGGGAGTCCAAAACTAGAGGGCATAGGTTTAAGGTGAGAGGAGAAAGTTTTAAAGGAGACCTAAGGGGCAACATTTTTACAGAGGCTGGTGCAATTACAGCATTTAAAAGGCACGTGAATGGGGAGATGAATAGGAAGGGTTTCGAGGAATATGGGCCAAATGTTGACAAACGGGACTAGACAAATTTAGGATGTTGGACTGAAGGTGGTATAGTGGACAGTGAAGAAGGTTATCTCAGATTACAAAGGAATCTTAATCAACTGAGCCAATGGACTGAGAAGTGGCAGATGGAGTTTAATTTGGATAAATGTGAGATTTTGCATTTTGACAAGACGAAAGAAGGCAGGGTGGTTAAGAAGATATTTAGCATGCTTGTCTTCATTGCTCAGACCGTTGAGTATAGGAGATGGGATGTTGTGGTTATATAGGATGTTGGTGAGGCTACCATTGGAGTACTGTGTATAGTTCTGCTCACCCTGCTGCCTGAGGGGCAGCTTTTTCACACAGGGTGGTGTGTGTGTGGAACAAGCTGCCAGAAGAATTGGTGGAGCTGGTACAATTATAACACTTAAAAGGCATCTGGGTGGGCATGAATGGAAAAGGTTTCGAAAGATATGGGCCAAATGCTGGCAAATGGGACTAGATCAGTTTAGAATATGTAGGGGTGGTACGGTGGTTCAGTGGTTAGCACTGCTGCCTCACAGTGCCAGGAACCCAGGTTCGATTCCTGCCTCGGGCATCTGTCTGTGTGGAGTTTGCACATTCTCCCCGTGTCTGCTTGGGTTTTCTCCGGGTGCTCCGGTTTCCTCCCACAGTCCAACGATGTGCAGGTCAGGTGAATTGACCATGCTAAATTGCCCATAATGTTCATGGATGTGTAGGCTAGGTGCATTAGTTAGTGGTAAATATAAGGTAGGGGAATGGGTCTGGATGGGTTACTCTTTGGAGGGTCGGTGTAGACTTGTTGGGCCGAAGGGCCTGTTTCCACACTGTAGGGATTCTATGACCTGTGATTCTCTGTGATATCGGGTTGGTGCAGATAAGTGAGACTGAAGGGTCGGTTTCCATGCTATATGACTGGGTCGTGGGCCCCAGATAAGTGCCGTCAGTCAGCAGTTGCCCTGCTTGGTTTGTGGCATTTGCCCTGGACATGGGAGAGACAAGGAGACTGGTGCTTTGCTTTGTGGATGGGCACCTGGCTCCTGTTGCACAGGGTGGTGCAGAAAAGGACTGTCCCCTTCCCTCCTGACCCACAGAGGAAGCCATGCTACCAAACCCTCCAGCCTGATCTGAGGTGGGGGCCTAAATCATTGCAGTCTCAACCACCTGCAGGACCACCCAGCAGTGGGCAATTGCCACCAGCTTCTCTCCACCACTTCACACTCACTCCATCTCTGCGACTCTACCCTCTTCTCATCATGATTCACTCCTCTCGTGATGAAATGTACCATCTTCCTACATTTCATTCTGACCAACTCCAAGCCCTCTTCCTCCAAGCCCTGCTGTTGATCGAGTCAGTAACAGGCCCAACTCACCCCTAACTGACATCCAGCTGCCATCTGGTGAGAAACCATCTCAACGCCCTGAACTTAGTTGGAAATGCAGCTCAGTTGATCCTGATATCAAGAAGGGCCTCACCTGATTCTCTCTAATTTCCAACCAGAACCCCTGGCTCTCACGCCTGTGTAAGATTTTGCTCTCAATGTTTCACCTCTCCTTTGGGCATGCTATCACATAGAAAATGTCGCAATGTAACTATTGTCGATGTATTCAGACCAATGAGCTGGAGAGTGGGCATTGAAAACCTTGAAAGGTAGGAGATGGTCAGAGATGGGTTATGTTGGCAAATATGCAAAAAGAAAAGGCCAACCCTCCGCTTCTAGACTAACTCCTGCAGGTTCGAAGTGTCCAAGTAGCTGAGGCTGCAGAGGCAGGGCTGAGATTCCCATGCTGAAATGATTCCTCTGTTATAACAACCAAAACAGCTGGGGAGTCCCGGCAGTGAGAGGGAAGAGGGTGTGGTCAGGTACATTGCTTGATGCAGCACATCTAGTGAGACAACACTCCTCCCAGCTCCTTAGGGAAAGTGTAGCTGCAAACGGATGGACTTCCACCAACAAGGAAATTCATCCCGATTCCCCACCATCCCATTTCTCCTGATTGGAGGATGAACTCACATCACAAACACCCATGTGTACAGTCCCAATGCTGCTGTATTCCTGACTTTTCTCCCTGCTTGGCTTAGAAATATAGAATATAGTGCTGACCATTGCACCTGCACTGGCTCCATTGGGAAGATCGATCCAATTATTCACTCTTGCCCTATTCTCTTTCCTTTGTCCTACAATTCTTTTTCCTCCTTAACTCTGGAGTTTAGAAGAGTCAGAGGTGACTCAATTGAAACGTTTAAGATCCTGAGGGGACCTGACTGGGTGGATGTGGACAGGACCTATCCTCCTGTGGGACAATCGAGAACTGGGGATCCTAGTTTTAAAAATAATGTGTCTCCAATTTAAGACAAAAATGGGGAAACTTTTCTTTCCTGTCACGGTTATGAGTCTTTGGAATTCCCCTCCTCAAAAGGCAGGAGATGCAGGATCTTTACATATTTTAAGGCAGAGGTAAATAGATTCTTGATCATCAAGGGGATGGAAGATTAATGGGGATATGCAAGATCATAGACTTGAGGTTAAAATCTGATCTGCCATCATCCAAATGAATCCTATGGAGCAGGCTAGAAGGGCTGAGTGGTCTACTTTTGTTCCTTGTTCGTAAATATATATCCCGGTTCCTTGTTGAAAGTTGCCTTTGACTATCTTTTCAGCATCTTGTCAAGCAGTGTCTTTCAGATCATTTGATTCTTGTGTTTGATTTAATCAGCCTCTGTATCCCTGGAATTCACAGAATATTCTATTTAAAAGCTTGATGCAACATCTCTGCAACTTGTACTTGTCATGTCATATTACAGAGATAGACACATTTCCAATTGTTCTATGTTTTTGGACTGTACTTGTTAGCAGAAAATGAATTTGTTGTTAAGACTCCTGTGGCATCTGGTAATACTACAGAACACATCACGTAGCACACTAGAGACATGCTAGAGGAAGAGTGCAGGAAGATATGGGTAGTTTAACAGAGTGGCAGATGGGTGGAAAATTAGTTAAATGCAGAGAAAGGTGAAATGAAAGACAGGATTCTACATTTTCCTGCTTATTAAAGAAGGCATAGATTTAAAGTAATTTGCAAAATAAGCAAATGCAACATGAGAAAAACTACTTTTATGTGCAACAAATGTTTAGGATCTGGAATGCACTGTTTGGACATGTGGTGGAAACAGGTTCAACTGAGGAATTCAAGAGGGCATTGGATGATTATTTAAATAGAAACAATGTGCAGGAGAATGGCACTAAGTCAAAATGATTATTAAATCCCTACATTCAGCCCTCCAAGTCCACACCAACCCTCCAAAGAATATCCCACCTCATCCCTGTAGTTAGCATGGCCAATCATAACCTGCACATCTTTGGACTGTGGGAGGAAACCACAGCACCCAGAGGAAACCCACACAGACACAGGCAGAATGTGCAAACTCCATACAGGCAGTTGCCCAAGGGTGGAATTGAACCCAGATCCCAGAAGCTGTGAAGCAGCAATGCTAGCTACTGTGCCACCCCAGCCCAGGCTGAAAGAGCCAGTGCAGACATGATGGGCTGAACAACCCCCCTGTGCCATAACACTCTGCAATTCCATGATGCTAAAAGTTGCAAGCTCTAACATCAAGGTCAAATGAGGTTCCTGACCTATTTTTGTGTATGGATAAGAAACCCAAAATTAGTTTTGTCTGGATTGACCAATTAGTGGCCAGGGGGCACATTAAATATCAAATTAGTATTTCTTTTCTTCCTGGTGATGGAATATGAATAATAGGGTATGAATTAGGGTAATAATAATAATGCGCGTTGTTTCTTCACTGTCTTCTACACCTGCACACACACGACATGGGTGCTTGGGAATAATAAGCAATACTGCTGTTAGGTGGCAGTGTGGAGGTTTAGGAAAAAAAAAATAGATATCCAATTAATAAAAGCCCTGGTTGGGGTATGCAGCAGATTCTCAAAGCCTGAGGAATATGAGGAGGTCTGCAGGACAGAAGGAGGTGCAGTTGCTAGTAAAGGAAGGAGAGGGGACATTCATCATCAGGCATCCTCTTGGCGCTTTTGAAGTAAGAAAATGGTAGGAGCTGCTGGAATCTGGAGGAATTCCCTCCACAGGGAGGCCTGCAGCCAAAGCTGTGGCCAGATGTCGTTGGAGGGTAACGGGTAAGACTCAAGATTGTATGGAAACATGCTGGACCCATTTTGTGATATAATGAGACACTGTCTATACTGTCACTGGATGTGATGTAAAGTCACCTGATCTTGCTCTTTCTTATGGCCTGTGGAAAAATGAAGCCCCAGCAAGATGTTTCTTAAATAAAGTTAATGTTTTCCTTACCTTGGTGGATTCTGTAAGTTTTCTTCAGTAGCACAACAAGACCAAGAATGGTATATTTATATTACATTTGGAAAAAGATTTCAGGGCAGAAATGTGCCACCAAACTGGCACCTGCTCCCCTCTGTTCTCATATCCATGAATGAATAAAAATTCTACCTGAAACCTTTGTAAAGTGATAAATCGTCAAAGGGATCTGACGGCACAGATGCTGAGTGGGAAAATTGGTTTTGTGGGGTATTGTCAAGTGAGAGTATCACCTAATGATTTCATACCTCCTTAATTCTTTCTCCCACATTGACTTCAATGGAAAACAGCAGGTGTGATGCTAACTGAGCTGGTGATTTAATATCTTCCCAGTTTGCATCAATGCCCAAAACCAATTTAATTTTCATAGATGGAGCAGAAGAAGCAGACTCGATGGGCTGAATGGCTTACTTCTGCTCCTATATCTAATGGTCTTAGTGAATTGATTCCTGGGATAGCAGGACAACTGATGTATGAGGACAGATTGAGTCAGTAAGGATTGTATTTACTGGCGTTCAGAAAAATGAGGGAGTTCTCACAGAAACCTTAAGAATTTTCTAACATGACAAGACAGGTTTGATGCAGGAAGATGTTCCTATTGGTGGGGGAGTCCAGCACTGGGGAATCAGATTTTAAGGATAGACAGTAAACCTATTAGGACTGAGATGAGGAGAAATATCTTCACGCAGAGAAGGGTGAGCCTGTGGAATTCATGATCACAGAAAGTGTTGAGGCCAAACATTGTGCTTTTAAGAAGGTGGTGGATATAGTCCTTGTGGCTAAAGGGATGAAGGGATATGGGGGGAAGGGAGGGATTGGGGTATTGAACTCATAATGAACTGAAGAGCATGCTCAAGGGGTCTGCTCATACACCTATCTTGCATCATGAACATTCAAAGTTTGGCATGCATTAAAAAGTCACTTGAAATTCTATGGTTAATATTCCTCTCTCGCTCCCTGCCTGGAGGCAGATGTAACCCGCAGCTCCGTGAGCTCCAGCAGAGCTAGGGCAAGGAGGCATGGTTCAAATTCACTGCAGCCAGGCAGGGATTGAACCCTCTGCTCTTGACACCAATCTGATGCGCACTGGCTATCCATATAACTGAGGCCGCAGACCCCATTGCAATAAAGCTAAGTTGCTGTGGTGTGGCAACTTATGCTTTCATTCACACACTCTAACCATGAATCACAAAAAGCTAGCTTCCAATTTCAGCAGGTAATAGGGAAGGCAAATGGAATGTTTCCCTTTAATTCAAAGGGAATGGAGTCTAAAAGTGGGGAGGTTTTGCTAAAACTGTACAAGGCAATATGTCAGATCAGAGCTGGAATACTATGAGCAGTTTTGGGCCCATTATCTAAGGAAAGGTATACTGGCAACGAAGGCAGTTCAGACAAGGTTCACAGGCTGATACCAGGTATAAAAAGACTGACTTATCAGGAGAGGTGCAGTAGATTGTGCCTATACCCATTGGGGTACATGGGAATAAGAAACAACCTTATTGAAGCATATATGATTCTTGGGGTAGATGTGGAGAGTAATTCCCCGTGGGAGAGTGTAGGACCAGAGGGGCATAGTCTCAGAATAAGTAGTCATACATTTAAGTTAAATGTGAGGAGGAATTTCTTCTCTCGAGGGCACTGAATCTGTGAAATTCTTTACCACAGAGCGCTGTAGAGGTGGGTCTTTAAGTATATTGAAGGCTGAGGTTAATATAAATTTTTAAACAGAAAGGGAATCAAAAGTTATGGGGAAAAGGCTAGAAATGGAGTTGAGAATTATCAGATCAGCCAAGAACTCATTGACACAGCAGACTTGATGGGCTGAATGGTCTTATATTATATATATAATTCTGCTCTTATATTTGGTACAGGCTCCAAAGTTTCTTCCATCACGACTGACCAGCAGAAATCACAACTACTCTTACTGTCTGTCCATTGCCGCACATGGGAAGCATTTGTAAGTCAACACTTGACCTACTTGGCTGTGTTATAAATGCATCATCCTTCGCTAGCAAGTTTTGGAGGGGGACTTCAATCTGCAGCTTCTATCTCCGAGGCAGGAATGAAACCTACTGGGCAACAAGATTTCCCCCTGACGTGTGTCTGTACGGGAATCATTTCAATATGAACACTTGAGGCGAGGCTGATGTTGGGAAAACTAGCAATTAAGTCCTATCCCTAGCTATCCTTGAGAAGGTGATAGTGGGACCTCTTTACAAACATTGTAGCCCTAGTGGTGTTGGTGCTCCCACATGCTGAAATTTTTGAGTTTGAGTTTAATTTGGATAAAATGTGAGGTATTGCATTTGGTCAAACAAACAAGAGCAGGACTTACACAGTTAATGGCAGGGCCCTGGGGAGTGTTGTCGAACAGAGAGACCTCGGGGGGGGGGGGGTTCAGGTACAGGTTCTTTGAAAGTTGAGTCACAGGTAGACAGAGTAGTTAAGAAGGCTTTTATCATACTTGTCTTCACTGCTCAGACCATTGAGGGTAGGAGTTGGGATGTTATAATGAGGTTGTACAGGACGTTGGTAAAGTCTCTTCTGGGATACTGTGTCCAGTTCTGGTCGCCCTTTATTATTAAACTGAAGAAGGTTCAGAAAAGATTTACAAGAATGTTGCTGGAGGGTTTGAGTTATAAGGAGAGGCTGTATAAGCTGGGACTTTTTTCACTGGAGGTTGAAGGGTGACCTTATAAAGGGATGTGGGCCCAAATGCGGGTGAATGCGACTGGTTTAGTTTGTGAAACTTGGTTGACATGGACGAGTTGGATGGAAGGGCCCGTTTCTATGCTGCATGAGTCTACGATTCTATATGGGTGGGCATGGAACAAGGACGTTGATTAAGAAAGGAACCAGTAGGGACTCAGTGGATAATGTTCAAAATACTGATCCACTGGTGATAGAAGGAGGCAATTCCTGTCCAAGTCAGGATGGTTTGCAACTAGAATGCAAGAACAAGGCAGTGATATTGAATTTGGGCAATAAGTTGGGTCTGGCACACGTTTTGGGCATCTCATTACAACAAGGATATTCAGAGGGCTCTAAGATGCAGTTTAGTGTCCCTACTACTGGTCCAGATGACGTGGTTTTAAATCCCACCTACTCCAGAGATGTGTAAAAACATCTCTGAACAGGTAGATTACAAATATTTAATAACAAGGATATCATTGCCACAGTCAGGATTTACAGAATGACATCAGGAATGACAGGTTGTTAGATATAAAGAGAAGCTCAAAAAACCTGCGTTGTTCATTACAACCAAGAAACTGAGGAGAGATATCAAAATCTTGAAAGATTTCCACTATGTACTACATCAGAAAAAATTAAAAGAATTTAGTAAGTATATATAGAGGAAGGATATACAAGTATGTGAGGAGAGAGCAGGAAAATACCATCTATGTTATATGATTGCAAAGAAATCTCATTTCAAACTATTTTCCTTCATAACCTCCCTCCTTACTTCTCGGGGCCTCCCAAAAGATTCAGCCAAATTTATGATCATCTTAAACAAAAGCTGGCTAAGGTAAAGATGTTAATATAAGGCAGATGTGGAAATATTTGACATCAAAACAGAAAACGCTGGAAATACTTATGAAGTCAGGCAGTATCCGTGGAAACAGAAGCAGGGTTAACATTTCAGGTTGATAACCTTTCATCAAAGTTGCAAACGTTCAGCAAGTTCAGAGGAAATGAAGCAGGAGAGGGGCTAAAGGACAAAAGGAAGGTTTGTGACAGGGTGAAGCACATTAAATAACAAAAGAGATGATAGTGCAAGGCCACAGAAGATGGTGATGTGGCCAGTAAAGAAATGGAAGATGGATTAAGGTAGATAAGTCCCCGGGTACTGATGGGATCAATCCTAGAATATTGAGGGAGGCAAGAGAACAAATTGCTGGAGCACTGACAGGCATCTTTGTATCCGCTGTTTTCACAGTTGAGGTCCCAGAGGACTGGGGAATAGCCAACACTGTCCCATTGTTTAAGAAGGGTAAGAGGAATAATTCTGGAAGTTACGGGTCTGTAAACCTCACATCGGTGGTTGGGAAATTATTGGAAAAGATTCTCTGGAAAAAGATCTATATGCATTTAGAAGCAAATGGACATATTAGTGACAGACAGCATGGTTGTGGGCAGGGGAGGTCACGCCTCATCAACTTGAATGATTTTTTTTGAGGAGGTGACAAAGATGATTGATGAGGGAAAAACAGTTGGTGTTGTTTACTTTGACTTCTGTAAAGCCTTTGAGAGATCTTTCATGGCAGACTTGTTGAAAATGTGATGTCACATGGTTTCAGAGTGAGCTGGCAAGATGGATACAGAACTGGCTTAGTCATAGGAGAGAGTGTAGCGGTGGAAGGAATGGAGTGTTGTGTCTAGTGGTGTTCCACAGGGATCAGTCCTGGAACTTCTTCTGTTTATGGTCTACATGAATGATTTGGAGGAAAACATAGCTGGTCTAATTAATAAGCTTGCAGATGATACAAAGATAGGTGGAGTTGCAGATAACGAAGAGTATTGTCAGAGAGTACAGCAGGAGATCAGTTGGCGGCGTGGGCAGAAAAGTGGCAGATGGAGTCTAATCTGGACAAATGTGAGGTGATGTATTTTGGAAGTACAGATGGAAATTATACAGTGAATAGCAGAACCGTTAGGTGTGTTGAACTCCAGAAAGATCCTGATGTGAAGGTCCACAGATCTCTGAATGTGGCAGCGCAGATGGAGAAGGTAGTAAAAAAAAGCCTATGGCATGCTTGCCTTCATTGGAAGGGGCATTGAGTACAAGGATAGACAAGTTATGCTGTAGCTTTATAGAAGTGTAGTTAGGCCACACTTAGAATATTGGGTACAGTTCTGGTCGCCGCACTACCAGAAGGATGTGGATGCTTTGGAGAGGGTACAGAAAAGGTTTACCAGGATGTTGCCTGGTACAGGGGATTTTAGCTATGAAGAAAGGTTGGATAGACTGGGTTTGTTTTCACTGGAACACCTGCGGTTGATGAGAGACCTGATAAAATGTTTTAAGATTGTGAATGGCAGTGTGAGGCTTTTTCCCAGGATGGAAGGGTCAATTATTAAGGGACACAGATTCAAGGTGCAGGGGGAATGTTTAAAAGAGACATGTGAGGCAAGTTTTTCACACAAAGGGTGGTGAGAGCCTGGAACGCGCTGCCAGTGCAAGTGATGGAAGCAGACACAACAGCAGCATTCAAGAAAAACCTGGATGAATACATGAATAGAAAGAGACCAAAGGGGTACGGATCCTGTAAGTGAAGACAGTATTAATATGGAAGCGAAAAATGTGTTGGTGCAGGCTTGTAGGACTGAAGGACCTGTTTCTGTGCTGTATTGTTCTTTGCCTCCAGAGCTGTAAATGGGAATAGCAGATCTCATCTTCAACAATTGGAGCCCAGGTAAATAAAGCAAAATGGAGAAGTGCTTCTGAAATGAAATTGCTCAACTGTCAATGTTGAATTAAGTCTGGTTAATGTATTTGGAAAGTGAGGTGTCATTTCTCAAGCTGCTGTTTTTTTGGAACTGTGCAAGAGAATGAGGATGAAGAGGTCAGTGTTGGGGTGGAGTGGAGAATCAAACTTACAAGTTTTTCGGAATGGTGAGGGTCATGCTGAATGAAGATGTGCGATAAAATGCTCACCCAGACTGTCTTTGTCTCCCGAGTGTAAGGGAGACCACTTTGTGAACATCAGATATAGTGTACTCGGAGATAGTAAGGATTGCGGATGCTGGAAGTCAGAGTCGATAAGAAGTCGAGCTGGAAAGACACAGCAGGTCAGGCAGTATCGGAGGAGCAGGAAAGTCAACGTTTCAGGTTGAGACCCTTCATCAGGACTGGGGAGGGGGAAGGGAGCTGAGAAATAAATAAAGGGAGGGGATGGTTTTGGGGGAAGAATAGGTGGGATTGTGATAGATGGTTGCAGGTAAGGGGTTATTGTGATTGGTCAGTGGGAAGGGTGGAACAGATAGGTGAGAAGGAAGATGGGTTGAGTTCTTTGAAGGAGTAACAAAGAAGATTGATGAGGCCAGAAGTAGACATGATCTATATGCACTTAAGTAAGACGTTCAACAAGGTTCCCCATGGTTAGCAAGGTGAGATCTCATGGAATACAGGGAGAACTAGCCATTTAGATACAGACCTGGCTCAAAGGTAGAAGACAGAGGGTGGTGGTGGAAGGTTGTTTTTCAGACTGGAGGCCTGTGACCAGTGGAGTGCCACAAGGATCGGTGCTGGGTCCACTATTTTTTGTCATTTATATAAATGATTTGGATGTGAGCATAAGAGGTATAGTTAGTAAGCTTGCAGATGACATAAAAATTGGAGGTGTAATGAACAGCGAGGAAAGTTACCTTAGAGTACAATGGGGCAGTGGGATGAGAAGTGGCAGATGGAGATTAATTCAGATAAATGCGATGTGCTGCATTTTGGGAAAGCAACTCTTAGCAGGACTTCTACACTTAATGGTAAGGTCTTAGGGTGTGTTGCTGAACAAAGAGACTTTGGAGGGACAGGTTCATAGCACCTTGAAAATAGAGTTGCAGGTAGATAGGATAGTGAAGAAGGCGTTTGGTATGCTTTCCTTTATTAGTCAGAGTATTGAGTGTAGGTGTTGGGAGGTCATGTTGCGGCTGTACAGGACATCGGTCAGGTCACTATTGGAATATTGCTTGCAATTCTGGTCTCCTTCCTATCGGAATAATGTTGAACTTAAAAGGGTTAAGAAAAGATTTAAAAGTATGTTACCAAGGTTGAGGGATTTGAGCTCTCAGGAGAGGTTGAATAGGCTCGGGCCTATTCCATAGGTTTAGGGTGAGAGGGGAAAGACATAAAAGAGACCTAAGGGGCAACTTTTTCACACAGAGGGTGGTATGTGTATGAAATAAGCTGCCAGAGGAACTGGCGGAGGATGGTACAATTGCAACATTTAAAAGGCACCTGGATGGGTATTTGAATAGGAAGAGTTTGGAGGCATGGGCCGGGTGCTATCAAGTGAAACCAGATTGGGTTGGAATATCTGGTCGGCTTGGATGAGTTGGACCAAAGGGTCTGTTTACATGCTGTACATTTCTATGACTCTATGACAGGTTTGGTCTAGCCAAAGAGGCAAGGAGGAGAGAGAAGGCTGGATATGAGATAAATTGGGGGCTGGGGAACTCTCTGGGCAGCATGGTGGCACAGTAGTTAGCACTGCTGCCTCACAGCGCCAGAGACCCGGATTCAATTCCCGCCTCAGGCGACTCTCTGTGTGGAGTTTGCACATTCTCCCCGTGTCTGCGTGGGTTTCCTCCGGGTGCTCCGGTTTCCTCCCATATTCCAAAGATGTGCAGGTCAGGTGAATTGGCCATGCTAAATTGCCCGTAGTGTTAGGTAAGGGGTAGATGTAGGGGTACGGGTGGGTTGCGCTTCGGCGGGGCGGTGTGGACTTGTTGGGCCGAAGGGCCTGTTTCCACACTGTAAGTAATCTAATCTCTGTTAAGGTTATTGGGCTGTAGGCTCCTGAGGTGGGATGTGAGGTATTGTTCCTCCAGTTTTCATGTGGTCTTATTTTGGCACTGCCCTGGGAGCTTACAGCCCAATGGACAATCCAAGATGGAGGATGGGAAAAATTTCTGGCTGTAAGAGCTGCTCCTTTTTTTTGAGGTATTTTAGGTGTTGGAGGTGATTTCCTCGAATTCCAGGAGCAGCAATTACTGTTTTATATGCTGTTGCATTGTTTTGGAACTTTGGAAAAATAAAGTCAAAACAACAGCAGTTTAAAAGGGAGAAGAGCAGACAAAGGAAGCACATGGTGAGGACACTGCAGGAGAGAGAGAAAAAAAAAACCTGCACAGTTACCGCCTTTGCTGTTTGAATTTGTGCATTGCTGGACATCGGAGTGCATCTGGGAAAATTAACAAACAGTGAAATTCACAACTAATCTTGGAGGAACTGTTGGGTGAAGTTCACAGCACAGAATCAGATAAGTTAATTGTTGTTTTAAGTCTGTCCAATAGAAAGGCTGCAGTAGTGAGTACAGTGGATTCTTTCTTGATTATATGTTTTTGGTGATAAGTCTTTTGATTAAACTTAAAATATAAGTCATAGCTATTAATTTAACCTGGGGCAGTGTTTGTAGAGAAATTAGATAATATTTTCTGGGTCTGTAGGTTGTGAAGGAGCAAAAATGGCCTTTGCAGTGATATGCACTTCTTGTCAGATGTGGGAGTTTAAAGAGAGTTTAAGGGTTACTGCGGATTATATCTGCTATAAATGCTGTTGGATGTGAATCTTACCAGATCGAGTAGATCGGTTGGAGAGACAGATAGAAACGATGAGGAATTTGCAACAGCAACAGTATGTGATGGATGGCAGTTATAGGAAGGGGGGAAAGTCTCAGATACAGTCACATAGATGGGTTAACTCCAGGAAGGGTAAGAGAGGTAGGCAGCTAGAGCAGGAGTCTTTTGTGGATATACCCATTTCAAACAGGTATGCTGTTTTGGAAAATGTAGGGGGTGATGGATTCTCAGGGGAACGTAGCACGAACAGCCAAGTTTCTGGTATTGAGACTGGCTCTAATGCAATGAGGGGTACGTCGGCTTCCAAGAGATCAATTGTGTTAGGGGACTCTGTAGTCAGAGGTACAGACAGACGTTTCTGTGGCCAGCAGAGAAAAAGCAGAATGGTGTGTTGTTTCCCTGGTGCCAGGATCAAGGATGTCTCAGAGACGGTGCAGAATGTTCTCAAGGGGGAGAGGGGCCAGCAAGAGGTCCACCTTGGGACCAACGACATAGGAATGGAAAAGGTTGAGACTCTGAAGGGAGATTACAGAGAGTTAGGTAGAAATTTAAAAAGGAGGTCCTCAAGGGTAGTAATATCTGGATTACTCCCAGTGCTATGAGCTAGTGAGGGCAGGAATAGGAGGGTAGAGCAGATGAATGCATGGCTTAGGAGCTGGTGTATGAGAAAAGGATTCACATTTTTGGATCATTGGAATCTCTTTTGGGGTAGAAGTGACCTGTACAAGAAGGACGGATTGCACCTAAATTGGAAGGGGACTAATATACTGGCAGGGAAATTTGCTAGAACTGCTTGGGAGGATTTAAACTAGTAAGTTGGGGGTGTCAGACTCAGGGAGGTAGTGAGGAAAGAGATCGATCTGAGACGGGTACAGCTGAGAACAGAAGTGAGTCAAACAGTCAGGGCAGGCAGGGCCAAGGTAGGACTAATAAATTAAACAGCATTTATTTCAATGCAAGGGGCCTAACAGGGAAGGCAGATGAACTCAGGGCATGGTTAGGAACATGGGACTGGGATATCATAGCAATTACAGAAACATGGCTCAGGGATGGGCAGGACTGGCAACTGAATGTTCCAGGATACAAATGCTACAGGAAGGATAGAAAGGGAGGCAAAAGAGGAGGGGGAGTGGCATTTTTGATAAGGGATAGCATTACAGCTGTGCCAAGGGAGGATATTCCTGGAAATACATCCAGGGAAGTTATTTGGGTGGAACTGAGAAATAAGAAAGGGATGATAACTTTATTGGGATTATATTATAGACCCCCCCCAAAAGTCAGAGGGAAATTGAGAAACAAACTTGTAAGGAGATCTCAAGTATCTGTAAGAATAATTGGGTGGTTATGGTAGGGGATTTTAACTTTCCAAACTTCGACTGGGACTGCCATAGTGTTAAAGATTTAGATGGAGAGGAATTTCTTAAGTGTGTACAAGACAATTTTCTGATTCAGTATGTGGATGTACCCACTAGAGAAGGTGCAAAACTTGACCTACTCTTGGGAAATAAGGCAGGGCAGGTGACTGAGGTGTCAGTGGGGGAGCACTTTGGGGCCAGTGACCATAATATATTCGTTTTAAAATAGTGATGAAAAAGGATAGACCAGATCTAAAAGTTGAAGTTCTAAATTGCAGAAAGGCCAATTTTGATGGTATTAGGCAAGAACTTTCAAAAGCTGATTGGAGGCAGATGTTCGCAGGTAAAGGGATGGCTGGAAAATGGGAAGCCTTCAGAAATGAGATAACAAGAATCCAGAGAAAGGATATTCCTGTCAGGGTGAAAGGGAAGGCTGGTAGGTATAGAGAATGCTGGATGACTAAAGAAATTGAGGATTTGGTTCCAAAAAAGAAGGAAGCATATGTCAGGTACAGACAAGATAGATCGAGTGAATCCTTAGAAGAGTATAAAGAACGTCGGAGTATACTTAAGAGGGAAATCAGGAGGGCAAAACGGGGATATGAGATAGCTTTGGCAAATAGAATTAAGGAGAATCCAAAGGGGATTTTCAAATATATTAAGGACAAAAGGGTAACTAGGGAGAGAATAGGGCCCCTCAAAGATCAGCAAGGCGGCCTTTGTGTGGAGCCACAGAAAATGGGAGCGATACTAAATGAATATTTTGCATCAGTATTTACTGTGGAAAAGGATATAGAAGATATAGGGAAATAGATGGTGACATCTTGCAAAATGTCCAGATTACAGAGGAGGAAGTGCTGGATGTCTTGAAACGGTTAAAGGTGGATAAATGCCCAGGACCTGATCAGGTGTACCCGAGAACTCTGTGGGAAGCTAGAGGAGTGATTGCTAGGCCTGTTGCTGAGATATTTGTATCATTGATAGTCACAGGTGAGGTGCCAGAAGACTGGAGGTTGGCAAATGTGGTGCCACTGTTTAAGAAGGGTGGTAAAGACAAGCCAGGGAACTACAGACCAGTGAGCTTGACCTCGGTGGTGGGCAAGTTGTTGGTGGGAATCCTGAGGGACAGGATGTACATGTATTTGGAAAGGCAAGGACTGACTAGGGATAGTCAACATGGCTTTGTGCATGGGAAATCATGTCTCACAAACTTGATTGAGATTTTTGAAGAAGTAACAAAGAAGATTGATGAGGGCAGAGCAGTTGATGTGATCTATATGGACTTCAGTAAGGTGTTTGACAAGGTTACCCATGGGAAACTGATTAGCAAGATTAGATCTCATGGAATACAGGCAGAATTGCCATTTGGATATATAACTGGCTCAAAGGTAGAAGACAGAGGGTCCTGGTGGAGGATTGTTTTTCAGACTGGAGGCCTGTGACCAGTGGAGTGCCACAAGGATCAGTGCTAGGTTCTCTACTTTTTGTCATTTACATAAATGATTTGGATGCGAGCAAAAGAGGAATAGTTAGTAAGTTTGCAAATGACACCAAAATTGGAGGTGTAGTGGACAGCGAAGAGGGTTACCTCAGATTACAACAGGATCTGGACAAGATGGGCCAATGGGCTGAGAAGTGGCAGATGGAGTTTAATTCAGATAAATGTGGGGTGCTGCATTTTGGGAAAGCAAATCTTAGCAGGATTTATACACTTAATGGTAAGGTCCTAGGGAGTGTTGCTGAACAAAGAGACCTTGGAGTGCAGGTTCATAGCTCCTTGAAAGTGGAGTCACACGTAAATAGGATAGTGAAGAAGGCATTTGGTATGCTTTCCTTTATTGGTCAGAGTATTGAGTACAGGAGTTGGGAGGTCATGTTGCGACCGTACAGGACATTGGTTAGGCCACTGTTGGAATATTGCGTGCAATTCTGGTCTCCTTCCTATCGGAAAGATGTTATGAAACTTGAAAGGGTTAAGAAAATATTTACAAGGATGTTGCCAGGGTTGGAGGATCTGAGCTACAAGGAGAGGCTGAACAGGCTGGGGCTGTTTTCCCTGGATCGTCGGAGGTTGAAGGGTGACCTTATAGAGGTTTACAAAATTATGAGGGGCATGGATAGGATAAATAGCCAAAGTCTTTTCCCTGCGGTCGGGGAATCCAGAACTCGAGGGCATAGGTTTAGGCTGAGAGGGGAAAGATATAAAAGAGACCTAAGGGGCAACTTTTTCACGCAGAGGATGGTACTTGTATGGAATGAGCTGCCAGAGGATATGGTGGAGGCTGATACAATTGCAACATTTAAGAGGCATCTGGATGGGTATATGAATAGGAAGGGTTTGGAGGGATATGGGCTGGGTGCTGGCAGGTGGGACGAGATTGGGTTGGGATATCTGGTTGGCATGGACGGGTTGGACCGAAGGGTCTGTTTCCATGCTGTACATCTCTATGACTCTATGACATAGAATTCTCAAACTTCAAAATCTCCCAACCCCCATCCTCATCTGTGATACAGTATACTAGACTGAAAGAAGCACAGTTCCAAGACCTTAAGCTCTGCCTTCTGCTGGTTGCATTTCAATATCGCAAATATTCTGCTTTATTGTGAAGGTAAAGCCAAAGTTTCAATTGTATTCCTGGCAGATCTCTTCTGTTTAGTGATGAGAGAGCAGATTGATCCAGATGGGAGGAAGAAAAATGGTTCCGCTCCAGCAGTAAGCTCCCAGTTTGGGAGGAGAGGATCACTTCAAATGAGGCTGACTGTATACAGCCACATTCACTTTATACCTTAAAGGGGTCTCGAGTTTGAGTTTAAACTTTTCTCCTGAGTGGCAGTTGCCCCTGGGAAACATTCCAGAAATGGACAGCACTGAGGAGCCATCCCAAAAGCTGTTTTGATACTTTCTTGGATAATTCACTTCCAAAGCCGTCTCCAAAGGGCTAAGAAGACCCCATTCAGTTGCAGCACAGAAATAGGCTATTTGGCCCATCAGGTTCATGCTGGTATTCAGGCTCCACATGAACCTCCTCCCCCCTCTATTTCATCTAACCCTATCTGTAGATCTTCTATTTCTTCCTTCCTTGTGTATCTTCTCCTTAGATACAACTTTGCGATTTGCCTCAATAACTCCCTGGGGTGGCAAATTCCATATTTCCACCAATTTCTTGAAAAGCAGTTTCACCTGAATCCCTTGCTGGGTTTATGATTGACATGTACGTCGCGGTCGTGTCTTGGATTTTCTTACAAGTCAAAGCAACATCTTTGTGCGTATCCTAACAAACTCTTTCAGAATCTGAAAAAGATCACTGCCAGGGGTTCTGCTGTGGGAGATAAACTTCACAGATCTTGCCATATAGCTCAGCACCAAGCGATGAATAGACTGTTACTGTGCAGTGAATGTACATGTCAAGGACTGAGGCTAACATGTCTCTCTTAACTCTCAGCTGCCTGCCTCACTCTGCCATTCACTAATTAAATGCTGTCAAACACACAGAAACATAAATATAGGACATGGAACTGGAGTAGGCCCTTTAAAAGTTTACTCTGCTATTCAGTCTATTTATTTATTTTTCAAGGCTGGTCATCCATCTCAGTTCCCAATTTATGCTTTCCTCCCCCCACCCCCCCACACACACACCCCTTGAGCCCTTTAGCCCTAAGAAATGTATCTAACTCCTCCTTGAAAACATTCAGTGTTTTACCCTCAGCTGCTTTCTATGGCAGAGAATTAGGTTCACCACTCTCTGACTGAAGAAATTTCTCTTTGTCTCAGTACAAAATGGCCTACCCTGTAATCTGTGACCCCAGGTTTTGGACTCCCCAGTCATTGGAAACATCTTCCTGATTTACCATGTCTACTTCTCTTAGAGTCTTAAAGGTATATATGAGGTCCCCATAACTCTTCATTCTTCTAAACAGCGGTGAATACAGTCAAAACCGATCCAATCTCTCTTCGTATATTAGTCCTGCCATCTCAGGAATCAGCCTGTTAAATCTTTCTTGCACTCCTTTCATAGCCAGAACATCCTTCCTCAGATAAGGAGAATGAAAAAGAGAACAAAACTGCACACGATACTCCAAGTGTGGTCTCACCAGGGCCCTGCAGAATTGCAGCAAGACATCCTTGTTCCTGTACTCTATTCCTCTCACTATGAAGGCCAACATACTGTACCAGCCTGCTCAATTGGATGTGAAAGGGGATTTGTCCCCAGTTTCCTAGATACCCCTCAATCAACAACAGATTATCTGAGAATTTGCTGTATGCAACTCGCCTGATGCATTTCCTAATTACAATAGGGATTACACTTTAAAGAGCAGATTTAAAGTGCTTTTTCAGGTCTGGTGATTGGGAAAAGTGTATGAAAGCACCCTATAAAAATGCAAGTCTTTCTATTACTGTTTTGACAAAGGGTTTGCCAACTAAAGACTGCCACCTTGTGATAGCTGCATCTCTGTTCCAATGAAAACACTAATTGAATTGTTTTCATGTATTCTACCACTTCGTCTGAAAATACGCAAGGAAGATTTTCATGTCTCATTGCACTTCATATTTTATTTTTAGGTGTATGAAAATAAAGATATTGTTGCTGGCTTGTGCATTTTGAGTGTCACTTTAGCTGTGAGGAAGAAGGTCAATCTCAAACCAGGATTTGAAGGTATAATCTAGACTAACACCTTAGTGGAATATCCAGGGAGCATTGTATTATTGGAATTTCCATCATTCTGAGGAAATATTTGTCTATTAACCAACACCACCGAAAACAAATTATCTGTTACCTTATCAATGCTGTTGTTAACCATCTATACACAGTCGGCGTCTCTATTTGGTTATAATTCAATACAAAATCCATGAAGTAGTGAACATCTTTTTGATGACTCAAAGATGTGAATGATACTTTAGATAAATGCAGGATCTTTCTGAAGCAAGTGAATGTTGTGTACATGTTCTCCAGCAGGAAGCAGCAATGGTGAAGGAGGGCAGCAGTTGAACAGAATCTCGCTGAAAAAGCAAGTGTCTGGGGTGGAGGGACGGCTGATAGGAAGAGAGAGTGGACACACAACGGCATTCCTCAGTTCAATATAACCCATATGTTCGTTCCGTATATTTTTTTTCTTTATTTTTTTTCCCTTAACTCCTGTTTATTTCTTTTTTCTTTTTTTTTTACCCCCCACACTACCGCCTAACTGCGGTAGTGCTTATTTTTTCCTCCAGCACCCATGATGTGTGTGTGAGACACAGTGAGACACAGTGAAAGACACAAAGTGCACGAATCTTTATTCAATTTCCACCACCAGGAAGATATAAAAAACACCCGAGTGGCCAGTGATAAGCACTGCCCTTCACATCAAAGGGCAATGCTGTGTGATCAAAAACAGTGAAGGGGAGGGTAGGGACTAAATCAAAATAGAGTTGGAGGGAGAAATGATGCACTCCACTGTTCGTTCCGTATACATTGTAACTAGGTCCTTGTGTACCCTTAATACCCCTTTTTACTTGTCATGACCTGATGTCAGTATGATAAAGAATTTCTGCTTCATGATCCTTGGGCTCTCCGTGTATTCAAATGACATGTTACAATAAATTGGAGAGTAGGGTTTCTTTTTAATATCTCCACCTTCTTTTTTTCCCATGAACGAAAATGTGGAGCATTGAAAGGATTCACAGGCTGATTTAGTGACCTGATGAGTCTTGAACTTTCGCATCTTAGATTGGGAATCGGAACTGAAAGTATCTGGCTGAGAGATTGGCGTGGTGTCACCTGGAGTACAGAAGCCTCAAAGCCTATAACATGAACAACGTGTTTATTTTCACTGTTGCTTTCATTCAGAATAAAATATTTTATCATCTGAGCTATTTTTAAACTGTCCCCTGTAAAGATGGGCTCCAAAATATATAATCAAGTTATCCCTTTCAAAGTAGTAATTAATGTCAGCATTGTACAACGAGACAGCTAAATAAGATAGTGCCGCTCTGACCTCTGTACAACCTTTCCTGTGATGTTATATCATCCTCTTCAATATCAGTGTTGCCTTCTGTCCTGATTAGCTGAATAAAGTCAATTTTATTTAGCCGACTCTGGTAACAAATAGATACTTTGCTGTCGGGGTCGTTTGAAGCACTCGTCTCTGAATGACATTATTGTTGATTCGAGTCACACACCAGAGACCACATTGACCAACAATCCTGTATTGTAGCAGTATCAAGGCAGTGTTGTACAAGATGCTCTCGGCTGAGATATTAAACAGAGGCTATCAGGCGTGTGTGAAAGATCCCATGGCAGAACTTCAGAAAGTAGTAAGGGATCCTCCCTGATGTTTCAGCCAATATTTATCCCCGAATTATCATCAGAAAAATTATCAGTTCATTTGGACCATTGCCCCTCTGCAGGACCTTGCTGTTGTCATCTGAGTAGCTGTTTTTCCTACATTAAGTGATTTCAGTTCAAATATCAGTTATTGGCTATAAAGTGTTTTGGATATCCTGAAGTCATGAAGGAGATGTATAGATTTTTTTCATTCTCCACAGATGCTGAAAGATCTGCTGACTGTTCTAGAACTTTCTATTTCTAGATCACAGAAATGAGGGCATTTCAGTGCTGGATTTCTGAAGGAGCAGTTCCCTCAGTGCCACTCCCCTGCCACTCCATTGTAGCTCTGCACATTTGATCCTTTCATATATTTATGTAATTACCCTTTGAAAGCTTTGGTTGAATCCACCCTCCCCACATTTTCAGAGAGTGCATCGTAACCCCCGACAGCATGATTTTTTTCCTCGTCTCCGTTGCTTCTTCTATCAATCACCAATGCGACCCGCGTCAAATCTCGATCTTTCCATCAACGGGAACAGTTTTTTCTCTCTCTCTATATTCTGATTTTGAGTACTTTTTGCAAGCCTCGTCTTGACTCCTTTTCTCCCAGAAAATACGCCCAATTTTCCAAATTGTAATATCCAGAACTGCATAGCAATACTGCAGTGAGGACCAAGCCAGTGTTTAATACCGGGTTTAATATTTGTTTACCTTTTGATGTCCCTGTTATTAAAGTTGAGGATACTGCACACTTTACTTACCATTCTCCCAACCTGTCCTCAGAGATTTGTTGCCATTTAGAGTAAGATCCTTGTGCTACTGTAATATCTTTAAAATTTTGCCATTTACCTTACATTGACTCTCTTGACTGTCTTCCTATCAAAATCAATCACCATATTATATTGTAAAAGTCAGTCCTTAATCAGAATGTGAACTGGAACTCAACCCAGTATTGTCTAGCCATTGTCAACTTTATTTCCCACTGTCTTGAGGATTAATGTTGAGAAACTATATTTGATTTATAAATACCGGAAAGGCTACAAACATTGAAGGATCAAGTATCTGGGGCAAGGGAACCTTTCTTTCTGATATGCACACAAATAGAGAAAACGATGGAAATGATCAGCAGGTCTATCAATCTCTGTGGAGAAAGAAACAATTTGTATCATATTCCCTTGGGGGCTGGGGGGGGGCGGAGATTAGGACAATGGAGGAGGAGCATCACGGGAACTGTAGTCCCAGGGGGTGCACGAGTGAACTACAATACCCGGCGCGCCCCGCCTGTCACGTGACAACCACAGCGACGCTCCGGGGGTTCCAGCGGTGCGTCGGTGAGTCACCTTCCCGCCGCGGAAAAGACACGGCTCACGGGAGCCTCACCTGTCCCCTGAAATCAAAAAGTAAGTCATCCAGCCGTGGCGCTCTCTATCTGCGTGTCTGTATGTTTAAAAACAAAAGAGGGGGGGAGGGGGTTGGCGTGCTCCGTCCGGATGTACCCTCACCATGTGAGTCGTCTGCGGCGATCGCCTGATTTGAACGTCGGGCCCGACGATAATCGCCCTTTATTTCCAAAAAAAAATACGAAATACATTCGCAGCTGAGTCGGGCAGTAGATGCTCGTCAGTAAGTGAAGCGCAGATTTGGTTTTGTGTGTGTGTGTGTGTGTTTTCGGGGGGGGGCGGGGTCCTTGGCATTGAGCTGCAGGGGCCTGTGAGCTCAGCGCGGTGACGAGGGGGAGGGGTGAGGTATAAATAGCGGCGGGTCACTGGGTCACCCAGAGTCCGAGCGGGCAGAAGGTGAAGCCACCAGTCAGTGAGGGACGACTGGTCGCGCGCGCAGCAGCAGCAGGTACGGCGACGATCGGGGCCGCGTTGCTGACCACGTCCGCCGTTGGTTGGGGAAGGGGGCGCGCTGGGGGCACGTCACAATGGGATGGGGTGGTGGCTGTCGCCATGGTAGCGGTAACCCTGGAGACGGCCGGCACCAGGTTCCATCCGCCGTCACCCGGGGCAACAGGTGCATTCCCCACTCTAGTCTCTGTCCGCTGACCTGACCGTCTCTGTTCCCTCGTCCAGCTCCAGAGCGAATCAGCAGGCCTTCGCTTCACTCTTCAGTAAGGTGGTACTGGTCATTCTGCGTATTGCCCCCCCCCCCCCCCCCCCGCCTTCACCTCGGCCTTTCCTTTGCCCCCAGCTCCACCGCCCTCTTTAACCAGGATCTCTCAACCTGTGCTTTAAAAATAATCTGAGGCCCTTCATCAGGAAGAGGGTACAAAAGACACTGTTATCTGGAGGAAAAACATTATCTTTCTCACCTCCTGCTAATGGCATTTTTAAATGATGCCCATTGCTTTGGTATCAGAACCCTGTTTTGCCCATGTGAAATGTGTTCCTAAGATTCTGACCCCAACTGGAAGTGGTTCTACATCTTGTTAAAAATGGAAGAAGATACTTCATCCTGATTTTTCTGTAGTCCTCATAGGTTCTCTTTGGATGTCACACCCCCTGGGCCTGGTTACATCCATTGAGTCCAGTTGATATGGTTACCTGCAGTTACTTTAACATGTGAGCATATCTACTTAAGGATTTCTGGCTGGAACTACTTTAATTGCTGCCAAATACCCTAAGTTACCCTTTTTTTTGTTATATCTAAGTGTCTTGGGACTATTTAATAAGGGATGTAAGGAGATGAAGGACATGACAAAATAATGGTGAAGTGGAATTAGTGAGGTTGTGGCTGTAATGACGACAGAATCAATAGTAACTGAGCAAGTGATACAGTAAAGCAGAAACAAGCGAAAATGCTCCTAGATGTTTGGATAGGTAATTTTAAAGGTATGAGAATGACTGATCATGTGATTGTGTGAGGAGATTTGAACTTGTTGGGAGTTTGAGGGATGGGTATGATTGAAGTGAGACATGATTTATGTAACGTTGCAAAATGTGTTGACACTTAACATGATTTTCCTCCTCCCTTCCAGAAAATGCCTGCCATTAAGCTACAAAGCTCAGATGGTGAGATCTTCGAGGTTGATGTGGAAATAGCAAAGCAGTCTATCACAATCAAAACCATGTTGGAAGGTATAGCCAGTGGGGGCTCTGAGACAACAGTAATGTTTTTCACATGATTCTGCTTCCTGGCAGGTTGATTCAGTGCTTAGCTTGTACTGTCCTGTCACTAAGACGGCACGGTGGCTCAGTGGTTAGCACTGCTGCCTCACAGCACCAGGGTCCTTGGTCGACTGTCTGTGTGGGTTTCCTCTGGGTGCTCTGGTTTCTTCCCACAGTCCAAAAAATGTGCAGGTCAGGCTATGGTAAATTGCCCATAGTGTTAGGTGCATTAGTCAGAGGGAAATGGGTCTGGATGGGTTATTCTTCGGAGGGTCGGTGTGGACTGGTTGGGCTGAAAGACCTGTTCCCATACTGTAGGGAATGGAATTTAATAATACAGGCATTTGGGTGAAAATCTCAGTTGGATATTCAGGTGTCTGTGCTGGCTCAGTGTGTTACTGACCCAAAGGAAGGTTAACTCTTCATGTTCACTTGATGTGATGACAATATTTTTAATTGCCGTTTATGCACTTTATTGGAAAGATTAGAGACTGGGATAAGGAATGATTCAATGTCAGGGTTATAAAATAAGTATTCGAGTGGATTCCAAACTCCTAGTATTGTCTTTCAAGAGACTTCGAATCTGATCACCAGTTGCTATTACCTCCATTGCCCATTTTACGTGCTGCTAATTTTGATTGTCGATTCTCCCTATCCCTCAAACGTTGTATCAACAAAGCTGATGTGAATGTTTTTCTTGCTTTGTTTAGCTGTGTTGTTTTTGTCCTGTCTCAACCAGTATACCAGAAAAGGCTACAAATTAGATTTTTTTTTGACAGTTTAACAATACAGTTTTACCAGCAGTGAATTTTAGAAAATTTTACATCTAAAGGCAAAAGTACTATTGTAGTCAGGGTTGCGATATATTTCTATTTGCTTTCTGTTTTTGTTAAGACACTTGCTTTTCTTTTATGTTCTGTTATGATAGAGTGTGCTCCCTGCTGCTAACACAATATTGAATGCAGCAAGGATTAGCCAGCTGCAGTACCATTGCAGGAAGCTATTGATAGATGTGGCAGAGATCCAGTGCTCATAACATGATAGTGCAGTAAATAAGCAGGAAACAACCTGACTAATTCTGCAGTAAGGTTCTTTTTAAGATCCAAGAGTGATAGGCAAAAGTCAGGTTATAAACACTGACGTGACGTCCCTTTAAGCAGCAACAGTGTTGTATTTATTTCCACAAAGTTTTGATCCTTCTGGAATATTTTGAACATTTAAAAATCTTTGATATGATTGCAATGCCAGGATTAATGTTAAGTGTTTGGGTGGGGCTGTGCCATAGTTGGCCAAGAATGTCTACTTTTGCTGGTTACACATTATGTCTGTGCCTATGTAACTTAAGTGGAAAGTTATCTGGCACTTCGGGGGAACTTGAAAGCAGCTGTTTGATGAGGAAGGGATGGAATCTGTGATTATATTCAAGTGTAATGACCCAGCCTGAAAGAGTGAGCTTAAAAATGTGTTGCTGGAAAAGTGCAGCAGGTCAGGCAGCATCAAAGGAGAAGGAGAATCGACATTTCGGGCATAAGCCTGTTGTGATCAGTTTATGTGAAACGTAGTAAAGTTTGGCATTGGCTGTCACAATGTGCCTGTCTTATTTGCCGTACATCTCTATGACTCTATAAGTGTAATAAATGTCCTGAATTTGTCTTTCTCTTTTTAAACACAGATCTAGGTATGGATGATGAAGGTGATGATGATCCAGTGCCACTCCCAAATGTGAACGCTGCTATTCTGAAAAAGGTAAAGTGGTAATGAAAACAAAGTACTGGAGGAACTGGTAGCATCTGTGGACCTAGTTAACGTTTCAAGTCTGATGTGACTCTTATATGGTTCTGAACTCTGAGCTGCTGAGTTTCTCCAGCACTTTGTGTCTGCTGGAAATCTGAAATAAAGTGTTATGATTTTGTTTGAAAGTGAGAGGTGACATTTTCCATTACTGATATTTCAAGCCTCTTTCATCCATTTCACTTTTTCAGCCCAATGAAAATCAATTGGATATATGTAAGCTTTGGCTGAGCTGGGAGCAAACCGGCTCTGAATCAGGGGGTCTGTAGGTTCAAGTCCCATTCGAGAGACTTGATTACGTAATTTAGGTGGACATCTTGTATGCAGCACAGAAGGAGGTTGTTGCACTGTTCAAGCTGCCAACTTTGGCAAGATCATTAAAACGATCACCTGTCTCATTCAAGAAATAAAATCTGGGGGATCCAAGATGGCGGCAACCCAGCAGTCTGAGTCTAAAGAGCTCCTCCCAAGACTTGGGCAAAGTGGGTCACCCACCCTCACCACCCTCACCAAATCATTTAAAATAGCTGTTTAATTTAATTAGTTGCTTGGAATAAAATTTAAACAATCTAATCTTTAGTAAAAATGACTAAAGGAAAGGGAGCCCGCAGCTCTCAGCAAGCAGGAACCCCTCCCCCACCCTCTCCAGCTGCAGCAGAGGCGTCCGCAGCTGCCTGGGGGACTTCCCTACGGTGGCGAACTTTGTGGAAATCATCTCCAAACTGAATGCGAAGATCAACGCTTTCATTGAAAAATCCCGAAGTCGATGGACTCACTCTTGGCCACGCTGCAAAAGCATGACCGAGACATTAAAGAAATCGAGCGCCGAGTCAGAGGGGCGGAGCTAAAGGCCGCGACTTCCCGAAACTACAGCGCAATCGGCCGTGGATCGGGTCCGGACTCTCGAACAGCAAGTCTGGACCTTAGAGAATCATATTGATGACCTCTATAATCGAGGTCGCCGAAAAAATATTCGTTTGCTGGGCCTTCCCGAACGGGAGGAGGAAGGCCAGCCTGTGGCGTTTCTCGAGCAGTGGCTGCCACAGCTGTTAAACCTGGAGGCTAGATCAGGCCAGGTAAGGGTGGAATGGGCCTAACGGGTTGCAATACGCGGGCCCGGCTCGAACCAGCACCCTCACCCGGTCTGTTCCGGCTGCAGAGCTATAGGGAGAGGCAGATACTCCTAGAAGCCTCTAGAAATCTTGGAAAAGATTCCCAAGCCATGATCTATAAAGGATCCAAGATCATGTTATTCCAGGACTTTTCCCCAGCTCTGGTCCGAAAGAGGAAGGCATTCGAAGAGGCAAAGAAGGGTTTAAGGGCCTTAAATATTCAGTACACCTTACGCTACCCAGCAACGCTACGCTTTAACCATGAAGGATCCGTGTATAACTTCGGATCGCCAGAAAAGGCTAAAGAGCTTTTGGACTCTCTTAAATAAATTGTAAGAGACAATGGATGTTGGTTTGCCTTTCCCCCCCACTCCAGTTTATATCACCCCTTTTTTTTCTCTTCTTACCTTACTGTTTAATATTATCTTGGGGGGTGGGGAGAGGGATTTATTTATTTGTTATCTATTTAACGATTTTCTCCCCCACCCCCTGGGGTTGTTTTTTTATTATTCTATGTTTGTATATAAAAGCCAGGGGTTTAGGTAATGTTGATGGGGAGAGGTGGTTACCTTATTCTATTTTACCTCTGTCTCTAGGAGCGGGGTTGTTTTCCCTTGCTATTTTGTATTATTATATTTAATTATTATTTGTTGGGGTTGTAATTTTATCGTTATATATGTTTATACATGGTATTAACATTACCAAATATATCCAGGTGTGGGTGGGGGGTAGGGTGCTCACTGTTAACTCTAGCTTTGTATTATATCTGAATTCTCCTCTTCCTATTGAGGAGTGCCTGGGTCAAGGGTGGGGCATTGGTTGGGAGACGATACGATGGACCTTTGGAAAGGAAGTGATACCCCCTGGGAACAAGGGGGGAAAATCTCCATTTAAATACTTTTTTTTATTATTTAGAAATAATAGTTTTTTATTATACTATTGTGAGTGTATTAGAGAGCCTTTATTTTTGTGAATTTTATATGCTCTATGCTTGATGTTTTGGATAGGGTTTCCCCTCCCGAGGGGTCTTGGATTTGCCCGGATGATTCTGGTTGATCAGTTGGTTAAGTGGTGCACCTGGAATGTCAAGGGGAGTAATTCGCCAGTCAAAAGGAAGAAAATATTATCAAATCTTAAGAAAGAAAGAGTTGATATAGCTCTCCTAAAGGGGAGACATCTGTTGGATAAAGAACACTTGAAATTACGACAGGGTGGATTTGATCAGGTCTTTTTTGTTCTTCTTTTAGCTCAAAAAGCAAGGAAGTTGTTATTCTTGATCGGAAGGATTTCCCTTTCAAAATCCTAAATCAGATAAAAGACGAATCTGGACGATATATTCTGATTTAAAGCCCTTATAAATGGAGAGGAATATGGGATTTTAAATTTGTACTGCCCCCCAGCATACCCCTTTAAATTTTTAATGGAAGCCTTCTCAAAATTGATGGCTCTTGGTGCCCGTCATACAATTAAAGTCTCCCCCTATAATTGTATTATGGATCCGGAAACAGATAGGATTCCCAAGAGAACTGCAGGAGCATCTCCCAGATCTAGACAATTGGTGGATCTGAACAAAGAATTAGGATTAGTAGGTGGATGGAGATGTCTTCATCCACAGGGCAGAGACTTTTCTTTTTACTCCAATCCACATAAATGCCATACCAGAATTGGTATGTTTTTTGCCCCCTTGATTTTTTAAAAAATTCCATATCATCCTGTAAAATAGATAGTATCCCAACCTCTGACCACGCTGCTGTATATATGGAAACCAAGGCGAGGAATAATGGGACATCCCCTCGGCATTGCCGTATGGACCCCTTCTTAATGAAAGACAGTAAATTTGTAAAGTACTTCTCTCAAGAATTTAAAACTCTTTTAGAAATTAATTTAGGTATGGCTAGTGACCCAGAAAAAAATTAAAGGGAGAACAACACCGTTTGCTTGAAGCTCGCTTAAAAGCAGCTGAAACTGCATACACTGATAGACCTTCTATTATTAATTTGCAAAGGATTACGGCCCTTAGGACAGCTCTAAACACTACGCTTACCCAAATGGCTAAGAGGGAAATATTATTTGCAAAACAAAGGTTATATGAATTTGGCGACAAACCGGGTAGATACTTAGCATTTCTTGCAAAGAAAAAAAGGCCCCTCAAACTATCACGTCTATCAAGGAAAGTACGGGTATTTTGACTCATGATCATAAAAAGATTAATGCGATCTTTAGAGAATTTTATTCTGATTTATATAAATTGCAGGATTGTGAAGACAGGACTAGGAGGATGCAATTGCTTTTTAAAAATTTGACCTTTCCGGGCCTAACTCCGGAACAGGTAACAGTCTTAAATGCTCCCCTAACAGTCCAAGAAATACTTGATGCAATCGGGCAACTTCAGAGCGGTAAGGCACCTGGCCCAGATGGCTTTCAAGCTGAATCCTATAAAGAATTTACAGGAATATTGGCTGGTCCACTTATGGACATGTATAACTACGCATATAGTCAGGGCTGTCTCCCGCCTTTGCTGAAAGAGGCAAATATCTCTCCTTATCCTTTAAAAAAGGAAAGGATCCAGAAGATTGGTCTGTACGTCATTTTTAAAATTTTTAAAAATCCTTTCTAAAACGTTAGCATTGAGACTAGAAAGAGTACTGCCACATATCATAAAGGAGGATCATACGGGATTTATTAAGGGCCGTAGATCATCCAATAATATTAGAAGGGTTTTGAATATGATTCAAGCCTGCCATCAGAGAAAGATACCAGGAGTAGTAGTTTCATTAGATGCGAAAAAGGCATTTGATAGGGTTGATTGGCCATATTTGTTTTACACATTGGAAAGGTTTGGCATTGGAAAGGTGTTTACCAAATGGGTCTCAACATTATATAGTGATCCCAAAGCAGTTGTGGTTACCAATGGATTAGGTTCAGATAGCTTCAGTGTGGGTAGGGGCTGCCGTCAGGGATGTCCTCTCTCGCCATTGTTATTTACGCTAATAATTGAGCTACTAGCAGAAGCTATACGGGCTGATCCGAATATAACGGCCCCGAGGATTGGTATAGGTAAACATAAAATTACCCTGTATGCAGATGATGTTCTTCTATTCCTCAGTAATCCTCTGATGTCCATACCTTGCTTAATCCAAGTTATTAATACATTTAGCGCATTCTCGGGTTTAAAATTAATTTCCCAAAATTGGAGGCTATGCCAATGGGTGGCCTTGCTATGATACCCCACTTAGTGGACGGATCCCATTTTCCCTTTCGTTGGTCCCTGGAGGGCTTCTTATATTTAGGCATTTTTATTACCTCAGTATTTGGTCAGTTATACAAGGCTAACTTTATGCATTTACTGGAAAGGATCAGGCAGGACCTCCAGCGATGGGGAGACCTTCCAATTTCCTGGCTGGGTAGAATAGCACTAATTAAAATGAATGTCCTGTCCCGTCTCCTATACCCTATGAGAATGTTTCCAGTGATGCTGTCGAGGCTGGCACTACGTAAATTATATGGCTGATTGGGTTCCTTTATCTGGAATCATAGACAGCCCCTCATTAAGCTGAAGAAGCTACAGCATCCAAAGGCAAGGGAAGGATTAAGTTACATAGCTGATTGATTGTGGATCAAACAAGACCCAATCTGGCTGGACATCGAAGCTTCTCAAGTAAAATGCCCACTTATTAACCTTTTATTTTCAGACAAGAGGAAAATCATTACAGATCACTGTAAAAACCCTATAATACTAAACACAATTAAAGCTTGGAATATAATGCGGCAAAATGAGGGCAACTCACATAAAACATCCCCCCTATGCGCCGATAGTGGGAGCATGGGGATTCCAACTGGGGTTTACAGATGCCATTTTTAAATTCTGGAGACCCAGGGGTATCTCATGTCTAGGGGACCTATTTGAAGATGGGGTCCTGATGTCTTTTGAACAGCTGCGTCAGAAATTCGGATTACCTAATGGAGACCTCTATCGATACTTCCAAATTCAAGACTATATACAGAAGAAGACTACGTTATTAGATAGTCTTTATAAATCAGATAGAGAATGTAGAGTACTACGACCAATGGGGGTATCTTCCATCAGTACTATTTATCATTTACTACATGATGAAGTATCAGGAGATATGGACAATCTGCTTAAAACATGGGATCAGGAATTGGGACTAGAAATCTCTATAGAAACGTGGAATGACATTTGGGAAAACGCCAGAAGAATCACCATCTGTAACAGAACTCAGGCTATCCAGCTGAAGGTACTTCATAGGGCCCATATAGCACCGGATCGATTGGCAAAATTTAAGGCAGGGGCATCCCCAATATGTCCCAAATGTAAAATAGAGGTGGGCACTCTTGTACATTGTCTATGGACCTGTCATAAGATCCATAGATACTGGACTAAAGTAGCAAGTGCCCTGACAGAAATTTTAGGAACGGAAATTAAAGTGGCTCCTGTATCTCTCCTTTTGGGCTTTTCGAACTTATCCTCCCTGGATATGCACGGGAAGAGACTATTTTCTATTCTCTCTTTCTGTGCAAGGAAAAATATTTTGGTAAACTGGGTGGCTGAGGGCCCCCCTGGACTTTCAAATTGGCACAGATTAATTATGGAATGTATTCCCCTTGACTTCCTGACAAATATGGTGCACCAAAAGACCGAATTATTTTATAAAATATGGCAGCCCTTCTTGAATTATGAATACAGATATTTCGGCCATCCTAACAAGAGCTTTTATTTAATTGAGATTACGAACTTGGCTGGTCTGGGGCCCCTTGGGAGAGGAATCCCAAACGAATACGGGTTTTGTTACATTTGATGTTAACACATTCCGAGCATGTATCTCACTATCCAATTTCTGTGTTATCCGCTGTTTTTTTTTCTCTTTCTCTTATTTGAATAATGTAAGAGACTTAAATATACACTCTGGTTAGTTGTAGGTTAGATTAGTAGTTAGTTGAGTTTTGTTTTTTTTCTCTGTTTCTTTTGTTAAATTTTGGTTATTATATATTTAAGATTTAATTGTATATCAATGTTTGTACTTGAGAGTTTTGTTTATTTTTGTAAACTTGTAAAAATGTTAAATTTCTAATAAAAATATCTATATTAAAAAAAGAAATAAAATCCTTTTACTTTTTTAAAGAGCAGGCGTGTTCAAGTCAAGGCCGAGATTATGTAGTCTGGTCATCTGTTTTAGAGCTTGCTTTGCCAAAATTGACAGTTGTACATCCTACATTTCAGTCAGAGTTTACTTCACAGCGCTTGCAGTGCTACCTGGCCTCTCATCTGTCTTTTGTGGGATTGCATTTGAACACTGTATCCACTCTAGTACAAACTAGATCCAGCCTAGATTGTTTAGTGGTAAATTTCCACTTTGCAAACTTTGATAGTGGAAGTAAATTCCCAGGTACCTGGACAAGTGACCAGCTTGAAGGCTATGTTTATGCACTAGGTAATCCAGTGGTGTACGCATCATCGAGATGACCCTCCCCCACCAGAGGATGACGAAAACAAAGAAAAGCGAACCGACGATATACCTGTGTGGGATCAGGAGTTTCTGAAAGTCGACCAGGGTACTCTCTTCGAATTAATACTGGTCAGTATTTGTTGGCAGTTTTTGAACGTTTTGTAGATTAGTGTCAAAGCTTCACACTCTGTGTAAGGTTTGCAATTGCTAAAGTGACTGAGTTTCTTTTGATCTGCCTTGTCTATGAAGCTTTTGTGTGACCTGAAATGTGATTGCAATGCTATACAAATACTAGTTCGATTTTTGATGAACTGGGGAGACTGTGCAACTTGCTATCCAACAGTATTACTTGAGATGCATTATTGGGGAAATGAATCATATCGCGCCCCTCTGCTTCCTCTGCTCCTGGGAAAACATACCCAATCTTTCCACATAACTGAGATTTTCCACTTGCTAGCAACATCTCCAGCGCAATTATGTTTTTTTCTGATTTGTGCAGTTCTGGTTGCCAACCCAGTGTTCCATCTATGGCTTAATTAAAGTTCTGAAATTAGAGCAAAACTTCCCTGCACGTATATTCAGTACTCCACTTAATGAAGGCAAGCATTCCCTAAGCTGCCTTCACCATCCCATCTGCTTGTGTTCACACCTTCACGGATTTGTGGACTTGTACACCGTGGTCCCCTTGTTCCTACATTCTCCCTAGGGACCTACCCTTCATTGTGTCAATCCTCCACAAAGTGCATCATCTCACATCTTTCAGGAATAAATCTGTTATTGCTCTGCCTAATTTATTACCTGATCAATAAGAGACTAGCCTGACACCATCCTCTTCACTGGTCACAGAATTCCATTCACAAAAGCAGTTCGCAACATCAACCTTTTGCCTCTTATTTGCAAGCCAATTTTGGATCCAGTTTGCCTTCGGTAGCATGGATTCTTAACCTTTTGGACCAGCCTTTCATGTGAGACCTTGTCAAAGGCCTTACTTAAGGCAATGTAAACCACATCAACTGCACCCTTCATCACAATCTTTAGTTACAGTTTCAAAAAGCTTAACGAAATTAGGTGGGATCTCCCTCCAACAAATCAACGAATAAATGAGGGAAGAAAACAACAAAGCATCTGCTGGTGAGGCGAGATGAAGGAGGAAGCAACGTAGCTATCTAGGACTGAATGGCTTACTGTTAACGTAGAACAATACAGCACAGAACAGGCCCTTCGGCCCACGATGTTGTTCTACAAAATAAAAGAATCGCCTTTTGTAAGAAACCAAACCTGCACTACTTTTAAAATATATTTTGTACCACTTTAATTGTTGGACCACAAATTTTGGTTTTGAACAATAATCTGATATTCAACATTGAAAGAGCCTGTTCTGTGGTAAGTTAGGCCCAGCACTGTAGCCAATAGCTTAGTGTCTTTGGTACCACAGTTTTTGTAACCACAGCATTATATTATGAGGTGACAAACTAGGTTCACTGAAAAATACCAAATGAGTGAATGGATTTACACTTTGATTGGATTTTGTTTAGTTGTTTTAGAATGGGGATTGGCTACTTTTTTTTTAAATGCTGATTTAAGTCCATTTGAGCGATGCATGTGGCTTATCAAGAGCTTGACAAAAATAAAATTATCCAGGGCAAAGGTTCTTATTGTTTAAATGAGCTTTCTCCTTGCTTTAACAGGCTGCAAACTACCTTGATATCAAGGGTCTTCTTGATGTAACTTGCAAAACAGTGGCAAACATGATCAAAGGAAAAACCCCTGAAGAAATTCGCAAAACATTCAACATTAAAAATGATTTTACTGAAGAAGAGGAGGCACAGGTACATCTTGAAATATTCTAAATTGATTTAAAGCTGCAGATGATTTCTCTGCTCACTGTCTTATTGTAACTAGTGTTGTTTGTAGAGGAAGGAAGAAGAGGCCACAACTGACTAATAGTGGATTTAAATTCTCCAGCTTAACCTGGCTTGTAAAGGATCTTCATTTAGTGTCTCAGCCCTATTAACCATTGGGCCTGTTTGCATGGCATCATAAAAGTATAATATTTTGTTTGACAAATACACTAAGCCATGTGGTGTCTGGGCACAGGGCAAGTTTCCACCTAGGTCGTTGGAGGTAGTCTTATCAAGTTGAGATTTGAGGTCTTGAGAGCAGCATAACGAAAGCTCAATTTGACAAGTTGCCCAAGCTGCTCATTTGATCCACCTACTAGTGCAGTTGCTCTTTTTTTTATTGTTGTTGTTTGGAATTATGTGGCTTAATAACTTTGTCCTTTCAATGCATAGCAGGTATTGCTTTGTTAATAATATTTAATGTTATGATTGTCCTCATCCTGAAACTGCTCTGCTTTTTACGTTGTTTTTCTTTTCTCACCGAGTTAAATTTTCTACTGACATTTAAGGTGGGCAGGAAGGTTCTAAAGATGGTCAAGTTACCTTTTTTTGTTTGTGTGCCTGAAATAACAGTCTCTATGGAAACAGCATAGATTAGCTAAGTGCATTGTGCGCTTAACAAGCCTTACCCTTTTTTTAAAAAATGCATGAGTTAGTTTCTGAATGCTGCTTTCAGACAGCAAAATTGTTCAAAAGCATGACGTAGGCTGCAGAATTGAGGTGAAGGAAGCAGAAAAAGATGCATTTTTTTTTCTTTACGGTGTGCTAATTGTATGTAATTTTACTTTCCAGGTACGAAAGGAAAATCAGTGGTGTGAAGAGAAGTGATCCAATGGGGAAACGTGTGCAGCTCAATAGAAAATCTTAAGCCTGCACAACTTATTAATCACTAGCCTGTGGTACTTTTGAAATATAGTGTCAAGATAACAATGCATAAACATTTTGTAAGAGTGTTAATTTTGAGCTTAATGCTTGCTTCGTGAAACCAGTTTTCTTTAGTATTTTGAGCAGGGTCTCCAGCATATTTATTACTTCATCATGTGAGGTTTTCCCTTGTTGCTGTTTAGAATTAAAGCTATGTAAAGAATTCCACTGGCAGTATGCAATTCGAAGTCAAAACTGTTTCCTTTTTTTGTTTAACTTGTAATTAAACTTTACTTTTTATTGCAAATGGTCTGTTTGGGTTTTTGAATGACCCTATTATTGTCTAAAGTGGGCCCCATTCCTTTATTAATTTTGAAGGAATCCGTTGTATCATAGCTACTAGCTAAATCATGTTTTTTTTTAAACTACTGGCTAAATGTAATCATTCGCAAACTTAATGCAGTGCAAAAAAATACCAAGTGGACTGTCTAGTGATGTTTCAGAATACATTCCTGCTCTATAAGCAACAAATTTTTGTTCTTATTGAAAACTTTAATATTTACTGTGCATGGCTGACGCTGGTATTGAAATGCCCTGAGTGGATAAGACAGAGTGTGAGGGAAAGTGCTCTTTTAAATAAAAGACCTGTGCTGAAAGCATTATTGGGTGTTGTGTTCTGTAGAGAGGGTGAATTATGAACGTTAAGTCACTGAAGGTGGCAAAGAACCTGAATGAATACTGGCTTTTGTTATAATCTGAATATAAAACTCAATGAATTTGATTTTTTTTATATAGTAATGACTAAAATAGGGTAGACCATTTAAGGTATTGTCAAATGGCACAGTAAATTGACAGGAAACGAAGATGTTCCTTCAGCCAGTTGGAAGGTTTCTTTTAACTGGAGTTCTGAGACTAGTGGTGTTCCACAGGGATAGTTACTGGGCCCACTTTTGTTTGTCATCTATATTCTCATTCAAATCATTTACCAACCTGCTACAGTATCTGACTCCAGCTTGATCAGGCACTGCTGGCATTTCAGCCCCAGGTTTGTTCTGCTTTGAGCTCCCATTCTGTTTCATATTGTTCTATCTGACCAGCCCCACTGACACACTCCTGTAATTTAAGGGTTTTCTTCTTGCTATTTATCACACCATCAATTTTTGTTTCATCTATGTTTCTAGATAATTACATTACAAGCAGTAAAGAACTCTGGCATTCCATTGGACTTCAGCTTCCATCACAAAAATCAGCTATCAATCAGCCACAAGTCAATTTTGGTCCAAATTGCTCTGGTCTGTTAGAACAGCTAGCCGAAAATGTGTTGCTGGAAAAGCGCAGCAGGTCAGGCAGCATCCAAGGAACAGGAGAATTGACATTTTGGGCATAAGCCCTTCTTCAGGATTCCTGTCGATTCTCCTGTTCCTTGGATGCTGCCTGACCTGCTGTGCTTTTCCAGCAACACATTTTCAGCTCTGATCTCCAGCATCTGCAGACCTCTTTCTCCTATAACACCTAGTCAAAAACCTGCAGTCCATTAGACTATTGCATTACCTTCATACCATAACCTTGGAAAAACTCAATGATTAGACATGATCTGACAATAGCTAACCTATTCTTTGCTTAATATGTGCCTTTCCAAGGAGTTGAATTCTGCCTTCAATTTTTTTTCTCCCCAATCACTTCCCCTCTTACTGCTGTTAAGACTCCTGGGTTTTCCTCTATCACCCTTCTTGAATAATAGTACATTAGCTATCCTCTAGATCTCCTGTGGACAGAGATGAGTTAAAAATCCATGCCATTGGCTCCAGCAGTCTCCTCCCTTGCCTTGTGGAAGACCTTGGAAATAATCTCATCTGTGCCTGAGAATTTATCCAATTTTACAGCCTCAAACTTACTAGTTTACATTTCCTCATTATGACATGGAATAATTGAAAGGAATCATGGGAAGTGAGGCAGTTTTTGACGGTGAAAGCAAGAGCAGCATACATAATGATGAAGTAGAGTGAGATGAGGTTTCTGTGCAGTATGAACATCAGCACATATGTTGCATTGGAGGGTCTGAGCCTCCATGTAATACAGCATCAAGCATATCTCAATTACTTAGCTGCTTTCAGAAAGTCAGAGAAAGAATGGATCAGATTTTTTAAAATTTGGTATCTAACCATCACAGTGGACTTCCCCATTACAGGGAACCCAAGGTAATTTCTACCTTCTACATTATTACTGTTAACTCCAGGTAGCCAGCTACATCAGGAAATGGCACTGTTTGTCACTACCATAGGTGGCAATGTTTTGCAATATATTCAGCCAATCTATTTTATAAAGGTCAATGTTAATTGATTTAAAACCTTGATTGACTTTAGGCAATGCCAGGCCTTCAATCAGTTAAGGTGGTGAGAAAGTGGAGATTACTGTCTGAACCACTGTCACCACATGGTGATACAAAAGCTGATGGTCAATGAGCTGCAATGAACCTTCAATCGCTGTTGTTATCCAAGGCAAAGTTCCAACAATATCTCAAAGGAACAAGGGTCAACCAGGCAATCTGTCAGAAATTTGATGCATGTTTACTAATCAATTGAGAGCTTGTGTTGCCCACCTTCTTCCCACCCCCCCCCCTACAGTGTGAGATTTGGCAAATATTTTTCCACACCAGGAGCACACTCTAATTGTGACCCCATTGTAGGGAATAAGAAATATTGTGAAACAAGGCAAGTTCCAATTAGTTTTTTACTTCCATGTTCATACAAAACTAGATGGTTCACTTTGATTTCTGGCTTTGTGCTTGGGCCTTCAGCACCTTCACTACAATCTTCTGTTCCTCAATAAGGAATGCACGCTTAATTCTGAAAATAAAAAAAACAATGCATGTAAGGCCAAGGATTCAAGTTATAAGCGCAGCTCAACAGAAAGGTGTCAGGTAGTAAAAATTTGTGATTAGTCATATTTCCCAAAATACTCGCAAGTGACCTGCACTGTAGAACACTGATCAACATCAAGAGCTGAAAATTCCATGGTGTTGAAGTATCCAGGCCACAGCTCACAACAGGAAAATCACAAGAGACTACACGCTGGCCTTCTAACCTGACAGTATTTTGGGTGGATTAATAGGTAGAATGCACAGTAATCCATATTTTGACATGAGAAAGATATCTCCAGAACTATCTCCCCCCAAAATACAAGAGGAGTGGACCATTCAGCAACTGGATCAACTGATTGGATCATTCAGCTGATCCAATTGCAGCCTTAACTCCACTCTCCCCCAAACTCTTAATATATTTATAGATCAAAGATCTGTCCAACTCAGCATTGAATATTTACAATGAATCAATCTCCACTCCTCTCCAGAGAAGAACTGTTGGAAGATTAACAAATCTCAAGATAAACTCCTCCTCATCTCAGTTTTCAAAAGAAGACCTGTACTTTCAAGAGTTCTCTAGTTTTAGATGCCCCTACAAGGGAGGACATTCCCTCCGCATCCACTAGGTCAAGCGTTTTCAGAATCAGGATAACCATTTCCCACTTTTCTAAACTCCAATGAATAAAGACCCAAACCATTCAGTCTTTTCCCACAAAACAAACCTTTCACTTCTGAAATCGACTGGATGAACTTTCTCTTAATTGCATCCAACGCAAGTAAGAGAGAATAAAACTGTACATAGTATTCTATATGCAGTCTTACCACTATCCAGGACAGTTGGATCAAGACTTCCTGACATTTATTTCATGCATCTTGCCATAATTATTAATTACATATTTTACCTCCCTGCTAAAATTTGTGACAGCATTTCCAGTGGTTTAGCCTCTTACCAGGGGCAAAGTTAGACAGCCTTCCGAGACCCCTCATAAATCACTGGCCCAAAGATCACTCCGTTCGCTATCTTAACTAACTACAGAGAGCATGTAGTTTAATTAGATGGCAGCAGCTTTGTCAAAACCTTTTATCAAAGAACCCCTCTCAATTTTTCAGCATCATGGCTGATAGAAACTCTCTTCATGTTAGCAAAAACTGACCAAAAACAGTTTTACCTCATCAGAGCTTGTAACAGCTGCTTGAAGGTTTACATGGAAACTATTCAATCACCTGCAGAACTAACACATACGAGAACACCAGGTACTCTTGTACTAAATGCTTTTTATTGCAGTCAGACATGTTTAATAAACTGATTAAATAACAACTATTAGGAACAAGCCATTTTGAAGATTACCTGTCGCGTACACACTTGGCGCACATGGAGCCACCATAAGCTCGACTGACATGCTTCTTGGTCTTTGACAATCTCATTAGGACCTTGGGTCGAACAGCCCGAATCTACACAAATTCAAGAGGAAGCTATCAGTGACTATTTTGGTCAGCGGGTGAAACACAAAATGGCAATACTCAACACCAAATATAAACATTATTCCCCATTTGATCAACTTGTAAAAACAGTTTTAAGATCAAGCTGACCAATGCAAGACGCTTGAAGATGGTTGGCCAAAATTCAAAGTAAGTTCTTCTTTTTGCACACTTCAAACACAATTAGGAATTGCATGACCCAGAGGACCAAACAGCGCTTTTCATCTCAGTTCAAAGGCAAGTCAGCCTAAGGGTGTCCTGTAGTTGCAAGAATCCCACGTGAAATGTGTTTGATTAGTCTTGATCCAGCACTTAGACATCTTACATCAACAAGTGCACTTAATTGGAAACTTCACTGGTCGACAAAGACAAGAAAATGGACTTCACTTGTACAGAACGGGCTGCTCTGACATTAGGAGAGAACAGAAGATTCACTTTGCTTCCAGCTCAGCTGTACACAACCTGGAATAAGTGCCATTAGGAGACTGTGCACCCGAAGTAGGAAGTTTTCCACTGCATAACATTAATCTCACTCAATCCAAGCACAAGAAATAAATAAACCTGAATAAATGCATGAAAGCACAAGTTCAATGCTGTAACTTTCTTCTAAGATATGAATCACTGGTGAGGCAGCAATGGCTGCCCGGTCTGAATTACCACTGGGTATCAATTTAGAACTACAGTCCTATTGCCAGGTTGGGTTCTCTTCCCAAAGGGTCTTAGTGAAGAAACTGGGTTTTCACAACATTCATCACCTTTATAGTAATGTCTTGGTCAAATAGTGGAACTGTGTCAGCAATTTAAATTTCATAATACAAAATTAAGATGTAGAATGACCACAATACAGTTCTCAACCACAGCACAGAATCTAATAGGAACAGCGTCCCTCTCAGAAAAGAGGATTCAACAACTAACAGTCGTAGAGTAATACGCCAGTTGTCTTGTGCTCAATTGATGTTAATTCATTTTATTTTACTATGTTAATCTAAAACTCACTCTGCTCACCAGGTATTTTTACATCTTTCTTTGCTTAGCTACTTATTTAATGCACTGGCCTCTAACTCAATCATGCAGTGAAATATTTCCAGCTCAATGAAGCATTCCTTAATGTTTATCTAATTTTAAACTGATGGCCCACACCAAGGACTCCCAAATCAGTTAAAAATTTATGGTCTTTCCTTTGCACTATGAAAACTTTGTATTATTCAAACAAGAACATTAACAAAAGTTTTTTCTTGTTACTCTAGTGGAAATCATTAGGGCATTAATTACTCCATCAGATCACAAAACTGTGACTCCATTGCATTTTGACAAAGAAACCAGAATAAATATATTCAGTCCAGATCGCAGCTGTAGAATAGGCACTTCGCAATGTCTCAATGAGATTTTACACACACACACAGCCCTTCCCCATCAAGGTGAAGTGACTACTTACACCACGGAGTCTTCCAGGACAGATGCCACATGCAGACTTTGGTGCTTTGCCGACCTTCTTTGTGTACAGGAACACAATGCGGTTCCCCGGTGTGCGAGACCTTCACAATTAGAAAAAGGTTAACTTTTCTCCCCCCAAGAAAATTATACTCCAAGACCATCTTCGGAAACAAGACACATGAAGTGCTAGCAAGGTTAAATTGGAAAAGCTTGTATTCCCTTGAAGATAGAAGATTATAGAGTAATCAAATGGAGATACTTAAGCTGACTAAAATTGATGTTCTCTCTCACCATCTTATTTCCTCTGCTGAGAGATCCCGGAACAAAAAGCAGGGCCTCTAATTTTGAGGTGGACCGTTCAAAACTGCACTATACAGTAAATGCAATGGTAATCTGGAACTCTCTCATGAAAAGATGTTCAGGGCGGAAGTCAACTCAAAATTTGATTGATGGCGTTTAGTGAGGTAAGGATATCAAGAGTGGCAGACACATATAGCTCAAGATATAATTGAGTCATGGACTAAGTGAATGGCTTTCACCTGCTTCAACATCCAGTACTTACAATCTTTTCTTGTTGGAGGCGGTGTTGTAGGACAACCTACGGCGGTATGTCAGGCGTTGAACCATCTTTCAGACCTGGAAAATAAAGAGGAAACTGTCAAAACGATCATTTCAGCTGTTTTGAGATAAAGCTTCACAGTTCAGGTCTTGTGTCACCAAATGTAACCTACCATTCAGCTCTCAGGCAACTAGTCAATTTGGATTTGAAATAAGTAACCTTGGTTTAAAAACCCAAGAGGTAGAAATTGGCAAGTATTAGATTTAGTGCCCAGCAGTGTCACACAGATTGACTTCACTCCTATAGCTAATATTCCCTGCATTGCAACAATGTCAAAAATGCAATGGTACTTCTTTGTTCAAACTGTAGTGCCAATGGAGGCAAAGCAGAGAGCAGTCAAGAAACTGATTCTGAGGGTCAGAATTGGTGCAACCTCTGCATCTTAGTCTCAAAATTAGCTTTTAAGCAGAGATCTGCATAAATACACGGAGAAAAATTCCTGCAGGGACACAGGCAAGAACAGGCAACTGAAGCAAATGAAGCACAGCTCCAAATAAAAGGGCACAGACAGGAAGAGCCAATGGCCTCCTTTTCTGTTGTAACATCCAATCATTGCAAGACATTAATGGCATGATAAATTCAGAGTTTTAGAAGTGCTTTAAGTTGCAGTAGCAGTAGGAGAGTCTAGATGAAACTAGTAAAGGGTTAGAAAGTTAACAGGAGCAAGTGTTCAGCAGTACAAAGTGAACTGGAATGAGCACCCAACTAGTAGCCAATAGCTAGTGACAACAAGGCAGAAACAGTGTTCCAAAACCTCAAGTTAACATTAGAAGTTATCCCACCACATGACACATCTGGAACTGTGCCACATATGGAGACATCAGAACAGATGATTAGAATTTTGGAGGTGGAGGTAGCTTTTACAAACAACTTATAGAGGAGTGATTAAAAAAATGAAGGGATTTAGGAAGGAAATTCCAAAGCTTCATACAGAGAGTTTAAGTGTAATTGCCTACGACAGAATAATAAAAATTATGGACCTGCATGAGACCAGGGCTGCAGAGGAGCAGATGTAACTGAGGGTTATTGAGCTGAAGATTAGAGATATGAAGGAGCAAGATCTAGAAGAATGTGAAAACAAGGAAGAAGATTTGACAAAAGAGTACCGAGTTAACCAATTTCCAGCAGCTTTTTGTACAACAGATTCGACAAGACTGGAGTATCAACCTGAAATCTGTGTTCAAATCTCTGAAGAGGGGCTCAAACTTCTGACTGAAGAAAAGGCATTGATTGAGGCAGTGTTGGACAGCTTTTGGGAGAAAAGTACTGACACAGTGCTGCACTGTCTGAGATACCAGACATGAATATGAAGAAGAAGGGCTCATGTCCAAAACGTCGATTCTCCTGCTCCTTGGATGCTGCCTGACCTGCTGTGCTTTTCCAGCAACACATTTTCAGCACAAATACTAAAACACAATCCATAAACCAAAAGCGCATAAAACACAGGGAAGTGCTGGAATTGCTGAGGAACTAGCCCAAAGAAGTCACATTGGACCCAAAAAGATAACTGTGCTTCTTGTTGCAAGGAAGCTGACAGAGTTGCTGCCCTCTGTGTGAAAAAGTTGCCCCTTAGGTCTCTTTTAGATCTTTCCCCTCACACCTTAAACCTATGCCCTCTAGTTCTGGACCCCCCCCACCCCAGGGAAAAGACTTTGTCTATTTGTCCTATCCATGCCCCTCAATTTTGTAAACCTCTGTAAGGTCACCCCTCAGCCTCCGACACTGCTGGAAAAACAGCCCCAGCCTGTTCAGCCTCTCCCTGTAGCTCAAATCCTCCAACCCCGACAACATCCTTGTAAATCTTTTCTGAACCCTCTCAAGTTTCACAACATCTTTCCATTAGGAAGGAGACCAGAATTGCATGCAATATTCCAACAGTGGTCCAACCAATGTCCTGTACAGCTGCAACATGACCTCTCAACTCTGGCCAATAAAGGAAAGCATACCAAACACTTTCTTCACTATCCTATCTACCTGCAACTCCACTTTCAAGGAGCTATGAACCTGCACTCCAAGGTCTCTTTGTTCAGCAACACTTCCCTAGGACCTTACCATTAAGATTTGCTTTCCCAAAATGCAGCTCCTCGCATTTATCTGAATTAAACACCATCTGCCACTTCTCAGCCCACTAGCCCATCTGATCAAATCCTGTTGTAATCTGAAATAACCCCCTTCGCTGTCCACTCCACCTCCAATTTTGGTGTCATCTGCAAATTTACTAACTGTACCTCTTATGCTCACATCCAAGTCAGAGCTGCCAGAGGATGTGGTGGAGGCTGGTATAATTGCAACATTTAAGAGGCATCTGGATGGGTATATGAATAGGAAGGGTTTGGAGGGATATGGGCCGTGTGCTGGCAGGTGGGACTAGATTGGGTTGTGATACCTGGTCAGCATGTACGGGCTGGACCGAAAGGTCTGTTTCTGTGCTGTACATCTCTATGACTGTAAATAAAAGATTCCTATCAGACCTCTGAGATTGAAGTGAAAGATCGTTTGGGGTTATTTTAGAGAGGGGGGCACGGAATTTCTTCAGGCAACCCAGTCAATATTTGAAACAAGTGTTGCTAGAAACAGATTGTCTGCATTTCCTTTGGTGGGATCTTACTGTGCAGATATGACTGCTGCTGCTTCCCACATTGAAAAGATTTTAAACACATGTTCCACTGGATACAAAGCACCGTGAAACGTCCGAGCATCAGGTCCAAGTCCCGGCTCTGCCGCACTCCACCATCCTCCCTCTCCATCCCTGCCAACAGCGGCCTCGGGTACAAGGCCTCGCTGGGATCCGGATCCGGATCCGAACCCTTCCCCGATCCGCCTCATCTTACAAACACTCCATCAATATCCGCCCCGAAGAGACCCTCTCTTTCGGAGGAATGACAACCCGCGGGTGCCCGGCCAATAAGACATCCGATGACCACGGATGGCGCCCGATTATCCGTCAACCCTTCCACAGCTTCCATTAACGCCCTACCTGCTACCGGCCTCACCGGAAAAGGAAGGAGGAAGTGAATTAGGGGCAAAGTTCAAGAGCTATCAACAGCTGCCGTACGCAATAACGTCCTGTACGGGAACAGCCATGGGCGCCGCCATCTTTTTGTACGTCCACTCTATAAGGCTGGGAAATGTTGGGATACAGTGAAGCTGCAAACCACTAGATCCTGTGAAAATGAAGGATAAGATTCGGGAACCTTGGCTGACAAGAGAAATTGTGAGCCCAGTCAAAAAGAAAAAGAAAGCATACACAAAGCTTCAGAGTAATTCAAAGTTAGCAGGAAATAACACAAACAAGGATTTCGGAAAGCTATAGGGGAGGTCATGAAATGTCTTTGGCAAACAGGATTAAGAAAAATCCCAAGGTGTTTTATACATGTGTAAGGAGCAAGAGGGTAACTGATGAAAGGATAGGTCCAATCAAGGACAAAGCAGGGAATTTATGCATGGAGCCAGAGGGAAGTGGGTGAGGTCCTTAAGGAATACTTTGCATTGGTGTTGACAAAAGAGGGCATGGTAGATGGTGAGGCTTTGGAGTAGTGTGTTGGTATTCCAGGACATATTGATATAAAAAAGGAGGTGATGGATGTTTTGAAAAGCATTAAGGTAGGCAAGTCCCCAGGAACTGATCAGATAGAATCATACGGCACAGAAACGGACCCTTCGGTCCAACTCAACCAGACATCCAAATCTGACCTCGTCCCATTTGCCAACTTTTGGCTCATCTCCCTCTTAACCCTTCCTCCTTATATACCCATCCAGATGCCTTTTAAATGTTGTAATCATAACTACCTCCAATACTTCCTCTAACAGCTTGTTCCAGACATCTCTATGTGAAAAAGTTATCCCTCTTTCCCCTTTCACCAAAAAGGCACCATATGCCTTTTAGTTTACGACACCCCCATTTTCAGAAAAAGACCTTGGATATCCACCCTATCCATGCTCCTCATGATTGTATAAACCTCCATAAGGCCACCCCTCTGCCTTTGAAGCTCCAGGGAGAAAAAGCCACAGACTATTCAGCCTACCCCCCCCCACCTCCCCACCGGAGCTCAAACCCTCCAGTCCTGGCAATATCCGTGTAAATCTTTCTGCACTGTCTCAGGTTTAACAGCATCCTTCCTACAGAAGGGTAACCAGTATTGTACGCAGGCCTCACCAATGTCCTGTACAGCCACAACAAAACATCCCAACTCCTATAGGTGATGTTAGGACCATTGAAGGCCTTCTTCAGTATTCTATCTACCTGCCACACCACTTTCAAGGAACTATGCACCTGCACCCTGAGGTCTGTTTGTTCAGCAACACTCCACAGGGCCTTACTATTAACTTTATAAGTCCTGCCCTGATTTATCTTTGTGAAATGCAACACCTCACATTTATCTAAATTAAACTTCATCTGCCACTCCTTGGTCGATTGGCCCATCTGATCAAGATCCCATTGTATTCTGAGATAAACTTCTTCACTGTCCACCACACTACATATCTTGATGTCATTTGCAAACTTACCAACTATACCTCCTATATTCACAGAAAAAATTCCTGATGAAGAGCTGATGCTCAAAATGTCGACTCTCCTGATCCTTGGATGCTGAGAGTGCGATGCTGGAAAAGCACAGCAGGTCAGGCAGCATCCAAGGATCAGAAAAATTGACGTTTCGGGCAAAAGCCCTTCATCGGAATTCCTGTGTTTTTCAGCACCACACATTTGACTCTAATCCCCAGCATTTGCAGTCCTCACTTTCGCCTGCTCATCAGATGCTGCCTGATCAGCTGTGCTTTTCCAGCACCAGACCTTTTGACTCCTATATTCAGATCCAAATCATTTATGTAAATGATGTAAAACAGTGGACCCAGCACTGATCCTTGTGGTGCACCTCTGGTCACAGGCCTCCAGTCCAATAAACAATCCTCTACCACAACCCTCTGTCCCTTACCTTCAAGCCATTTTTATATCCAATTGGCTAGCTCTCCCTGGATCCCATGTGATCTAACCATACTATTCAGTCTACCATGTGGAACCTTGTTAAATGCTTTGCTGAAGTCCACATAGACAACATCTACCATTTTGCCCTCATCAATCATCTTTGTCATCTCTTCAAAAAACTCATTCAGGTTAGTGAGACACGATTTCTATGTTCTAGTCTATGTTTGGAAAGTTAAAATCCCTTTTCATTACAACCCTATTGTTACAGATATAGAGTCATAGAGATGAACAGCATGGAAACAAACCCTTCGGTCCAACCCATCCATGCCAACCACATATCCCAACCCAATCTAGTCCCACCTGCCAGCACCCGGCCCATCTCCCTCCAAACCCTTCCTATTCATATACCCATCCAAATGCCTCTTAAATGTTGCAGTTGTACCAGCCTCCACCACATCATCTGGCAGCTCATTCCAGACACATACCACCCTCTGTGTGAAAATGTTGTCCCTTAGGTCTCTTTTATATCTTTCCCCTCTCACCCTAAACCTATGCCCTCTAGTTCTGGACTCCCCAACCCCAGGGAAAAGACTTTGCCTATTTATCCTATCCATGCCCCTCATAATTTTGTAAACCTCTATAAGGTCACCCCTCTGCCTCCGACGCTCCAGGGAAAACAGGCCCAGCCTGTTCAGCCTCTCCTTGTAGCTCAGATCCTCCAAACCTGGCAATATCCTTATAAATCTTTTCTGAAACTTTTCAAGTTTCACAACATCTTTCCATTAGGAAGAAGACCAGAATTGCACGCAATATTCCAACAGTGGCCTAACCAATGTCCTGTACAGCCGCAACATGACCTCCCAACTCCTGTACTCAATACTCTGACCAATAAAGGAAAGCACACCAAACGCCTTCTTCACTATCCTACCTACCTGCGACTCCACTTTCAAGGAGCTATGAACCTGCACTCCAAGGTGTCTTTGTTCAGCAACACTCCCTAAGTCCTTACCATTAAGTGTATAAGTCCTGCTAAGATTTGCTTTCCCAAAATGCAGCACCTCGCATTTATCTAAATTAAACTCCATCTGCCACTTCTCAGCCCATTGGCACATCTGGTCAAGATCCTTTTGTAATCTGAGGTAACCCTCTTCGCTGTCCACTACACCTCCAATTTTACTGTCATCTGCAAACTTACTAACTGTACCTCTTATGCTCGCATCCAAATCATTTATGTAAATGACAAAATGTAGAGGGCCCAGCACCGATCCTTGTGGCACTCCACTGGTCACAGGCCTCCAGTCTGAAAAAACAACCCTCCACCACCACCCTCTGTCTTCTACCTTTGAGCCAGTTCTGTATCCAAATGGCTTGTTCTCCATGTATTCCATGAGATCTAACCTTGCTAATCAGTCTCTCATGGGGAACCTTGTCGAACGCCTTACTGAAGTTCATATAGATCACATCTATGCTCTGCCCTCATCAATCTTCTTTGTTACTTCATCAAAAAACTCAATCAAGTTTGTGAGACATGATCTCCCACGCACAAAGCCATGTTGACTATCCCTAGTCAGTCCTTGCCTTTCCAAATACATGTACATCCTGTCCCTCAGGATTCCCTCCAACAACTTGCCCACCACTGACGTCAGGGTCACTGGTCTATAGTTCCCTGGCTTGTCCTTACCACCCTTCTTAAATAGTGGCACCACATTTGCCAACCTCCAGTCTTCCGGCACTTCACCTGTGACTATCGATGAAACAAATATCTCAGCAAGAGGCCCAGCAATCACTACCGAGATCTTCTTACATATTTGCTTCTCAATTTCCCATTGATTATTGAGGAGGCCTATAATACAATCCCAACAAGGTGATCAGTCCTATTTTATTTCTCAGCTCCATCCATATGACTTCACTAGATGATCTCCCAGTAATCTCCTCCCTAAGTACAGCCCTAATCTTATCCCTAACCAAAAATGCTACTCCCCCTCCTCTCTTGCTTCCTTTTCTATCCTTCCTATGGCCTCTATAGCTTGGAACATTAAGCTGCTAGTCCTGTCCCTCTCTGAGCCACATTTCTGTAAAAGCCACAACATCCCAGTTCCATGTTCCCAACTGTGCCCGAAGTTCACCTGCATTTCCTGTCAGGTCTCTTGTATTGAAGAAAATGCAATTTAATTTATCAGTCTTACCTCATTCTCTGCCAAGCTCTTGTCTGCCTTGGCTCCTCTTGTCTACTGTACCTACCTCAGCCTCTTTTCTCACTATCGCTTTGGTTCCCATACTCTCCCCAATCCCCTTACTAGCCTTCCAAATAACATTAGCAAATTTCCCTACATGGACATTGATCCCTTTCCAATTCAAGTGGAACCTGTCCCTCTTATACAGGTCATTTCTACCCTTGAAAAGATCCCAATTATCCAAAAATGTGAATCTTAGTTCCCTCCACCAGCTTCTCAATTACACGTACATCTGCTCTATCCTCCTATTCCCACTCTCACTAGTACATGGTACCGGTAGTATATTACTACCCTCGAAGACCTTTTTTTAACCTCCTGCTTCGTTTCCACTATTCTCTTTGCAGAACCTCACCCCTTTCCTTTACCTATGTTGTTGGTACCAACATGCACAATGACCTCATGCTGGTCACTCTCCCCTAACAATATCCTGCACCCTCTTCAAGACATCCTTGACCCTGGCACCAGGGAGGCATGCATCATCTTGACATCTTGCTGTTGGTGTTCGTGATAGTGAGTAAATTTAGGGAGGAGTTAGATCAATGTTTAATTGGTAATGGATTGAAGGGATATGGAGAGAAGGCAAGAAAATGGGGGCAAGGAGACTATCAGCCATGATCAAATGGCAGAGCAGACCCGAGGGGCTGAATGGCCTAATTCTGCTCCTATATGTTATGAATTGTGTGTGGATTTTGCATCTTACAAACTTGATTGATTTTTTTGAGGAGGAAGTGAGGACTGCAAATGCTGGAGATCAGAGTCGAAGAGTGTGGTATTGGAAAAGCACAGCCAGTCAGGCAGCATCCGAGAAGCAGGAGAGTCGATGTTTCAGGCATTCCTGATGAAGGGCTTATGCCTGAAATGTTAACTCCCCTGCTCCTCAGATGCTGCCTGACCGGCTGTGCTTTTCCAGCACCACACTCTTCGACTGTGAAGTTTTTGAGGAAATTACAAAGATAATTGATGAGGAAAGGGTGGTAGATGTTGTCTATGTGGACTTTAGCAAGGCCATTGAGAAGGTCCCTCATGGTACCTTGATATAGAAGGTGAAGTCATATGGGATCCACGGTGAACTGGTAAGATAGATACAGAACTGGTTTGGCCATAGAAGACAGAGAGTAGCAGTGGAAGAGTGTTTGTCTGACTGGAGATCTGTGACCAGTGGTGTCCCACAGGAATCAGTGCTGGGATCCCTGTTGTTTGTAATGTATACAAATCATTTGGAGGAGAATGTACATGATTCGTCAATTTGCAGATGACAGAAAGTTTGGAGGAACTGCCAAAGGATACAGCAGAATATAGACTTGCCAGATGGACTGTAATCCTGATGAATGTGAAGTGATGAATTTTGAAAGATCTAATGCAGGAGGGAGTTTACAGTATATGGCAGAACTCTTAGTAACATCAACATGCAGAGGGAGCTGGGTATATATATCCATGATTTCCCTGAAAGTAACAACACAAGTGGATAAGGTGAAAGTGCAAAATAATTGAGAGTCTTTTTTTGCCCAATTTCAGGAACCTAGTTAGAGACAAAAAAAACAACTGCAGATGCTGAAATCCAAGGTAAACAAGCAGGAGGTCGGAAGAACAAAGCAAGCCAGGTAGCATCAGGAGATGGAGAAGTCAATGTTTGTGCTTTAACCCTTCCTCAGGTGGAAAATGAGATGTTGTTCCTCCAATCCTTCATTGACACAGCAAATCAGACCACAAATCAGACCACCTCATCTTCCACCTGTGCAGCCTACAGCCCAGAGGACTCAACACTGAGTTCTCAAACTTGAAATAACCTCCCTTTCCATCCCCTGAGTCCCTTCCTAGCCCCTTCCCATCCCTTCCTTTCCTCTGACTGACCTTTCCTTCCAGCTACCAACTGGATTTGTTCCTCCCATCGACCAACCAGATCATACCCACCACCTGTATTCACCTATCCCCATCATACCACCCTGCAACGCCCCCAACCAAAACCCTCCCCCACCCTCCCTCTCTTTATTTGCAACTCCCCTCACCCCCACCTCCAGTGCTGAAGGAGGGTTAAACCTGAAATGTTGACTTCTCCACCTCCTGATGCTGCCTGACTTGTTGTGTTCCTCCAGCTTCCTGCTTGTCTACCTCAATTTCAGGAACCAGCTGGGATAACTCCCTCTCTGACATCTCAAACTGAGATGTCAGTTTCCTCCTTGGAAACAAACTGACGATATGTTCAGTGCAGAGCCCATATATTTTGTGATATTAAATTTCACCCAAGTATCATTAGCATATGATTATTTGACATTGAATTGGCATGATTTGATAGATATTTGTGTAACCTGCAGGGACAAAAATATCAGCAAATGCACATCAGTTTATTTATTCTTTGAGTTATTTTATTCATTTCATTGTTAGTTCTGCACAGCAGTCCAACAGTGTACACCAGAGAAATGTTGCAATGTTTCACTTGACTTAGACCATAAAGGGGACCATAGAAGAGACAATATACAATCAGCATGAGTGGAGATTCTTTTTTTAATTAACATTGGAGAAAATTGGAACTAAAAGACCAGAGAAATAACTATGCCAGAAAAATATGGTCATAAAGTTCAGAGAACTATATCGCCCCCAATTCAAAACAATGTGTAATTCAAAGCTATTCACATTTGTAAATTAGGGTGTGTCCAGTTTTATGGCAGAGCTTTGTTCCAGTGGAGGAACTTGGAGAAAGTTCAAGGAGACTTGTTTGTATTGTGATTACACAATAAGGCCCTTATATCTCAAATTCCAGCATCTTATAAGCTGCATGATGGGTTCGACGGTGGTGTATTCCAGTTCACTCAGGGAGTCCGAGTTGCAGTTGCAACATGTGCTTTCACACATACCAGTCTTGGGACTATAGATAACGATGGCAGAGATTGCAAAGTTCTTTCCATCATATGGCTGACTAGGAATCTCTCCTGTTTTTACTGCCTGCCACTGGCCAGCATTGGAAGGAAGTCTCAGAAGGAAAGCCCTGTAAACCTGGTGAATAACACATACTGGTCCATCTCGCCTTGGATATTTTAAAGTAGAGGTCCAGCAGGTTCATTTTGCAAATGCGATTCTTGCCTTTGTTAGCTGAGGCATTGAATACAAGAGTAAGGGGTTCACGATGGAGCTGTATAATATGTTGGTAGACCACAGCTTGAGTACTGTGTACAGTTTTGGTTCCCATACTATGGGAAGGATGCGTTTGCAATAGAGAGGAGACTCATTGTGGGATGTTGCCTGGGCTGGAGCAAACGAAGAGAGACTAGAGAGGCTGGGGATGTTTTCCTTAGAGCAGAGGGGAGACCAAATTCAGGTACACAGAATTGTGAGGGGCATTGTTAAGGTGGATAGGGAGAAAGCATTTCCCTGAGTAGTGGAGTGAATAACCAGAAGGTATAGGTTTCAGGTAAAGAAGAAAGGATTTTGAAGGGACTTGAGGAAGATTTTACTTTATCCAGAGAGTGGTGGGTACCTCAAACTCACTGTCTGAAAGGGCGGTTGAGTTGCGAGCCATCTCAACATTTAAGAAATCTTTAGATGATCACTTGAAGCACCACAGCACGCGTGGCTATGGACCATATGCTGGGAAATGGGATTAGATTGGATAGATGTTTGATGACTGGCATGGACATGATGGGCAGAATGGCCTCCGGGCACACAAATAGGAATGGTTTAGAGGGATATAGGCTAAATGATAGCAAATGGGACTCGATTAATTTAGGATATCTAATCAGCATGAATGAGTTGGAACAAAGGGCCTGTTTCTGTGCTGTATGAATCTATGATTCTCTCCCTGCTGTAAACCTGATGTTGAGGCGTCAGTGTTGGACTGGGGTGAACAAAGTTAAAAAATCACACAACACCAGGTCATAATCCACCAGGTTTCTTTGGAAGTACCAGCTTTTGGAACGATGCTCCTTCATCAGGTAGCTGTAAATTTGTACGTGCAATTCTCACAGTTTCTCTCAGCCTTCTGTTTGGCCAAAAAGTGAATGCAACTTCATTGGCCATCAAGTTCCCTTGGAGTGCGACTTCAACCTGAAGCTCAGGACCCAGAGGCAGGGATGTTACTCACTGAGTCACAAGACCACTGCCCTGTAGGCAGAATCGGGTACAAATGTAGAGGAGACACCACAAAAAAACACAAGTCGAAGTCAAAGACCATTGTTCTCCTTGATATATGAGTCACAAAGGTAACCCTCCCCAGCCAAACACTTCATGATATCCTCTCGTTCTGAGAGTCACAAAACATTTTTTAAATAAACGGCATGGTGGCTCAGTGGTTAGCACTGCTGCCTCACAGCACCAGAGACTTGGGTTCAATTCCTGCCTCAGGCAACTGTCTGTGTGGAATTTGCACATTCTCCCGTGTCTCCAGTTTCCTCCCACAGTCCAAAGATGTGCAGGTCAGGTGAATTGGCCATGCTAAATTGCCTATAGTGTTAGGTGCATTAGTCAGAGGGAAATGGGCCTGGGTGGGTTACTCTTTGGAGGGTTGGTATGGACTTGTTGGGCCGAAGGGCCTGTTTCTACACTGTAGGTAATCTAATCTAAATATATTTATAAGAAATGTAACAAAAGTAGTTCTCAGTTAGGGTCAAGGACACAAGAGCCTCGAAACAGCTTAATAAAAAGAGAATAGCAAGCATTTTGATTTCTCCTTGAAAAACATAGGTTCATATTAAAACATTAACCCGACATTTCATAGCTGCACAAGAACACAAGCTAAAGTTAATCTTCTTTTAAAATATTTGGACATTTTATTCCTTTGAGGATTCAATTTTGACATAAAAAGAGGAATCAGCAAGATACTAGAATCTTCAAAGCATTTTCCATCTTAATTAAAGCATCACAGAATAATAAATTAATTGGCCTCTCTCTGCCACTGGCTTACATGTTTGCCATAATTAAATTATGCTTTCCTTTGCAGCACTACTTCCTCACGATGCTACCAGTTAAACTCTCTTGGTGTTGGATGGGGGGTGTCAAGAGCAAGATTGAGTTTTCAGAGTCAGAGAGTAAACAACTTTTAGGATTGTTTAAAAGCGCTCCTTGTTGAGAACTTTCTTCTCACTCACCCACCTTTTTATTCTTGTCCTATCTTAGCTTTGTGCCAGCTGTATTAACAATCAATTCTTATTTATTTAACCGTAACCCTTTAAAATCTTGAAGATCTTGACTGTGGTTGATGGTGATTTGATTGATGTTTTTGGAAGATTGAAAGTTCTAGCTTGAATAAGTTAAGGGGAGCCAGGGTTTCAAGTAAGGACAGATTGTGAGGGGTGTTTTTGTTCTTGTCCTAGAGAATGGGTGGACCAGTAAAACAGGCCGACGCTGTGTGTGGTGATTCACTGAGTTCTTTCAAATGGGAACAGGACCTGATTCTAGCTGCGCTGAAGTCACCTTCTACAATAGGTAGAGGTGTCCTATAATGTCACTGATGGCTAGAGTGGTCTCCTCGCTATTATCTAGGGGGCCAGAGAGATCTTTTCAAGTCCCCTTGCTATCTCCCATTGCCTTGGGTTTCGATCCAGTTTCACATTCTCTGTGGCGTTCGGTAGGTAGGCATGGGGTTTTGGACATGGTTGCACTAAGGCGAGCTGGTTGAACTATTTCATTTCTTCATGGTCATCATTTTCATCAGCCCATGTGTATCAGGTTACCTGTTACACACCCCATGTACCCTATACGTTATGCACCTAGTTTGCATTTAATGGGCGGGTGAAGAACACTTAGCTGTTTAAAGAGCGAGTTAGGTTAACAGGAGGGTATAAAACAGGAGGGTATAAAACAGGAAGCTGATCAACATTTCCAAAGTTGAATTCCATCCCATGTCCTTTGAGATGCAAAACACTGGATTCCACTTTATTCTCTGATCTACCTTAATGGCCTGAGTGTCTATCTGGTGTCGCTCTCTTCCTTGTATCAAAGTTAAACTCACCGCCAGTGCTCTCTCTCTCTCTCTCTAATGAGAGAACAGCCTATGGTCTTTTGGGACTTTCACCTATCACTATTTAAGTTCCTTTTCCTTCCCTGGATACTGTAATACATGATGTAGTGCAGTGTTGTTGAATTGGGCTGGGATGGTAGTAAATTGTTGAAGAGGTCAAACCACTGGCAACTGGTTAGAAATGTCCAAGAAATGTGTGTGGCCTCTCTGACTGAAAGAGGCTACATGGAGCTGGTGACAAGACCAACGAAAATAAAAGTTGCTTAAAAGTTGATGGAAGAATCAGCAACCCGAGTTGATAAAGAGTTGGCATCAAAGGCCAGTCTGTCCTTAAGAAGCCTGAGAGGGCTCATATTAATTAGATGATAAATTTCGCAGATAAATCAAGCTGAGGTAGCCAAGAGAAATAAGCATTGGGAAAAAAAACCAGAGAAATGTGCTTTGAAGCTCGGCCTTTATGTCGAGCTAATTTTGCCTGACTGGATAAAATAATGAATCGAACTTGAGGTCACATCCCCAGATTGCAAAGAAAATCCAATAACTACTGTTAAAGGCAAAGGAAGAGTTGTTTAATTGACCCTTGCATCTCCCACAAGCATTTTGCCCCCTGTAAGAGAAGAACAGTGCTGAATTATTTAAGTAGTGATGGATCTGGTGTGTTTGATGAAATGAGAGAGTTTTTTTGTAACAGCCTGGCTAGGATTCCATAGCTTCAAATGGGAAGAGTTGAACGCCGACCAGAGAAATACAAGACAGGAATAAAATAAGCCGTGTTTCCCAAACCATTTCCTACTGTGACCCCATTGCTATACTTGAATATTGTCAAGATCTGTTTATAAGAACTGAAAGCTGGGTTGGTGGGGTGGGGGTGGTGGGGGGGGGGGGGGAGTGGGGGTGGTTTATTGGAGGGAGTGAGTGGTGAAGACTTCTGACAGCAGGGGATGGGGGGCAACGCAATGCATGTGAGAGGGGGGCCAGAGCTCCACAATGACCATTGTTGCCTCTCAGCTCACGACCCCAAAAATTCAGCTTGTGACCTGACCTGTCCCCCACTTTGGGAAGCCCTCATGTATAGAGTAAAGTGAGTAAGTGGCCAAGGCACTGAGGCCAAGAGAGCTATAGGTTTCTGAGTTCTATTCTGAGGAGGGATCACTGAACCTGAAACATTAACTCTGACCTCTCTCCACAGATGTTGCCAAACCTATTGGACCATATGACGTAGGAGCAGAAATTAGGCCATTCAGCCCTTCGAGGTTGGTTTGCCATTCAATCATGGCTGATAAGTTTCTCAACCCCATTCTCCTGCTTTCTCCCTGTAACCCTTGATCCCCTTGATACTCAAGAACCTATCTATCTCAGTCTTAAAATACTCAATGAGCTGGCCTCCACAGCCTTCTGTGGCAGTGAATTCCATAGATTCCCCACTCTCTGGCTGAAGAAGTTCCTCCTTATCTCCAGGTCTTCCTTTTACTCTAAGGCTGTGCCCTTGGTCCCTAGTCTTTCCTATCAATGGAAACATTTACCCAACATCTACTCTGTCAGTAATCTTGAAAGTTTCAATTAGATCCCTCCATATCCTCCTAAACTACATTGAATATAAATCTTTTTCCAGCAATTTATATTTTTGTTTCTGGTTTCCAGCATCTGCAGTTCTTTCGGTTTTTATTTTTTATAGAGCTATAGGTTTGTTTATTGACTGCACTTAGTTGGGGTGATCACAGTCAGTTGGTGGTGAGCTGGGACTGGGGACAGTGTATCAAAACTAATCTCAATTTATCTCAGGCCAAAATATTGCAGGACGGAAGATATTGGCCTGAGTTTTTCCTATTGATTATTGGCGAATCAGGCTATCTGTTCATTTGTCACGACTCTCGTGGGGTCAGGAAGGCTGATGGCCTAATGGTATTATCACTACATTATTAATGCAGAGATGCAGCTGGGTTTGAATCTTGCCACAGCAGATGGTGAAATTTGCATGCGATTTACAAAAAAATGGAATTGAGAGTTCAGTGATGACCATAGAATTGTTGCTGATTGTCAGGGAAACACATCTGGTTCACTAATATCCTTTAGGGAAGGAAATTGCAGTCCTTGCCTGGTCTGGCCCACATATGAATTCAGACCCATAGCTATGTGGTTGACTTCTCTTAATTCTTAGCAGGACTTATACACTTAATGGTAAGGTCCTAGGGAGTGTTGCTGAACAAACAGACCTTGGAGTGCAGGTTCATAGCTCCTTGAAAGTGGAGTTGCAGATAGATAGGATAGTGAAGAAGGTGTTTGGTATGCTTTCCTTTATTGGTCAGAGTATTGAGTACAGGAGTTGGGAGGTCATGCTGCGGCTGTACAGGACATTGGTTAGGCCACTGTTGGAATATTGCGTGCAATTCTGGTCTCCTTCCTATCGGAAAGATGTTGTGAAACTTGAAAGGGTTCAGAAAAGATTTACGAGGATGTTGCCATGGTTGGAGGATCTGAGCTACAGGGAGAGGCTGAACAGGCTGGGGCTGTTTTCCCTGGAGCGTCGGAGGATGAGGGGTGACTTTATAGAGGTTTACAAAATTATGAGGGGCATGGATAGGATAAATAGACAAAGTCTTTTCCTTGGGGTCAGGGAGTCTAGAACTCGAGGGCGTAGGTTTAGGGTGAGAGGGGAAAGATATAAAAGAGACCTAAGGGGCAACTTTTTCACGCAGAGGGTGGTACGTGTATGGAATGAGCTGCCAGAGGATGTGGTGGAGGCTGATACAATTGCAACATTTAAGAGGCATTTGGATGGGTATATGAATAGGAAGGGTTTGGAGGGATATGGGCCTGGTGCTGGCAGGTGGGACTAGATTGGGTTGGGATATCTGGTCAGCATGGACGGGTTGGACAGAAGGGTCTGTTTCCATCCTGTAGATCTCTATGACTCTATGACTCTAATTACTTGCAGTGCCTGGATATCATGCATTGGTTCACCTAGATCTCTCTTCAAACCAGAATTCAGCAGTCACCCTCTGTTTAAACAATACTTGTTTCCTTATTCTTCCTTCCAAAGTGAGCAACTTCATATTTTTTCCACATTATATTCATTTTGCCAGATTTCAACTCAGTCACCCAACCCGTAACTTGCAACCTGGTTATGTCATCTTCACAACATATTTTTCTTCCTAACTTCGTGTCACCTGCAAATATATCCATCATGCATTCAATCACCTCATTTAAGTCATTGACATAAATTAAAGAAGGTTGAGGGCCGAGCACATCTTTCTGTGGGATCCCACTTGTCACATGCTGCCAATCTGAAAAACATCCATTCATGCCTGCTCTCTGTTTTTTTAACCAGCCGGCCAGTGCTCTATCCATCTGGTATGTTATCACCACATACCATGAGCTCCTATATTGCGCAATATAGAACGTTGGCTTTCAGGAAATCCAAATGCAGCACATCAACACAGCTACAGGATCACAGAGATGTACAGCATGGAAACAGACCCTTCAGTTCAACTTGCCCATGCCAACCAGACATCCCAAATAAGTCTAGTCCCACTTGCCAGCACTTGGTCCATATCCCTCTATACTCTTCCAATTCGTATACCCATCCAAATGGCCATGTTCTACTTTATCAACAGTACATGTTACTCCTTGAATGAATGATTAAATTGGTTGAACACAATATCCTTTTCATAAAGATACATTGACTCTTCTCAATTACCTGAGTTTTTCCAAGTATCCAGTTATAACCGGAAGGGCCTGTGAGTAGATGGTGGTAAAAGTATATGGGACACTTGTCTTTATCAGTCGAGGCATAGATTACAAAAGCAGGAAAGTCATGTATAGAACACAGTTAGAGTCACCACATCACAGGAAGGATGTGATTGCATTGGAGGGGGTTACAGAGGACATTCACCACAATACTACCTGGAACGGGTAGGCTTGAGTTTTTTGTTGAAGACTAACAGCAATCTGATTGAAGGAGTCCAACATTATGAGGGGCATAGACAGAGTGGATAAGGAGCGGCTGTTTCCCTTAGTTGAAGGGTCATAGGTTCAAGGTGAGGGGTAGGAAATTTAGGTGGGATGTGAGGAAAGGCATTTTTACCCAGAGGATGTGCTGCCTGGGAGGGTGACAGAGGTGAGTTTCCTCACATCCTTTAAAAAGTACCTGGATGAGCACTTGGCATGTCATAATATTCAAGGCTATGGGCCAAATGCTGGTAAATGGGATTAGGTTAAAGGTCAGGCGTTTCTCACAAGTCACTACAGACCCGATGGGCCAAAGGGCCTCTTCTACACTCTATGATTTTATAACCTCCTTAATAACTGATTCTAACCCCTTCCACCCATGACCAATGTCAGGTTCACTAGGCATCAAGTGAAATGAGAACCAAGACCTTATGAGCCTTACACACATTAAAAACTGGAGGAGTGTGCGGCTTGGAAGCATCAGGGCACTCGTCCTGACACACAAAGTGTCCATATATCCAAATACGTCATTATATTAGCACAGGTTAAAATAGCCTAGGTCTCCAATGCATGCCATTGGGGAAAGAGATTGACTTTGCTCCTGCCTCCAGCCCCTCCTACCATCTGAAACAATAGAAAAACTCGTGACCTTATCTTCCAGCTTCCAATTTCCACTCTTCAACTGGGCACATTGAATGTTGGCTTTTTAACATGACTTTTAGGCAGGAAGTTGAAATGAGGAAATGTTCAGCAAAACTATCCACTAGAGAATGATGATGCCTGGTCCGTACAGAAACAAACAGAGACAAATAATCAGTAGAAATGACAATTTATCATTAATTTCTTCTCTTCAAATCCCATGCAGCTACCTCTGAAAGTTGCAATAATCCACAGTCCATGCTAATGGAAATAGCCTGTGTGCATTCAATTCCATTTTCCAACTCCTCCACTTATGAGTGAGAATCTCTTGCAGCAAATTTCATCGAATTTGATTGAAATTGCAGCCCTGAAATAGGTCATTGACCCAAATGCCTTTGTTTATGCTCACACCCATTCTATTTTACCTTATTCGATCAACACATTCCCCCATTCTCTTGCCCCTTAATAATCAGAGAATCAGAAAGCACAGACGTAGGTACTGTGCAGCCGTTGATTCTGTAATGGCTCTTTTGATCCATTGAGTCAAACTCCCTAAATTTTTCCCCACAGCCCTAAATCTTTTCTCCGTCAAATATTTACAAATTCCCCTTTCGAAGGCAGCTATTGATCCTGTATTCACCATTCAATCAGTCTGTGCAATCTACATCTCAGCCACTTCTTGTTAGGGTTGGGGCTAGTTAAGTCGCTTCTAGTAATTATCCAAGTGGTGAACTGTGGTTCAGGCAGGTTCTCATTTCTCCACTTCTTGCAGTCCCGTGCTTTCCTCTTCAGTTGCTTGTAAGAGCCTCCTGTTTCCAATGTCAGTGTCACTGGGGGAAAGAATGCATGAAATGGTTTGCCATTGCCTTCCTCATGTGTGCTGAAAAGAGATGCCAGTCTTCACCCTGGAGACTCCACAGACTACTAGCAGCCATTAACCTGCATGTCTCTTGATTTTTCCACCACTGTAACTTCAACGCTTGAGTGTACATGTTTTAATTTGTGAAACACAGTGATTTAATAAAACTGAGTATAATTATTTACGGAATACGTTGCGCAGCCCTTACATGCCTAACTCTGCATTCAACACCGCTGGGTAAGTCAATACACACGTGTCTCACGTTGACTGTCACCGTGGTTGAGGTAAAGAAAGGACAAGAAGGGTGTTAAGAAAGCAGCGAAGAGGCCACCAATGAAGTGTAGCAAGAAAAGGAGAAAGTCCAGGAGAGAAAGTGACACCATCTGCATCTACAAAGTGATGAAGCAGATTCACCCTGACACTGGCCTCTCCTCCAAGGCCTTCATGAATTCCTTTGCCAATGATATTTTGAGTGCATTGTGGGAACGCCTCTTACCCGGATCTAGGCAACAGGTGCAGTGCCATCAGTTCCCAGGAGATCCAAACCGCTGTGTGCCTGCTGCTATTGCCCAGGTTCCTGGCCAAGCACAGTGTGTCGGAGAGCACAAAGACAGTGACCAAGTACACCAGCTCCAAGTAATAAGTGTCATATTGTACTAAAAGTAAACTACTCATGCATCGTGCAGAATCACCACTCCATCCCTGATGGGACTAGCAGGTCACATGACTCCTCCCCAGGAGCTCAATATTTAAAGGGCAGAACCATGACATCCACCATCATCACCCAACTTCCTGCCATTCAGCTTGGACCATCACTGCAATGAGATCTGTACGTTCATCTGGTGAGACTTGCAAAAAGGTCTCAGATGACCCTCTTACCCTGAGTTCTCTTCTTAACTGCTTTGAGAGCACCTCCCTCATGCACAATGGAGTCTTCTTCCATGCTATAAAAAAACCCTATGACTCCATTTTCACCCCCTCTGAATGAAGAGGTTTCCCCAGAATTCTGCTTGATCTGGTTTGTTTGTTGTCTCAAGGAGCAGAACTGATATGCTCTTTCAGTTTCTGATTGCAAGTATCACGTGAGAGTCTCTGTGAGATACTAATCCTTTGTAGATGCAGATGGTGTCATTTTCTCTCCTGGACTTTCTCCTTTTCTTGCTACACTTCATTGGTGGCCTCTTCGCTGCTTTCTTAACACCCTTCTTATCCTTTCTTTACCTCAACCACGGTGACAGTCAACGTGAGACACGTGTGTATTGACTTACCCAGCGGTGTTGAATGCAGAGTTAGGCATGTAAGGGCTGCGCAACGTATTCCGTAAATAATTATACTCAGTTTTATTAAATCACTGTGTTTCACAAATTAAAACTTGTACACTCAGCAGAACCAAGCTTTGAAGTTACAGTGGTGGAAAAATCAAGAGACATGCAGGTTAATTGCTGTTAGTAGCCTGTGGAGTCTCCAGGGTGAAGACTGGCATCTTTTTTTCAGCACACATGAGGAAGGCAATGGCAAACCATTTCATGCATTCTTTGTCTGTAGTTGTGATGAATTGAAAATGATGGCCAATGACAGCAGATCTGATTCTCCATGTTGTACATTGACAGGAGCTCTCCAGTAAAAATAATTATTTATTCTCAAGAATGTTTACTAATTCTGTGAGACAGTGTATAACATTTAAAGTGTATTTATTATGGATGTAGGTTTGCTCGCTGAGCTGGAAGGTTTGTTTGCAGACATTTTGTCACCATATATCTTCAGGTAACATCTTCAGTGAGCCTCCGGATGAAGTACTGGTGGTGTAGCCCGCTTTTCTATTTATGTGTGTGGTTTTCCTTTGGTTGATGACGTCATTTCTTATGGTGATATCATTTCCTGTTCTTTTTCTCAAGGGGTGGTAAATAGGATCCAAGTCAATGTCCAAAAACCTCAACCTGAGCTACAAATCTTCTCTAAACTCGCTGTATTTATTATGTTTCTTTCATGGTCTGATCCAATGAGGCACGCTCCAAATTGGATATGCTTCTGTCTGACATGATTTAGTTTGATTTGATTTAATTTATTGTTGTCACATGAGCCTCAGTACAGTGAAAGGTTTTGTTTTGTGAGCAATACAGGTAGCCCACAGCAAACAAGGTCACACAGATCATAGGATGCTTAGACAGAGTGAGATCGACAAGGTTACTGCTACACAGAAGCTGTGCAAAGCACGATTAACATTAGAGCAATTGTTACAGACTTAGAATCTATGTTTAACAGTACAGAATGATTATAAGAAATGTGAGAATAAGATCTGCTGGAGGGAGCTCATGAAGAGTCACCTGGTGTTGGCACCATCTTGAATTAGATGGAATAAACTAGTTAGAAATGAAAGTGTGACAGGGACTATGCTCAATTCTGCCTGATGAAGGGGCAGTGCTCCAAAAGCTAGTGCTTCCAAATAAACCTGTTGGACTATAACCTGGTGTTGTGTGATTTTTAACTTTGTACAGTCCTGCTATAATTTCTAACATGTCAAGATTTTAATGTTTCAGTTAAATGATGTGCAGGTCAGGAAACAATGGCTAGTTCTTTGGTGTTGAGTTTTCTTTTGTGACTTTGCCAGTCAAAGCAAGTGCAGAAATTGCTCTGGATAAATCACCTGGATCAGAGGGTCCTGTGTTTGAAATACTAAGAGCTTTCTTTTAATTGAAGAATGTAAGCTTTCAGATGTTGTCATATTACCGTTAGTGAAAAACCTTTTAGTTAACAGTGAAAATGACTCTTTGGGGACCCAGGGTCAGGGTTAGATTTTGAAGGTGAGCCCAAACGGCAAATGGGACTAGATTAATTTAGGATATCTGGTTGGCATGGACAAGTTGGACCAAAGGGTCTGTTTCTGTGCTGTGCACCTCAATGACTCTGTGATTTGTGTGGCATGGGGTGGTGATGACAGCTGATGGTAAGGGCTAGTCAGGGCCTCCAATATGTGAACCCTGAAAGATTTTGACTCCTAATATAAATTTACATTTCTTAATCCATTCTAACATATCATTTAGTCATTGTAGACGTGTCTTCCATCACTTCACGGGTGAGTTTAATTTGAGGTTCATAGGAGATCCATGCATATTAACAGAAGCTTACTTTAACTCTGATCACAAGCAACAAGTGTTGGGAGACAAATGCTAATTACTGCACCAAGTCACCGTGGAAAGAAGCTCTCAATATCCACAAACAGACATTTCTGAATGGGTCACTTACTGTGACTGCAGAAACTTGAGCACAAAAGGCTGACACTCCAGTGTAGTACTGAGGGGGTGCAGTGCTGTCAGCAATGTCATCATTTGGGTGAAATGTTAAATGGACTCCTCTTTTTATTGGTGTGAAAGATTCTGTGGCATGACTGTGAGGAACAGCAGGAGGTTATTTCTGGTAACCATTTAAATATTATCCTTCAATAAACTGCACTAAAAAAGCATGTTATCACATTGCTGTAAGTGGGAGTTTGCTGTTTGCAAATTGGCTGCTGTGTTTCTTGCATTACAGTGAGTACACTCCAATGATAGTTCATTGATTATTAAGTTAAAAATCACACATCACCAGGTTATAGTGTATTTGGAAGCACTAGCTTTCAGAGCGCTGACCCTTGATCAGGTGGACAACCACTTTATGAAGGGGCAGCGCTTCGAAAGCTAGTGCTTCTAAATAAGCTGTCACCTGCTCTGTGTGATTTTTACCTTTGTGCACCCCAGTGCAACACTGGCTCCTCCAAATCATTGATTACAGAACACTTTTGGACATCTTGAAGTTGTGACATGTCCTTTGTAAACACATTCACCCTGACCTTAAATTTACCTGGACCATCTCTGACACCTCCCTCCCCTTCCTGGATCTCTCCATCTCCATTAGTGACGACCGACTTGACACTGACATTTTTTACAAACCCACCGACTCCCACAGCTACCTGGATTACACCTCTTCCCACCCTACCTCTTGCAAAAATGCCATCCCGTATTCCCAATTCCTCCGCCTCAGCCGTATCTGCTCCCAGGAGGACCAGTTCCACCACAGAACACACCAGATGGCCTCCTTCTTTAGAGACCACAATTTCCCTTCCCATGTGGTTAAAGATGCCCTCCAACACATCTCGTCTACATCCCGCACCTCCGCCCTCAGACCCCACCCCTCCAACTGTAACAAGGACAGAACGCCCCTGGTGCTCACCTTCCACCCTACCAACCTTTGCATCAACCAAATCATCCGCCGACATTTCCGCCACCTCCAAACAGACCCCACCACCAGGGATATATTTCCCTCCCACCCCTTTCTGCCTTCTGCAAAGACCGTTCCCTCAGTGACTACCTGGTCAGGTCCACGCCCCCCTACAACCCACCCTCCCACCCTGGCACCCTCCCCTGCCACCGCAGGAATTGTAAAACCTGGGCCCACACCTCCTCCCCCACCACTATCCAAGGCCCTAAAGGAGCCTTCCACATCCATCAAAGTTTTACTTGCACATCCACTAATATCATTTATTGTATCCGTTGCTCCCGATGCGGTCTCCTCTATATTGGGGAGACTGGGCGCCTCCTAGCAGAGCGCTTTACGGAACATCTCCGGGACACCTGCACCAATCAACCACACCGCCCCGTGGCCCAACATTTCAACTCCCCCTCCCACTCTGCCAAGCACATGGAGATCCTGGGCCTCCTTCACCGCCGCTCCCTCACCACCAGACGCCTGGAGGAAGAACGCCTCATCTTCCGCCTCGGAACACTTCAACCCCAGGGCATCAATGTGGACTTCAACAGTTTCCTCATTTCCCCTTCCCCCACCTCACCCTATTTCTAAACTTCCAGCTCAGCACTGTCCCCATGACTTGTCCGGACTTGTCCTACCTGCCTATCTCCTTTTCCACCTATCCACTCCACCCTCTCCTCCTTGACCTATCACCTTCATCCCCTCCCCCACTCACCCATTGTACTCTATGCTACTCTCTCCCCACCCCCACCCTCCTCTAGCTTATCTCTCCACGCTTCAGGCTCACTGCCTTTATTCCTGATGAAGGGCTTTTGCCCGAAATGTTGATTTCGAAGCTCCTTGGATGCTGCCTGAACTGCTGTGCTCTTCCAGCACCACTAATCCAGAATCTGGTTTCCAGCATCTGCAGTCATTGTTTTTACCTCCTTTATAAATGCAAGCCTTACTTTCTTTCTCATGTTGTAAGATTTCTGATTACTGATCTAATTGTTGGAATGTCATGTTTTCACAGAGGTTGGTTGGATTTCGGTGTTTAAACATTTCCTGGACTCTATTAAGACGGCCCTGTGAAATTAATTCATTGCTGAAACTGCCCGAATTTGATATCTGCGTCAGTCAGTTTACATAAAGGCGGCCAGAAGATGGCAGTAGAAGATTTGCAGATAGCCCCCATGTCCTGAGCTAACTGGGGGATGTGGACCTGCCTTTGCACTCAATGCAGGCTCTGCAATGCTACTCGTTGTAGTGGTCAGATCGACCAGCGAGTTATCCACTCCCCTTATCGTCACACTTCATCCCATTGAATGCACTTGATGCAAATAACGCTCCCATTTACAGTGAGCATATTGAACTAGATATGTTTAGGAAGTCTGCTCTGTGCCAGTCCAAATGAACAAACTTCACTCAAAATTCAACAAATACTGATGAAGGACCGTCGCTCCGAAAGCTGGTGTGAACATAGAACATAGAACAGTACAGTACAGAACAGGCCCTTCAGCCCACGATGTTGTGCCGACCATTGATCCCCATTATGTACCCTCAAATTTCTGTGACCATATGCATGTCCAGCAGTCTCTTAAATGTCCCCAATGACCTTGCTTCTACAACTGCTGCTGGCTGCTCTCACAACCCTCTGTATAAAGAACCCGTCTCTGACATCCCCTCTATACTTTCCTCCAATCAGCTTAAAACTATGACCTCTCGTGTTAGCCATTTCTGCCCTGGGAAATAGTCTCTGGCTGTCGACTCTATCCATGCCTCTCATTATCTTGTATGCCTCAATTAGGTCCCCTCTCCTCCTCCTTTTCTCCAATGAAAAAAGTCTGAGCTCAGTCAACCGCTCTTCATAAGATAAGCCCTCCAGTCCAGGCAGCATCCTGGTAAACGTCCTCTGAACCCTCTCCAAAGCATCCACATCTTTCCTATAATAGGGCGACCAGAACTGGATGCAGTATTCCAAGTGCGGTCTAACCAAAGTTGCTTCCAATTAAACCTGTTGGACTATAACCTGGTGTTGTATGATTTTCAACTTTGTACACCACACTCCAACACCGGTATCTCCAAATCATAGAAGAAAGAACAATCGTGTACCTGTATTTGCAAAATGCCTTTCTTCATCTCAGAGCACCTCAAGGTGGGTTAAGTGTAGTAAACTTTAGTATATAAGATATAGGGCAAGAATTTGCACATAGCAAGATCCCACGGCTTTCAGAAAATTAACCACATTATCTCTTTTACTGATTTAAGTCGAGGGATGAGTGAGAAATTCTTAGCTCTTCAAATAAGTCTCGTCTTTGGATCTTTTGCACCACAGAAGAAAGATCGGATCCCCGTTTAATGTTTCATTCAGACAATAGCGTCTGCAACTGTGCAGCAGTCCCTTGGGTACTCCACTGTGAAATGTTGGCGTCTTTAGATTGTTGCTAAAATGCATGACTTTCTGGGACAGAGTTCAACCAATGAGCGAAGGCTAATCCACATTTACAGAGACTGGAAGTGTTTTATATTTCAGAGCAGGGAAGAGATGATAGTAGCTTCTAATTTTGCAAAGTCTTACTTACAAGAGCTTCTAAATCTCGCTGCAGCCACAAAATGTCTGAACTGTGCTTTTCTCAGCTTCAGCTGTCAGTAGCATTTTTGGTGTCTGTTTTTGTTAAGCTCTGAGTCCACAGCCAGGCTTAATCAGTCAAGTGCAAGGAACGTCGATCATAGTTACCAGCCTCACATAATCCAATACAGAAAAATTGAATAATACAAGTGACCATTTTGTTTATTAGAGTGTGCGTACATGCAGCATGTTTTAATCAGTTGTTTCACCAACCAACAAACAGTGATTTGAAGCAGCTGTGTTCCACTTCAGAGCTGCCTTTGGCTTCCAGACTTTTTGTGCTCTCTGAAGTTTGGAATGTGGCCATTTTATTCCAGGACAATCAGACTCCAGATTACAGTTTTTAAAAACTTAGTCACAGGATGTGGGCATCACTGGCTAGGCCAGCTTTTATTGCTTATCCCTAATTGCCCAAAGGGCAGTTGAGAGTCAACCACATTGCTGTGGGTTTGGAATCACTTGTTGGCCAGACCAGGTAAGGATGGCAGTTTCCATCCCTAAAGAACATTAGTGAACCAGATGGGTTTTTACAACAATCAACAATGGATTCACGGTCATCATTAGACTCTTAATTCCAGGTTTTCTTTTCTATTGATTTCAAATTTCACCTCCTGCCATGGTGGGATCTGAACCCAGGTCCCCAGAACACCACTAGTGAATCGCCTGCTCTGAATTACAGTTGAGTAATGCTGCTTGAGGTTGGTGTACGTGCCCCATGTTCGTCCTTTCTGATATGTCCTTGTTAGAAAATGGAAAATTCCATTGGTTACATGAGATCAGGAGATATAAGAGCAGAATTAGGCATTTGGGCCCATCAAGTGTGCTCCACCATTTGACCATGGCTGATATGTTTCTCAACCTCACTCTCCTGCCTTCTCCCCGTAACCTTTGATCCCCTCACTTGTCACGAACCTATCTATCTCTGTCTTCAAGACACTAAATGACTCCACTTCCTTCTGAGGTAATGAGTTTCACCACCTGAGATACTCCCTATAAGCTGTATGCCATGCAGTGAGCCCAGTCTTCCCAATCAGATGGTTAGCTTTAAAATGCACGTGGAGAAGATTTAAAAGGACCAAGCATTTAAACAAGTTGCTCTCACACCTCAAAAGATCAAAATGGGAGTGAATGTTGGTTACTTGGTGTTTCTTTTGCTTGTGGACTGTTGGTGGCGCTAGCGGGTTGTCATCCAATGGCCTTCTGCCAGTTTGCTGTAACCCACCAGGCCACTCAAACCCCTCCACTGTATCAATTTGGGACGGGTGAGATTGAATGGCTTTCTTCTCTAAAGTGTATCAGAGAGCCAGTTAGTCTACAGGACGATCTGATAATGTGACGGTCACTTTCTTGCTGCCTATTCTTCAGTTCCTGTTTTATTGGTGATTTTTCTGCTAGCGTGTGAGCTCTCTCTGGGTAAGCCCAGGCCTCTGCGTTACTCAACCTTGAACGTCACAATCCCAGCACCACACCTGGGTATGCAGTGGACTAGAGCTGTCAGGCATCTCTTGATCACTGCTTCCATTTTTACCTCTCCTTCACCCCAATGAAGCGATTGCCCCTGTATCTGAGGGTCACTGCTGCCAGGATAGAGGCCCGAAACCACAATGATTTGTCATTTAAATTCACCTTGCTCCAGCACTCTGATCTCTCTGATCTTGACCCGCTACACTGTTCGAATGAATGACAACAGAAACTTGAGGAATGTCTTTCAGCTTTACAGTTTCTGAAACTCAATGCTGAGTTCAACAACTTTGAATCAGAATCTCTGCCTCCATTTTACTTTGTCATTAGTTTGGTTTATTTTCCCTTGTTTCTTTCTTAATTTCTTTGCTTTGCAGTTAAATGGCCATTATCCTGCCATTGACACTTCCTCTAGCCACATTTTTTGTTTCTTTAATTGTCCCTTGCCCACTCCCTGTAGCTTTGCAACACCAACTCTTATAAGACCAAAACAAATAGATTAGATTCCCTACCATGTGGAAACAGGCCCTTTGGTCCAACAAGTCCACACTGACCCTCCGAAGAGTAACCTACCCAGACCCATTTCCCTCTGACTAGAATGGTCAATTCACCCAACCTGCACATCTTTGGATTGTGGGAGGGATACAGGGAGAATGTGCAAACTCCACACAGACAGTGCCCAAGGCTGGAATCAAACCTGGGTCCCTGGCGCTGTGAGGCAGCAGTGCTAACTACTGAGCCGCTCCAAATAGGAACAGGAACAAATCAATCAGGTAGGTAAAAACAATGATTGCAGATGCTGGAAACCAGATTCTGGATTAGTGGTGCTGGAAGAGCACAGCAGTTCTGCTGTGCTCTTCCAGCACCACTGATCCACAAATCAATCAGCCTGTCAAGCTTGCCCCACCATTCAATAGGATCATGGTTGATCTGACATTCCTCATGTCCACTTGCCTGCATTTACCTATAAACACTTGATCCCGTGACCGACCAAGAATAATTGATCTCCGCCTTAAATATACACAAGGACTCTACCCCCACAGCTCCCTGTGCAAGGAATTCCAAAGACACTCAACCCTCTGAAATGTCTCTTCCTCCCAGTCTTCAATTAGCACACCTTCATGATGTTATGTTGCAAGGGACTGGACTATAGGATGTTTCGCTTCAGTTGTACGGGACCTTTGTAAGAGCACATGCTGCACTGCTGCCTCACAGCGCCAGATACCCGGGTTCAATTCCCACCTCAGGCAACTGTCTGTGTGGAGTTTGCACATTCTCCCCGTGTCTGCGTGGGTTTCCTCCGGGTGCTCCGGTTTCCTCCCACAGTCCAAAAATGTGCAGGTCAGGTGAATTGGCCATGTTAAATTGCCAGTAGTGTTAGGTGAAGCGGTAAATGCAGGGGAATGGGTCTGGGTGGGTTGCGCTTCAGTGGGTCGGTGTGGACTTGTTGGGCCGAAGGACCTGTTTCCACACTGTAAGTAATCTAATCTAATCACATCTGGACCACCATATACCATGTGGTGTCAATAAAGGATATAATTGCATCAGAAACAGTTCAGAGAAGGTTCACTCAACTGATTCCTGAGATTGGCGGAGGAGCAGGGACTAGATGGATTATCTTAGAATGAATGGCTGGGCTGGAATCCATTTGAGCTGAGAAGAATGGGAGGTGATCACTTTGAAACATGTCAGATCATGAGAGTTCTTAACAGAGTGGATGCTGAAAGGACGTTTCCCCTTGAGGGAGAGACTAAAATCAGGGAAAACAGTTTAAATACAAAGGGATTTCTCATTTAAGACAGAAATGAGGACAAACATGTACACTCAGAAGGTTATGAGTCAGTGGGAATCACTCGTGCAGGTGCAAGTGATGTCCTGGAATATTTTTGAGACAGAGGTAGATAGACTCTTAACCAACAAGGTAGTTAAAGAGAATAGGGGATTTGTAGAAAAGTGGGGCAACAGCCAATCAGAGCAGCCATCTCTTCAAATAGTGGAGCACACTTAAGGGGCAGAATGGCCTCCTATCCTAATCTCTATGTTATTTAAACTCTCCTGCTTTAGACCTTCCTCTTAATCTTTTTTCCACCTTCAAGCTATTACATTTTTAACATTTCTTAGCTCTGACAAAAGATTATCAACGTGAACCTCCACCGTTGAGTCTCAACCAATTGGTAATTTCCAGCTTTTTTTCAAAAAAAGAAATTTCCCCAAAGTTCGAAGGCGCTTTCTGAAGGAATGCCTAGCTAAGGCCCCCACAGGTGTCTACACTAGTTGCCAGTGTTAATTAGATGAGACCTGCAGGAGGCCCAATACCAGACACCCTGAGGCCTATCTTTCTAGGACAATACCCTGTGCCTACTTCAAGTTTCTAAGCTTGTAACATTACCCCTGAGATTTTCTGCCCGATCAGAGTAATAAAACTCTTCTACAGCAGAATTGAACAGATGTAAATAAATCTGTGCCTAACCAGATGAAGATTTGACACGTAAAAATGAAACATTTATAAAGATCTCTGCTGGCTGAATGATTATCAGCCTCAGATAGTAACAGCACTGAAAGAACATGCTAGATTCTGTGGTTCTGGTTGTTGGAAACATGGTATAATACTCATTACTTGCAATCACGTTTCATGGGAATATGGAAAGTGCAAGTGTGAGACTAATTAACAACAGAAACTTGCATCTATACAATGCCTTTAATGTCAAAGTAGAATCACATGATGCTTCAAAGAGGTGTCATTAAAATCAAACTGCTGCCTCATCAGGAAGACTGTACAAAAGCATGGTCAATAAGATGGGTTTTGAGAGTCTTGGAGGACAAAAGGGAGACAGTGCAGCTTAGAGATTTAAACACTGGAAGACACAACAAAGATGGGTTGAAGCCTGAGAGTTGTGGAAGACGATAGAGAGTGTCAAGCAAGCTGTGTGAAGGAAGCTTTGTTCTGTATCTAAACCAGTGCTTTCCTATTCTGGGACAGTGTTGAGGGAGTTTTGCTCTGTGTCTGACCCCCATGCTGCCCCTGGCCTGGGAGGTTTGATAGGGACAGTGAACAGGAAGTTTAGTTCTGTATCCAATCCTCTGCTGCCCCTGTCTGGGAGTATTTGATGGGGACAGTGTAGAGGGTGTTTTACATTCAGTTTTAAAAAAGGAAGAGTTTTACTTTTAGCTGAACAGAGTAAGAGGAATGTGCAGTGGTGAGTGTGGAAGAGGTGACAGAATAAGAGGAAGGGAATGGTCATGGATAACTTTTAAATTGGAAGTGTTGTTGCCTTGGGAACCATTTTTGGTGCATGATGGGCAGGAAGTACTCTGGGAGGCCCAGAGTTTAGGTTTGCAGAACACTGGGTTTGGGAAACTGGCCAGGGGCATCTTTGGAGTGGTTGAGTTAAGAGAAAATAGTGTGTTGTGATGGCTGGGGCAGACATAGGCAGGTTATGTTATGAAGATTGGTAGATTTTTGGTTGGTGTTTCTCACCTTCCAACCTGAAGGGATAGTGAAGAGCATATTCCACTGATACTGGCCACCCTATTAGATATTTGACACTCTTGAGAACTGGAATTGGCTGGAGATGGGAGTTTCACCGATCATTATTGCAGGAAGTCCCATGTCAGAGAATGGCTGTAGCTCAACAGCACAATGGAGAGTAGTGGCCAGTGCTGGGATTATAAACAGCCCCAAGATTCAGACTTGACCTCTGGTTGGAGGTGGGAATGGAGTGAAGAGGGACTTGGGTTGGGGAAGTGAGGAGAGATGGGCAGAGAAGGGCCTTTATGGAGAGGTTAGCAGGGAGAAGGGAGTAACCACAGTGGGCAAACCTGTTGTGGGTTTGGGGTTGCTAATATGAAAGGATATCACTGAAAGAGACTCTCCCCTTCACTCTCATGGCCTGAGCAGGGCGACTTGGTATACCTTTGGTTGACCTGCTTTAAGATAGAGATCTGGTGGCAGTCATAGAGCTTTATGGCAAGGAACAAGGCCCTTCAGCCCATCTGATCCATGGTGGGCATCAAACATTCATCTATCTAATCCCATTTTCCAGCATCTGGCCCATAGTTTTGTATGCTATGGTATTTCAAGTGCTTTTCTAGATGATTTTTAAATGTCTTGGGTGTTACCACTTCTATCAAACAATTTGGCAGTGAAATCCCGATACCCGCCACTGTTTGAGTAACATGTCTTCCTCAAATCCCCTCTGAATCTCCTGCTCCTTACCTTAAAACTACTTAGAGGGAAAACAAATTCTCTAATCTGCATTCCACAGGACATTGTGCACAGTAATTCCTTCTCTACTGTAAAGAAGGCAATCCCAGCCTCTCTACGTAGAATCCCTACAATGCAGGAAGAAGCCATTCATCCCATTGAGACTGTACTAACCCTCCGACAAGTATCCCACCCAGAACCACATGGGGGATTTTAACCATGGCTAAGCCATTCAATAGGACAGTTTAGCACGGCCAATACACTTAACCTGCATATCTTTGGATTGTGGAAGGAAACCAGAGCACCCAGATGAAACCTACACAGCCACAGGGAGAATGTGCAAACTCTGCACAGACAGTCTCCCAAGGCTGGAATCGAACCCATTCGCTTGTGCTGTGAGGCAGCTGTGCTAACCACTGAGCCACCATATACCAAAGCTAAATTCCTCAAGCCCAGCAACATCCTGGTGGATCTCTGCACCTTCTCCAGTGCAATCACATCCTCCTTATGGTGCAGTGACCAGAACTGCACATAGCACTCCAGCTGTGGCCTAACTGTTGGTATGTACAGCTCTGTCATAACCTCCTTGCTCATGTATTCAATGCCTTGACTAATAAAGGCAGTATCCCATATGACTTCTTAACCAACTTCATCTATCTGACCTGCTCCCCTTAAGGATATATGGATATGCACATCAAGATCCCTCTGATTCTCTATGCTTCCTAGATCACTAATCGCCCACTTTAAGGGCTTTGATGAGGGTAGCCTGGTGAACCCAGGTCTCACTTGTAAGTTGTGGGCAGATCAGGTTGCGCGGAAGACAATGGGATGTCTGTCTGGGAAACCTTGCAGGACCCCCATCCCGTTCTGTAAGGGTGAAGGGCCAAAACATCCTTTTCGTGAATGCAAAGGCACAGACATTGTTGGAAAGCCCTCTCCTACACCCTGTGAGCACTTGGGTGAGGCATGAGAGATACCTGAGTGTCCACGCCCATGTCTGGGTACAACACCTTCAGCAGGGGAAAATCAGGAAGGAACAAATCAAAATGGGGGAGGGGGGGGTGGGAAAGACTCCATAAATGCAAGTAATTAAAGAGCTGGATGAACGACTGCAACACCATCTTTCACTGATTCCCAATTCTGACTTCTAAAAAAAATACCCTGACCAGGTGGACAGGGGTTTTACTCAGAATCTTGCCTTATCTATGGACCTGATGCAAATGTGGGATATGATGAATTTTAATTGATTGTCATGACTGGGGAAAGTATGGGACTTTCTTGATAAAGTGGTTGTGGGTGGGTATGAAACCCATACAAAGTACATTTGCATCTAAGTGGCTTTGAAATGTGGGTATGTCAGCCTGAGAAAAGGAAAGAGCAACAGAAAGCTCACATTTTACTTTATTAGATACTCCAGCTACATGCCCCACTGCAATCTTCATCATTTGTAACAGTTAAAATGGCCAGTACATTGCAAGTGAACATTTTGGAGTAAGTGCTTTGGTTATGGTATTTTGGTCAATTGATTAAAAAGGGCAAATTAAATTCTACTTTGTGAATGAATCATTATCTTGCTTGCAATATATTGATATCTGAAGTGTGCTGGCAGACCACAAATATTAACAGCATCATTCTGATGTATAGCAGCACCTTGTGTATATTAACGTAGTGAAACTTGTATCCTTGCTTTGGCAATGTCCTCTGATATCAAAACAGTGGCCACCAGTGCATGATCTAAAGGTCTCTAATGTGGTAATAGGGACAGTAATGGAGTAAATGGCAGCTGGTAGTGGGTTACCGTGCAGTACACTGGCCTGAGAGGAATGAGGGCTATTATTGGGAGTAGTCGCTTCAGGAAGTTTCTGAAAATTGAATTTTAATTCAAGTGGCTGCAAACAGTGCAAAGCTCTTGGAATCCTCCATAAGACTCACAAAGGCATCACAGGGATTCCGAGAAAGGAATCTCATACCTGTTAGCTTTTGTTTTGATCTACAATCTCACTGCAATCAGACTTGGTTGATTCTTCATACCATACCAGCATCCCTCAAGGCTAAATAAAAAAAAGAGTCTCTAAATAATTGTTGATGATCACACTTATCTAATATGGGCTGTCACCCATTTGTAAACAACTTTCAGATAGTTTATTGATCTAAGAGTCAACCATGTTGCTGTGGGTCTGGAGTTACTTGCAAGCTTTGGGTGGCAATGGCCTAGAGGAACTGTTGCCGGACTGTTAATCCAGAGACCCAGGTAATGTTCCTGGACCTGGACCAGGGGAGCTGGTGAAATTTGAGTTCAGTAAAAATCTGGAATTAAGAAACAAATGATGATCATGAATTCATTGTTGATTGCCAGGAACAGCTCATCTGCTTTGCTCATGCCTTCTTAGGGAATGACTCTATCTTACTTATCCAGTCTGGATGGATGTCCAGTAATGTGGTCAACTCTTAACTGCCAGCTGGGATGGGCAATAAATGCTGGCCTAGTCAGTGACTCTTCCACCCCATGAATGAATTTAAAAGAAAAAATCAGACAAGGATGACTGATTTCCTTTCCAAAAGGACCAGATGGGTTATTACAACACTTGTCAGTGGTAACAATATCAACTTAGATTCATATTTCACCATCCACCACAGTCAAATTCAAACACATGTTCTCTGAACATGCCTTCGGTTCTAGATTTTCTTTTTCTTGATTCATTTTGTGGGATATGGGCATCCCTGGCTGGGCCAGCATTTATTGCTCGTCCCTAGTTGCCCTTGAGAAGATGGTGGTGAGCTACCTTCTTGAACTGGTGCAGTCCACCTACTGTGGGTTGACCCACAATGCTGTTAGGGAAGGAAATCCAGGATTTTAACCCAGCGACAGTGAGGGAATGGCGATATATTTCCAAGTCAGGATGGTGAGTGGCTTGGAGGGCAACTTGAAGAGGGTGGTGTTCCCATGTATCTGCTGCACTTGTCCTTCTAGATAGAAGTGGGTCGTTGGTTTGGAAGATGCTGTCTGAGGTTCTTTGGTGAAGTTCTAGTGTTGTGACATTACCACTGCTTTCCCATGATCCAATCACTCCCTCGGTCAGAATGCAAGTGGAATCGGGTTGTCCCAGTCTCAGTGGCATCTGTCCAATATGAAGCCAAGCTCACACTGGGGAAACTGCCATCTACAAGCCTCATGCCACCCTACCTTGGACCCTTAGCCACCCATTCCTTCACTGTCATTGGGTCAAAATCCTGAAAGATCCTTCCTCACAGCACAGTGGGTGATCAAACAGACTTCTGTAGTACCATCATCTCCTCCAGACCAGCTGGGGATCAGCAGTAAACAGTGACCTTGCCTGTGACACCCCGTGACCCAAGAACAAATTCTTAAAAAAAAATTGTATTCCTGAAAGCAGGTCTAAAATTAATTCCTCATTTACATCATAAAAGGGCCAGTGCTTATTTTTAGGCTGTTTCCATGGAGGCCTGTAAAATGAAACAACCTGATTTCACGGTTCAGAACTTTCGCCGTTAAATACAGACCTGGAAGCGTTTCTTTTTGATTAAAAGGTGAGGGCAGCGAGGCTGAATTTTGACCCTGCACCCAATCTACCTGCTGATTTTATAATTCACTGTTAGAAAACCTGGGATTGGCCTGTTCAAAGACTAGTCCTCAGCCAGATACTGGAATAAGTGCTGTCCCTGTGCTTGTCCTTGTTTGTATAAGGCACAAGCGTCATGCTGACTCTACCATGTTCCAAGGGGGTAAATGTCAGATTAGCACGGAGTCTGAATTCAAACTGAATTTTAAAGTTTAGCAAATGACCAAGGTGATAAATTAGATGTCAATTAGTTGCAACAAGAATTATGGAAACTACTGAAGCATTACTCATGGGTGCTTAATCCTCCAAGGACACCCTATGACAGGCAGCTTTCTGATGACCTAGCAAACCTCCCCTTTAATTACAGTCAGGTAGTAATAAACAGCTATAATCTTTGTCCTAATGTTTGGATCTTCTTCAACAAGAACGTTGCTTCTATCTCCAGGCAGAACTATCTTTTACGTTTAATTGTTGACCAAAGTTTTTGTGACCTGCACGTGTTGGCCCTTGGCTCACCATGGTTGCTGTTTTGCTTCGGACTTAATATGGCTGCAGGTTCAAGTCCTTTTCTGGATGTTTTGAGCACACAATGGACATTGAGGGAGTATTGCAGTGTCAGAGGTGTTGACACTCAAAAGGAGTGTATTAAACCAAGACTCGTCAAATGAAATAAACGCGGAAATTGCTGGAGGGACTCAGCGGGTCTAGTTGCAGCTGTAAAGAGTGCTATTGTCTGGTGTCTGATATGAGTCTTAATCAGAACTGAAGAGAGAGCTGGGAAAATGATAGTTTTTACACTCTAGAGAAAGTGTATAAGGCAGAAGCATCATGCTGAATTAAACCATGCTTCAAGGCGGGTGGATGTCAGATTAGCACTGAATCTGAATTCAAACTGGGTGGAGCAAGTGGAGCAGAAGGGAAGGTCAGGGGAAGGCTAGGGAGGAACAACATTAGAGATCATAGCTGGCCTGTAAAGCAAAGGGGGCATATACTTATAGAGGTTTATAAAATCATGAGGGACATGGACAGGATAAATAGACAGCTTTTTCCCTGGGGTTGGGGAGTCCAGAACTAGACGGCATAGGTTTAGGATGAGTGGGGAAAGATAAAAAAGAGATCTAAGGGACAACTTTTTCACGCAGAGGGTGGTACATGTATGGAATGAGCTGCCAGAGGAAGTGGTGGAGGCTAGTACAAATGCAACATTTAAAAGGCACCTGGATGGGTTTATGAATAGGAAGGGTTTGGATGGATATGGGCCGGGTGCTGGCAGGTGGGATTAGATTGGGTTGGGACATCTGGTCGGTATGGACAAGTTGGACCGAAAGTTCTGTTTCCATGCTATACATCTCTATGACTCTATGAGCAATGGTTGTTGAAGAAGTGAGTTAGATACAACATATGTGTCAAAGGTAGAATATAAATCAGCTCAGCTGAAAGAAAAACCAGGGAAAAACAGATATTCGAATGGGAGACAAACTGGAGGACAATGTTCATGATCTGGAGTTGTTGAATTCTGTGTTGAGTCAAAAAAGCTACAAGTTGCCTAAATGGAAAGAGCTGTTTCTTCAGCATACATGGGGCTTCACAGGAGCATTGCAGCAGATCGGGGTGGAAGTGTGAGCATAACATTGTGTGGAAAGGCTAAGCAATCAAACACTCATGGTCATGCCTGAGGTCTCCGTGGTTGATCTTCTGGTCACTTGCCATTTTGATAGATGCTTCTGCTCAGGACTAGGTGATACAGTCTAAAAACTAGAGCCAAACCTTTCAGGAAGGAACTTAGGGAAAACGTCAATGCACAAGTAGCAGATGATCTGTAGACCTCTCACCTGCAGATTGATAATTGATGCTAGATCAGTTGGTTAAGTTTAAATCTGAGACTGATGGGTTTTTTTTTCACTCATTCACAGGATGAGGCCATTGCTGGATAAACAACATTTATTGCCCAGCCCAGGGGGCAGTTAAGAGTCAGTCACATTGCTGTGGGCCTGGAGTCACATGTAGGCCAGACTAGGGAAGGGCAGCGGTTTCCTTCCCTAAAGGACATTATCGAACCAGATGGGTTTTTCCAACAATCGACAATGGATTCCTAGTCATCACAGACTGTTGATTCCAGATATTTATTGAATTCAAATTCTACCATCTGCCATGGCAGGAATCGAACCTAGGTCCCAGAACATTACCTGGGTCTCTGGATTAAGAGTCCAGCGATACTACAACTAGGCTATTGACTCCCATGTAACCTCCCCACTTACCAGATTGATATGGGACAAACACCTTCTGGAGGAGTTAGGTTATAGATCAGCCATGATTTCATTGAGTAGTGGAATAGGTTTGAGGGCTGAATGCCCTTTTTCTTGTTCTCATGTCCCTTTCTATTGTTAAGCACTAGCACCAGGGCAGTTTTCAGTTGGGTAGATGTACTGAACAGATTGGGTATTCCTTGGAGAAGAAACAATTGCAAAGAGATTTGACAGAGTTATTCAAAGTCACGAGGATTCAGGGACTGAATTGGTCAGGGAAATCTTTTCCCTTGGATGGAATGGTCAAGACTAATTTGGACACACGCTTAAGATAATTATCAATTGCCTTAATTACCTCACCGTGGGGCAGCATGGTGGCTCAGTGGTTAGCACTGCTGCCTCACAGCACCAGGATCCCAGGTTCAATTCCAGCCTCGGGTGACTGCCTGTGTGGAGTTTGCACATTCTCCCCCTGTATGCATGAGTTTCCTCCGGGTGCTCTGGTTTCCTCCCACAATCCAAAGATGTGCAGGTCGGGTGAATTGGACATGATAAATTGCCCATAGTGTTAGGTGCGTTAGTCAGGGGGAAATGGGTCTGGATGGGTTGCTCTTCGGAGGGTCGGTGTGGACTGGTTGGGCCGAAGGGCCTGTTTCCACACTGTAAGGAATCTAATCATCTAAAAAAAGCAATGAAGATATGAGGGGAAATGCTGCCATGTTCCTAAAATCGGTTGTAGATGCTATTAAAGTGCATAACTCGGTGAGATATGCAACTTTGCACATGAGAATCTCCATTTCTACAAAACATCTTAAAATATGTTCTCGATATTACTAAAGTGCGTATCTCAGTGAGATGAACTTCGGATCATTTGGGAGGCAGAGGCTGTGATAGATAGGAATTACAGGGAAGTAGTTACTCCGAGACAAGAAGAAAGCTGCATGACTATTCAAAAGGGGAAAGAACAGTCAGTGGAGGGATCCCCTGTGGTCGTTCCCCTGAAAAACATGTATACCATTTAGGATACTGTTGTGGGGGATGACTTACCAGGTGTTTGCAGTGGGGCCCAAGTCTCTGGCACAGAGCCTGTCCCTGTTGCACAGAAGGGAAGGAGGGAAAGGAGGAGAGTGTTAGTCATTGGGGACTCAATAGTTAGAGGCTCAGATAGAAGGTTTGTTGGGAACAAACAAGACTCGCGGTTGGTATGTTGCCTCCCAGGTGCCAGAGTCCGTGATGTCTCGGATCGTAACTTTGGGGTCCTGAAGGGAGAGGGTGACCAACCTCAAGTCGTTGTCCATGTGGGTACCAACAACATAGGTAGAAAGTGGGTTAGGGATGTCAGGCAGGATTTCAGGGAGCTAGGGTGGAAGCTGAGAGCTAGAACAAAGAGAGTTGTTATCTTGGTTTGTTACCCGTGCCACGTGATAGCGAGGCAAGGAATAGGGAGAGATACCAGCTGAACATGTGGCTGCAGGGATGGTGCAGGAGGGAGGGTTTCAGGCACTTGGATAATTGGGGCTCATTCTGGGGAAGGTGGGACTTGTACAAACAGGACGGTCTTCACTTGAACCAGAGGGGTACTAATATCCTGGATGGGAAATTTGCGGGTGCTATTCGGGTGGGTTTAAGCTAGCTCAGCAGGGCGATAGGAACCGGAGGTGTAGTTACAGTACACAGGAAGATGAGAGTAGGAAAGACAGGGACAGGATTTCAGGCTCACAGGAATGTGCTGGCAGACAGCAAGCTGGTTTGAAGTGGGTCTACTTCAATGCCAGAAGTATCTGAAATAGGATAGGTGAGCTTGCAGCATGGATAGGTACATGGGTCTTCGATGTTGTGGCCATTTTGGAGACATGGATAGAGCAGGTTCCAGGGTTTAGATCTTTCACTAAAAACAGGCAAGGCAGTAAAAGAGAGGGAGGTGTGGCCTTGTTAGTCAAAGATAATATAACCGTGGCTGAGAGAACTTTTGATGAGGACTCCTCTACTGAGGTAGTTGGGCTGAGGTTACAAACAGGAGAGGAGAGGTCACACTGCTTGGAGTTTTTTTTTATAGGCCTCCACAGAGTTCCAGGGAGGTGGAAGAGAGGATTAGCAAAATGATTCTGGGTAGGAGTGAAAGGAACAGGATGGTCATTATGGGGGCTTTAACTTCCCCAACATTGACTGGAAATGTTATAGCTCTAGTACGTCGGATGGATCAGTTTTTGTCTAATGTGTACAGGAGGGTTTCCTGACACAGTATGTTGAGGGTCTGACAAGAGGGGAGGCCCCACTGGATCTGGTGCTTGGTAATGAACCAGGCCAGGTGTTTGATTTAGATGTAGGTCAGCACTTTGGAGACAGTGACCATAATTCAGTTATGTTTAGTTTAGCGAGGGAAAGGGATAGGTACATGCCACAGGTCAAGAGTTATCAATGGGGCAAGGGCAATTATAATGCCATTAGGCAAGAATTAGGATGCATAGAATGGGGTAGCAAAATGCAGGGGATGCAGACAATCGAAATGTGGAGCTGGTTTAAGAAACAGATATTGCGTGACCTTGATAGGTCTGTCCTGTCAGTCAGGGAGGAAGTGATACGGTAAGGGAACCGTAGTTTACTACAGAAATTGCATCTCTTGTTACGAAGAAGAAGGAGGCTTATGTGTTGATGAGGTAAGATGGTTCAGTTGAGGCGATGGAGAGTTACAGATCAGCTAGGAAGGATTTATAGAGAGAGTTAAGAAGAGCAAAGAGAGGACATGAGCAGTCTTTAGCAAATAGAATAAAGGAGAACCCTAAAGCTTTCTATAGGTATGCAAGGAATAAAAGGATGATTAGGGTAGGAAAAGGGCCAGTCAAAGACAGAAGTGGGAAGTTGAGTGTGGACCCTGTGGAGATCGGAGAGGTGCTAAATAAACATTTCTCATCGGTGTTCATTCAGGAAAAGGAGAATATTGTAGAGGAGAAGAATGAGGTACGAGATATTAGACTAGAAAGGATTTAGGTTAGTTACGCACAGGTGCTATCAATTCTAGAAGGAGTGAAAGTAGACAAGTCCCCTGAGCTTAAGGGATTTATGCAAGGATTTTCTGGGAAGCTAGGGAGGAGATAGCAGAGCCTTTGGCTTTGATATTTGAGTTGTCATTGTCTACAGGTTTAGTACCTGAGGATTGGAGGATTGCAAATGTTGTGCCCATGTTCAAGAAGGACAGTAGAGATGACCCAGGTAATTATAGACCAATGAGCCTTACTGCTGTTGTAAGAAAGGTTTTGGAAAGGATTAAAAGAGATAAGATTTATAACCATCTAGCAAGCAACAATTTGATTTCAGATAGTCAACATAGTTTCATCAAGGGCAGGTCGTGTCTCATAAACCTCATTGAGTTTTATGAGAAGGTGACCAAGCATGTAGATGAGGGTAGGGCAGTTGGCATGGTGTACATGGACTTCAGTAAAGTCTTTGATAAGGTTCCACATGATGGAGAAAATGCAGAGGCATAGGTGGATGGATTAGTAAATTTGCAGATGACACTAAAGTCGGTGGAATAGTGGACAGTTTGCAAGAATGTTATGGGTTGCAGGAGAACTTAGATAAACTGCAGAATTGGGCTGAGAGGTGGCAAATGGAGTTCAATGCAGCTACATGTGAGGTGATGCACTTTGGGAAGAATAACAGGAAGGCAGAGTACTGGGTCAATGGAAAGATTCTTGGTAGTGTGGATGTGCAGAGGGATCTTGGAGTCCATGTACATAGATCCCTAAAAGTTGCCACCCAGGTGGATAGTGCTGTTAAGAAGGCATACGGTGTGTTGGGTTTCATTGGTGGAGGGATTGAGTTCCGGAACCGCAATATCATGCTGCAACTATACAAAATGCTGGTGCGGCCACACTTGTAATATTGTGTACAGTTCTGGGCGCGCCATTTCAGGAAGGATGTGGAAGCATTGGAAAAGGTGCAGAGGAGATTTACCAGGATGTTGCCTGGTCTGGAGGGAAGGTCTTATGTGGAAAGGCTGAGAGATTGGATCTGTTCTCATTGGAAGGAAGAAGGCTAAGGGGGGATTTGATAGAGACATACAAGATGATCAGAGGATTAGATAGGGTAGACAGTGAATGTCTTTTTCCTAGGATGATGACGTCAGCTTGTATGAGAGGGCATAACTACAAATTGAGGGGTGATAGATTTAAGACAGATGTCAGAGGCAGGTTCTTTACGCAGAGAGTGGTAAGGGTGTGGAATGCCCTACCTGCTAATGTAGTCAACTCAGCCACATTAGGGAGATTTAAACAATCCTTAGATAAGCACATGGATGATTTTGGGATAGTGTAGGGGGACGAGCTGAGAATAGTTCACAGGTCAGCGTAACATCGAGGGCTGAAGGGCCTGTTCTGCGCTGTATTGTTCTATGTTCTATAATCAAGTTTGACTACATCAAAATCACCATTTCTTGCAAACTTCTCCAAAATATTGGCATATTCTTAAAATCTGTTGTAGTTGCTTTTTTTGTGGGGCTGGGTTGCAGCACCAGGTAAATTGTGCTCCCCCCCCCCCCCACCTTAGAGAGCCAGGCCAGACAAGATGAGCCAAATGGCCTCTTCCTGTGCTGTAACTGTTCTGCAATTTTGAATGCCAGCTCGGACCACCAATCGTTGCTGTTCTGTCACATCCGGCCACTAGAGGGTAGCATGGGGAAGCTGAGGAACAAACAACAACAAAGATAATGAGCACTGTTTGACCATCGAAACCCTAGAGGGGTCTGGATAGGGTGGAGGAGGGAAGGATGTTTTTGCTTTACTCAGAGAACCTAGAACCATGGGTGTCCAGTTAAAATTGAAGGGTCATCTAATAACACAGAGGACTTTTTTTTCTCACAGAGACACTTTGGAACTGGCCTTCTCAAAAGGCAAGAGACAGTATCCTTGAATGTACTGGCTTACTCCTGCTTTTAATTCATGTGTGTATGGTCACAAGTTGCTAATTTCTTGTTTCACCTGTAAAACTAATGAGAATAAAATGCATTATTAGGTTCACTGAAGAGTTGCTGATAAATATCACCAAAGCAAGTTTACTCCCTCTTAATTTCAATGACCCATCTCCTTTAGAAAGAGGGAACAAACAAAAGGGGTTCTTTGGTTTTTGTGCCTCCATGCAATTGAATTCAAGATTTTGGAAGCAAAGAGAAATCAAAACTTGCATTTACGTAGTGCCGGCACACTCCATTTGCAACCAGTGAAGTACAAATGCGAGAGGAGGGTACTCATGTATCTGCCATTTTCCTTCTCCCCTCATTCCCCATTTTGAAGTCTCTCCGTGCTCCTGTGGTGGTCAAACATCTGGGATGGCCCCGAAACTCCCGGAATGGGATAAGCTGAAATCCTGGAGTGGCAGCAGCAGGGTAATCCCGAGACCTGGTTTGACCACCACAGGAGCATAGAGAGGCTTCAAAATGGGGAATGAGGGGAGAAGGAAAATGGCAGATACATGAATACCCTCCTCTCGCACTTGTACTTTACTGGTTGTAAATGGAGTGTGCCGTCACTACACAAATGCAAGTTTTGATTTCTCTTAGTTGCCAAAATCTTGAATTCAATTGCATCGAGGCATAAAAACTAAAGAACGCTATTGGTCGTTCCCACATTGTAAAGGAGATGGGTCATTGAGATTGAGAGGGAGTATGCCTGCTTTGGTGATATTTATCAGTAACTCTTCAGTGAATCTATGAATGCATTTCATTCTCATTATTTTTACAGGCAAAACAAGAAATTAGCAACTTGCGACCATACAAACGAGGTGAAGGAAATCCGAAATAGCACGACTTACCTTGTTGCTGCTGAGTGGAGGGAACTGGAGGCTGAAACGATGTGGGTCAGTTGTCGGATGTGGCCTGTTACCACATGCTGAGCTGCTGCTGTTTGGAGCTTTTCACTGGACTGTAATGTAAATCCTCTTCATCAATGTTATAAGTACCTCATTTCTAACCTACTCTCAGACACTAAGTATTTCTCTGTTGTATAACAACGCAACATTTTGTAAGATTTGTACCTTGGTATTTGTACCTAATGTGGTGCCCTTAAAAGGTAGCCATTGTAAATAAAATCTTTTCACTGTGTTCCTGTACTTCTGTACTGGAGTACAAGTGGCAGTAAAGGATATCCTATTCTAATTGTCAATTAATCTCCAGCACACTACTGTGAGTTACCCAGCAGGCAAATCGCTTCCTTTTAACAAGAAAGTTGTGCTTTAAGAATATGTTTAAACACTCTAGGAAATATTGTACAGGAAAAACAAAAATTGCTGTTTTTACTATATTGGAAAATCAGAGCAAGTTAAACAGCTTGGGAAGAGGCAATTCAGCTCAGCAGATTGTTTCTGGTCAGCAAGGAACAATCCCCTTCATTTAGCTCTGAGTTCATAACCTTATTGATTATATCCCTTCAGATGCTTGGTCAAGTATTTTTTAAATGTAATGAGGGTTTCTGCCCCTACTACCTATTCAGGCAGGGAGTTTCAAACCCCACCACCCTCTGTATGAAAGAAATGCCCTTATGACTCCCTTGTAAGCCTTCTATCTTGTACCCTAACTCCATGCCCTCATGTTTTGGATTGCTGCATAAAATAGGGCTTTCCTCTCCGTTCTATTTAGCCTCTTCATAATTTGTTCCCTCCACTGAGGTCACCCCTCAGAACATAAGAATTACGAGCAAGAGTGGGCCATTTAGCCCCTTGAGCCTGCTCCGCCGTTTAGTAGGTGGTTGATCTCATCCCAGCCCCAACTCCACTTTCCTGCCTGGTCTCTGTAAACCTTCAACCCATTGCTAATTAAAAATCTATCTCCTTTTAATTTACTCAATCACCCAGGATCCACTGCATTCTGGGGTAATGAATTCCATTGATTCACAATCCTTTGGGAGAAGTAATTCCTCCTTGTCTCTGTTCTAAATCTGCTATTCTTTATCCAAAAACTACACATCTTGATCTAAATTGCCCTGCATGTGGAAACATCCTGTCTACTTCTGCTTTGTAAACCCCCTTTAGCATCTTATAGACCTCAAATGGATCTTCTCTCATTCTTTAAAACTCCAGAGATTTTGGCATAAACGGCTCAATTTCTCTACATTAGACAAACCCTTCATTTCTGGAATCAATTTAGTGAGCATCCTCTGAGCTGTCTCCAATACAACAATATCCCTTCTCATGTAAGGGGATCAAAATACAGCCTCTGCTGTACCAAAGAAAACCGAACTGGCCGATCCAATCCTTCCTCGCAGCTAAGAGTTTCTTGTTTAGAATTCTCTGTAACCTTCTCAGATGCATTTGCAGGTTGGTCAGCCAATGAATAATGGATTGGGATCCTCACCTCTGCTTGGAATGAGTCTCAGTTGGGGGCATGGCCCGTGCTAGGAAGCCCAGAACGGGAATCTGGCAGTGGGACTGTGACTAGAACTGGACACAGTACTCCAGAAGCTCCCTGTTGATACTGGGACACAAATGACCCGATCCATGTTACAGTCACTAACTGGAAGAGTAAGGGTTGTCTTGATCCCAATTTGGTGACAGCTGGAGCAAACCCACCTTCGGAAATTCACGCCTCCTCAAGCGAGCAGCTCGCTCTCATCAGAAGCTCTTGGCATGACTGTTACTTAAGACTGTATAGCAGAGGGGCCATTTAGCCCAATGAGTCTCCTCTGCCATTCAATTATGGCTGATAAGTTTCTCAATCCCATTTTCCCACCTTCTCCCCGTAACCCTTGATCCCCTTGATAATCAAGAACCTATCTATCTCAGTCTTAAATACACTCAGTGACCTGGCTTCCACAGCTTTCTGTAGCAGTGAATTCCATAGATACCCCATTCCCTGGCTGAAGAAGTTTCTCCTTGTCTCTGTTCTAAAAGATCTTCCCTTTACTCTAAGGCTGTGCCCTCGGGTCCTGGTCTCTCCTACCAATGAAAATGTCTTCCTAACGTCCATACTCTCCAGATCATTTGCATGCAGGACATGCAACGTTGCATCTGTGCCAACTTTCTCTTTGCCAGCAAGGCTCTGTATTACCAGCCTGTCTGTGATAGTTGTTTCTAAGCAAACAGTGATTATTCTGGGGCTACAAAGAACACAGTTATTAGGGACGTTTGGAGACGTTTTATTAGCTTGATCCAATTAGTATGCAATTAAGTTTGGCTGAACATCATTGCTGCATTCTATAAGTTTAATTTATGGTTTTGTCTTATCTGTAATGTGAGAGGAGGCGGATCTCTTTGATTGGCAGTAAGGGGAGAAATAAATATTCCTGGACTGCATATACCCGAAGGAAGGAAAATTACAAAGTTGTAGGGAAACATGGAGGGACTGAGTCTGATCAGATTGCTCTTTAAATGAGCTACTACCAAATTGATAGCCAGATCGGCCTCTTTCTGTGCTGTACTACTGTATTTGGTTATAATGTCCCAAGTTATAAGTTGCGGTGTAAAGCATCCTCTACACGGTGTGCCTTCAGTCCACTCCTCAAACCTGTTCCACCATTCAATGATGGTTGATCTGTACCGCAACTCATTGACTGACCATTGCTGTGTCTTTCTTTCATATCCTTGCTGAACAAAACTCTATCGACCTCAGTCTTGACATTTCAATTGACACCCCCACAGCCAACCACAACAGCAAAATCCATTTAAGAGAATTTCAGATTTCCTCCATCCTTCCTGTTAAAAAAAAAGCCTCCTAATTTCAGAACTCCTAAAGCAGAGAAAGTGGTAGGTTTCTGCACCCACGAATCTGTGGTCTACCGAATCCTAAACACCTCAATCAGATCAACCCACGGTTTTGGGGGAATACAAGCCAGGTTTGTGTAACTGACCCTCAAGATTTAACCCTTTAAGTGTCCCCCATTATGGCCCCAAGATAGTTCAGCGAATGTACACTATACTGTTCTGAGGACAAATAATTAGTTTGAGACACGATGCCCAGATGTGAACCAGAACTCTAGTTGGAGTCTGACAACGATTCAAAGTGTCCCTTCCTCCCTTCAGGACTATGAGCCTCCAACCAGGTTTGAGTGAGACAATCAGCTGTGAAGACTATTGGACAAATGATAATTAAAGTGTCATAAACTTAAATTGACACTTTCCATTATAAATGTGGATTTTTATAAAGAAATCAGTCTCGGGTGTGGAGATCACTGGCAGGGTCAGCATTTCTTGTCCATCCCTAATTGTGCAGAGGGCAGTTGAGAGTCAACCACATTGGTGTGAGTCTGGAGTCACATGTAGGCCAGGCTGGGTGAGGATGGCTGATCAAATGAATTAGATGACTTTTTCCCCAATACTGGTTTCATAGTCATCATTAGACACTTAATTCCAGATTTTATTGAATTCAACCACCTGCTATGAACAGGATACAAACCTGGCTCCTAGAGTAACAGGCGAAAGTGAGAACTACAGAGGCTGGAGATTGGAGTCAAGGTTAGAGTGGTGCTGGAAAAGCACAGCAGGTCAGGCAGCATCCGAGGAGCAGGAAAATCAACGTTTTGGTTAGGACCCAGATGAAGGCAGTCCCCTGGTCTTGAAATCCTCCAGCCCAGGGAAAAGACACCTGCCATTCACCTTCTCTATGCCCCTCATGATCTTGTAAACCTCTATAAGGTCACTCCTCAACCTCCTACTCTCCAGTGAAAAAGGTCCCAGGCTATCCAGCCTCTCCTTATACCTCAGACCCTCCATTCCCTCTAACATCCTGGTAATTCTTTTCTGCAGCCTCTCCAGCTTAATAATATCCTTCCTATAACAAGGCGAATTTCCTGCTCCTCGGATGCTGTCTGACCTGCTGTGTTTTTCCAGCACCACTCTAATCCTTAGAGTAACAGTCTAGTGGTAATACCAACGAGATCATTAACTCTTTCAAAGAATTTACAATGGAAACTGATGACAGGAAGTGCCTGCAGCCAGATCTTTCATATTTACGATGTTTTAAAATTGTTTTCTAACTATACTTAAAGAAAATCAATGTCCTGCCTTAGTCATTAAATATATTCGCCAGAAAACTGTTGCTAACTTCTTTCACTTCTACAGAAGTACGTCATAAGGTGAAGCCTGGAATATGGCAGTGCCAGTATAAATTTTGAACAGGCCTGTTGGCTGAAAGAGCTAAACATTTATAGTTAATAATTTAGCTGTAATGTCTATAAGATGAGACTCCCAGTCGGCTGTCGCCTCTCTTATGTAGGAAGAATTCCATTTTTCAGCTGTATTTGCAGATGGCAGGCTGTGGAGTTAAAATGTCCTGTGACAGTGACGAACAAGAATCACGCTGGAAAATGTTTCCCCATTGACCCTCATGGGCATCAGAAAGGGTGCAGAAGAGATTTACAAGGATGTTGCCAGGGTTGGAGGGTTTGAACGAAAGGGAGATGCTGACTAGGCTGCAGCTGGTTTCCCTCAAGTGCCAGAGGCGGAGGGGTGACCTTGTGGGGGTTTATAAAATCACGAGGGGAATGGATAAGGTAAATAGAAGAGATATTTTTCTCCAGGGTAGGGGAGTCCAAAACCAGAGGGCATAGGTTTAGGTGAGAGGGGAAAGATATAAAAGGGGCCAAAGGGACAACTTTTTCACACAGAGGGTGGTCGTGTATGGAATGAGCTGCCAGAGGAAGTGGTAGAGGTTGGTACAATTGCAACATTTAAAAGGCATCCGGATGGATTTGTGAATAGGAAGGGTTTGGAGAGATATGGGCCAAGTGCTGGCACCCTCTCCACCCTACCCCACCCCTCAACAGTGCACACTCTCATATTCCTGTTCATTTCAAACTTGCTGCTGCTATAACCTCCTCAGAGCCATGGTGTTAAAGGTGTTTACCCATGCACGTAGGGTTTCTGCTGCATTTATGGCCAAGTTACCAATTGAACCTGTGGTAAGGTCCAAAGGTTCAGGGACAATGAGCACTGAAACATGACTGGGTAAAAGAGCTGAGGAAGATGGTGTGCTTGTTGGAAGTCAGTCAGTTCAGCTCCAGGACATGTCAGGAGTTCCTCAGGCTACTGTTCTAGTGTCCAACATCTTCATCTGCTTCATCAATGACCTTCCCTCCATCATAAGGCCAGAGGTGGGGATGTTCACTGATGATTACACAATTTGCAACTCCTCAAATAATGAAGCAGTCTATGTCCAATTCAGCAAGACCTGGACAACATCCAAGTTTGGGCTGAAAAGTAGCAAATAAGACTCATGCCATACAAGTGCCAGGCAATGACCAACTCTAACAAAAGAGAATCTAACAAGTAATCAAAAATGTTACCATCACTGAATTCCCAGTGATGGCTGGGGTGGGGGGGGGGAGGTTACCATTGAACAGAAACTGAACTAGACCTACCATATAAATACTATGGACACAAAAGCAGGTCAGAGTAGGATTTCTGCATTGAGGAACTCACCTCCTAACTCCACAAAGCTAACTCACCATCTACAAGACACATGTCAGGAGTGTAATGGAATACTCCCCACTTGCCTGAATGAGTGCAGCTCCAACAACACTTAAGAAACATAGCACCATCCAGGACAAAGCAGCCTGCTTGATTGGCACCACATCCACTGCCATCCATCCCCTCCATTACCCACGTTCATTCGCAGCAATGTGTGCTATCTCCAAGATGCAGAGAGGAAATTCATCAAAACTCTTTAGACAGTGCCTTCCAAACCCACAACCAGTTCCATTTGGAAGCATAAGGGCAGCAAATACATGGGAACACCCACACGTCCAAGTTTCATTCCAAACCACTCACCATCCTGACTCGGAAATACATTGCTATTCCTTCTGTGTCACTGGGTCAAAATCCTGGAATTCTCTTCCTCACGCCATTGTGGGTCTACCTACTCCAAGTAGACTGCAACAGTTCAAGAAGGCAGCTCACCTCCATCTACTCAAGAGCAACAAAAATAGACAATAACCGAGGCCCAGTCAGCGATGCCCCCTCACCCTACAGCTCCTCCCACCCACCTCCTCAATGTCTGAATAAACAAAATTCTAAAGTGAGGGGAGGAGCTCAGTTTTTATATATATATATATATATATATATATATAGTTAAAGGTGGCAGGGCAGGTTAAGAAAATAGTGAAAAAGACATAATTGTACTGGATTCTGGGTTTTTAAACATAGAGTATTAAATTCCCATAAATCCTTGTAAAACTCTGATTCTGCCTCAGCATGAGCTTAGACTCAGTTCTTTAGGGGAGTTGCTAGGGGTGGGGCAGAAACGGTTGCTGGGAACGGTGTCAGAGATTGAAGGCTTCAGCTACATGGATAAATTGGAGAAACTGGCGTTGTTGTCCTCAGGTTGACCGAAGATTGGTTAAGGTTGTTAAAATCATGGATAGAGTGGATAGATTGGCAAAAGGCAAACCAGAAGGCAGTGAACGGAGGTGAACGACAAAGAAACTGAAGGGAGCAGGAGAAGACAATGTTTTCCTTTTGCACTTGAGTGGTTAGAATCCAGAACATTTTGCCTGAAAGTGTGGTGGAGGCAAATTCAAAAATGAGTTGGGTAATTATCTCAAGAGAAAAACATTGCAGTGCTGTGGAGAAAGAGCCACAAGCTGAGTTGTGCCCGCAGAGAGCTAGTAAAGACTCAAAGGGTCAAATAGCCTGTTCCTGTGATGTAACCATTCTGTGTTTCTATGACCACATTGCTGGAGGTTGCTATGCACAAATTGATTTGTATATATTACAAAGTTGAGCATAATAATCATTGCGTAAGAAATGTATTCCCAGGAATTTTCAGAGCAATACAAGTTCTAAAATGTTAAGGACTGACATGGTGTGAAATAAGAGACTTGTAACATATGGAAATCTGTCTCAAGGTGGGAAGTTTGGTTCTTTTGCAGGGTAAGATGCATCAAATGCCTTGTAAGCAAAACACATGAAACCCAGTAAACTTGCTGACTGGGAACGTTTTCTCCTGTGTCTGTTCTCAATGTCACTCTGTCATTTTTCATCTCTCAGTTCTGAAGTCAGACCCCAGTTTAGATTTTTTTAAAAAGTTCCTTTCTACAAACCACTTCAGTTGTTTGCAGTATGAAGTGTTGTGGTCAGGTTCAAGGCGATCAGATCTGGTAACACTTTAGCATAAACAAACGCATGTGAAGTTCCCCAAAATCTTAATCAGGGAAAGCCCTGCTGCTGTCTGATTTCTGGGGTGGTGGACGGTTGGAGGAGGGGGAGGGGAACTGTGCTAAACTTTGCAAGTTCCTCCACTGTAACTTGACAGAACCCAGCTAAATATTAGAAAAGAATTAACTTGCTCTCCAGAGCCCCACTGGAAGTTTGAGTGATGTTCTTGGAGTTGGTGGCTTGAGAATGGGAGTTTGTTGGACAGAACTTGGACTGTCTTCCTGATGGTCTGTAGTTCCTTTCTATTCCTCGATTCTCAATGTCCTGTTCAGAAAACTGTGAGCACTCAAAAGCCTCCCACTTACTCAAGGTGGGTGGCACAGTGGCTCAATGGTTAGCACTGCTGCCTCACAGTACCAGGGTCCCAGGTTCAAATCCAACCTTGGGCGACTGTCTGTGTGGAGCTTGCACATTCTCCCCGTGTCTGTGTGGGTTTCCTCCGGGTGCTCCAGTTTCCTCCCACAGTCCAAAGATGTGCAGGTCAGGTGAATTGGCCATGCTAAATTGCCTGGAGTGTTAGGTGCATTAGTCAGAGGGGAAATGGGTCTGGGTGGGTTACTCTTCGGAGGGTCGGTGTGGACTAGTTGGGCCGAAGGGCCTGTTTCCACACTGTAGGGGATCTAATCTAATCCCCCACGTATTGATTGCAACTGACCAGTTTTAGAATGTGGTAGGTTGTCAATTTCATCTTCTTGCAGTGTGCCCTTCTTCTTTGTATAAAACACTTATAAATAAATGTGAATCATAGTTTTAGCCCTGATGAATTGGAAGGAGGTAGCCTATTCCAACCATTCAGCCTTTCGATCCTGTCTCACCATCCCACTGGATAAGCTACAGATTCCATTTATGTGCCTTTGCTCCATTTCTCTGGAGACCCATGCACTGTGGGCATGTAGGTTTAATCTTCTGAGGATTTGCCATCAATGTTGACAGCTAGTTCCAAGAAACAAGTGGATTCTTTGGAAGTTCAGACTTGCTATTAAGAGTGGGGCCTTTCTCTTGTAAATTCTTGTTCATGCTTGTTCACAATGGATCAACACAGATCATCACGGAGCATCTGACACTTATAATATGTTTGAAGTTGTTATTTGGAAAATCTTTGGTGTAGACACAATTCCAAATGGTCATCTGCTAAAATAACATCTTCTGAATGGAGTTGGAAAGGTAGTAAGCTGTCGAAAACAAGCTGGATGGACTTAAAGCTAGACTCACCTTCCAAAGGGAAGTGAGAGACTGCCGTGTGCCCTGTTTTAGAGAGACATGGCTCACTCCTGCTATACCTCACTGTACCTTACAACCTGAACCTTTCTCAGTTCATCAAATGGACTGTCCAACGTCTTTGGGCAAGGAAAGGGATGGTGGGGTTTGCCTTCAAATCAACACCGCCTGTGCTCAGACACGGTGATCCTGATGAGTGACAGGTGCCTAGACCTAGAATATCTAAAGGTGAAGTGCCGTCCATACTACCAGCCATCTGCTATCCTGACATCAGTCTACATCCCACCCCATACGGAAGTGTAGAGCGAACTTGATGAATTAAAACCTGTCACAAATAGCCTTGAGCCAGAATCCTGAGGCCTTGTTCATTGTCGCTGGTGACTTCAACCAGGCTAACCTCAAGATGTGCTCCCGAGATATCAGCAATATGTCTCTTGTCGCAGTAGAGGGCTAAACACCCTGAACCATTGCTACACAACCATCAAAGTTGCCAACCGCCTGTATTTTGGAAAATCCGACCATGAGGCTGTGCTGCTTCTCCCGGTGTACACACAGAAACTGAAGCACAAAGACCCAGTACAGAAAGTCAAGCAGTGCTGGTCTGAGATAACGGGTGAGCTTCATTGTGACTGTTTGGAGTTGGTGGACTAGTCTACATTCACGAACCCAGCGGCCAACCACTCTGCCACTACCACCACAGAACTCATTTGTGAGTGCATAGAGGACTGTGTGCCGTAGAAATTAATCCTAGTGTTCCCTGAACCAGAAACCATGGATGAATGGGGAGATCCACTCCTGACTGAAGTCCAGATCTGATGAAGGGCTTATGTCCAAATCGTCAATTCTCCTGCTTCTCGGATGTTGCCTGACCTGCTGTGCTTTTCCAGCATCATGCTCTCGACTCTGAAGTCCAGGTCTGAGACATACAAGTTGGATAGTCCTGACCTGTACAGGAAATCTAGGTTTGACCTCTGTAAGGTAATCAGAGACACCAAGAGATAATATTGGACTAAACCAGAGTCACAGACTCACCACATAAACTCATCAACTATGGCAAGGCTTACACAATATAATAGATTACAAAGTGAAGTCAGGTGGAATCGCTGACAACAGTGCATCTCTCCCCGATAAGTTCAATGCACTCTGTGCTCACTTTCCACAGAAGGTTGGTGAAATGATGTCATCTATCCCAACAGCCTTGGGTGCACCTGTACCCACAGCCACCGCCGCAGACATTAGATCAGAGTGAACCCACGGTCAGCGATCGTTTGGATGGAGTCCCCAGCTGCACACTCAGATCCTGCAGGGACCAGCTGGTGAGTGTGTTTATTGACCTCGCCTTACTCAGATCTGCGGTCCTCACTTACTTCAAGAAGACCACTGTCATTACGGTGCCAAAGAAAAATCAGGCAATGTGCCTTAACGCCTACTGCCTGCTGGCTCTGATGTCCATTATCATGAAGTAATTCAGGAGGTTAGTAATGGCACACATCAACTCCAGCCTCCCAGATTGCTTTGACCCACTACAATTCAACTACTGACACAATAGTTCCATGGCAGACACCATCTCCCTGGGCCTACACTCATCCTTGGAACATCTGGATAACAAGGACACATACGTTAGACTCCTATTGATTGACTTTAGTTCAGCCTTCAACACCATTATTTCAACTAAACTCATCTCCGAACTCCGAGACCTAGGACTCTGCTCCCTGCTGTGCAACTGGATCCTCAACTTCCAGACCCACAGACTGCAATCAGCAAAGATAGATGACAACTCCTCTTCCACCGTAAGCCTCCAACACCTGAGGCCCTACAAGGCTGCATACTCAGCTCCCTACTATACTCCTTACACACTCTTGGCTGTGTGGCCAAATACACTTCTAACTCCATTTATAAGTTTGCTGATGACACTACTGCAGTGGGTTGGCTCTTCAACAACAATGAGACAAAATACAGAAAAGAAATAGAGAGCTTAGTGGCATGGTGTAAAGATAACAATCTCTCCCTCAATGTCAGCAAAATGAAGAGCTGGTCATCGACTTCGGGAAGTGGAGTGGAGGACACGCCCCTGTCTGTATCAATGGTACTGAGGTGGAGATTGTTGAGAGCTTCATGTTCCTAGGAGTGAATATCATCAACAATCTGTCCTGGCCTAACCCCGTCAACACTACAGTCAAGAAAGCACACCATCACCTCGACTTCCTCAGAAGGCTAAGGAAACTCAACATATCCACAATGACTCTTAGCAATTTCTGTAGGTGTATCATAGAAAACATCCTATCCAGATGCATTCACAGCTTGGTACAGCAACTGCTCTGCCCAAGATTGCAAGAAATTACAGAGAGTTGTGAACACAGCCCAGTCCATCATGCAACCACTGCCTCAGGAAAGCAGTCAACATATTCAAATACCCCCCCCCCCACTCCAGTTATACTCTCTTCGACACTCTTCCATCGGGCAGAAGATACAAACTTTTGAAAAAAACGTACCAACAGATTCAAGAACAGCTTCTTCCTTGCTGTTATCAGACTTTTGAACAGACGTCTCATATATTAGAGTTGATCTGTCTCTGCACCTTCTCTGTAACTGTAACACTATGTTCTGCATGCTGTTCTATTACCCTGATGTACTTGTGTAAGGTATGATTTGTCTGGGTAGCACACAAAACAATACCTTTCAATGTAACTTGGTGCATGTGACAAAGTAAATCAAATCAAATAATAAATCAGAGCAATATTGACTGTTCACCAATGTCCTTTCCCTAAAGATAATGTTTTGTGCTGAGGTTCATGAAAATTCTGCTTTTCTATAGTTGACAACAGTGGACATTGTGAACCTTTCTTGTTACTGCCTTTTTGAGTTTTGTAACATCAACACAAGTCAGAGTAGTATCATTTGGCTTCAGTATAGTAATCGTGCTTGAATATCACTCTGTTGATTTAGCAACTGGGAAATGTCATGTCATCTCTTAAAGTCGGTTCTCCACTTGGTTCATCATAGAATGCGCTATCTTCCTGCATATCTAACGGCAAAATAGTTTCGCATCTTTCCTCAGTGTAATACTGTATTCAGTTTTCAACCTTCCTAGCCCTTTGAAGAAATTGGGTTATTCCTTTTCAAAGGAATTTTTTAGCTTCTGTTGCTTAACCTCTTCCACCTTTTCAAAGACATGAATATCAACAGATACCCTTCTAATCTGGAGTGAAAATTCTTGGTTGTGAACTATGTCAAGGTTTTCAAAAGTTTTTTTTTGTCCTGTGTGGAGAATTGCTTGCAGCATAATTTTAACAATATGTACTATCTGGTGGAACTTCCATTGGCTGTAAGCATTGTTTTATCTGTCAAGAATCTATACAATACTGCGCTACTTGCTTCTGTGTCTAAGTTAAAATTCATGAGATGCTCGTTGACATATATATCTACATGCCAAAAATGCATGGTCTGTAACATTAATTTCAGCTAAGAAACTTAGCTTTCATTGGAGACTTTTTACCTCATTAATCTCTTTCTATATCTCTGTGGTTGTGTGCTGCTAGCACATTTCCAGAAAATGACTCAGACCACATGACCGTAAGACATAGGAGCAGAAATTAGGCCATTCAGCCCATTGAGTTGCTCCATCATTAAGTCATGACTGATACATTTCTCAACTCCATTCTCCTGCTTTCTCCCTGTAACCCTTGATCCCCTTGACAATCAAGAACCTATCTATCTGAGTCTAAAATATACTAAGTGACCTGGCCTCCACAGCCTTCTGTGCCAGTGAATTCCATAGATTCCCCACTCTCTGGCTGAAGAAGTTTCTCCTTATCTCTGTTCTAAAAGGTCTTCCCTTTACTCTAAGGCTGTGCCCTCAGGTCCTAGTCTCTCCTACCAATGGAAACATATTCCCAACATCACTCTGTCCAGGCCATTCAGCATTCTCTAAGTTTCAATTAGATTCCCCCTCATCCTTCTAAGCTCCATCGAATATAGTTCCAGCATCCTCAAACATTCCGCGTATGTTAAGCTTTTCATTCCTGGGACCATTCTTGTGAACGTCCTGTGAACCCGCTACAGGCCCAACATATCCTTCCTGAGATTTGGGCTCCAAAACTGTGCACAGTACTCTAAATATGGTCTGACCAGAGCTTTATAGACCCTCAGAAGTACATCCCTGCTTTTATATTCAAGTCCTCTCAAAATAAATGCCAACATTTAAATTCTTAAAATAAAAAAGTTTTGTTTAAATGCTGGGCACTGTTTGCACCTGTAAGGTGTATTTGCACTGCAGAATTGACAAGAAAGTTTCGTGGAGAAAGTGAGGAATGCAGATGCTGGAGATCAGAGCTAAAAATGTGTTGCTGGAAAAGCGCAGCGGGTCAGGCAGCATCCAAGGAACAGGAGAATTGACGTTATGGGCATCAGCCCTTCTTCAGGAATGAGGAAAGTGTATCCAGCAGGCTAAGATAAAAGGTAGGGAGGAGGGACTTGGGGGAGGGGCGTTGGGAATGCGATAGGTGGAAGGAGGTCAAGGTGAGGGTGATAGGCCGGAGTGGGGGTGGGGGCGAAGAGGTCAGGAAGAAGATTGCAGGTTAGGAAGATGGTGCTGAGTTCGAGGGTTGGGAGTGAGACAAGGTGGGGGGAGGGGAAATGAGGAAACTGGAGAAATCTGAGTTCATCCCTTGTGGTTGGAGGGTTCCCAGGCGGAAGATGAGGCGCTCTTTCTCCAGCCGTCGTGTTGCCATGGACTGGCGATGGAGGAGTCCAAGGACCTGCATGTCCTTGGTGGAGTGGGAGGGGGAGTTGAAGTGTTGGGCTATGGGGTGGTTGGGTTGGTTGGTCCGGGTGTCCCAGAGGTGTTCTCTGAAACGTTCCGCAAGTAGGCAGCCTGTCTCTCCAATATAGAGATGACCACATCGGGTGCAGTGGATGCAATAAATGATGTGTGTGGAGGTGCAGGTGAATTTGTGGTGGATATGGAAGTGTCCCTTGTGGCCTTGGAGGGAGGTAAGGGGGGAGGTGTGGGCACAAGTTTTGCATTTCTTGCGGTTGCAGGGGAAGGTGCCGGGAATGGAGGTTGGGTTGGTGGGGGGTGTGGACCTGACGAGGGAGTCATGGAGGGAGTGGTCTTTTCAGAACACTGATAGGGGAGGGGAGGGAAATATGTCCCTGGTGGTGGGCTCCGTTTGGAGGTGGCAGAAATGATGGCGGACATGATACGCTGGACATGGAGGTTGGTGGGGTGGTAGGTGAGGACCAGTGGGGTTCTGTCCTGGTGGCGGTTGGAGGGGTGGGGCTCAAGGGCGGAGGAGCAGGAAGTGGAAGAGATGTGGTGGAGGGCATCGTCGACTACGTCTGGGGGGAAATTGCGGTCCTTGAAGAAGGAGGCCATCTGGGTGGTACGGTTATGGAACTGGTCCTCCTGGGAGCAGATGCGGAGGAGACAAAGGAATTGGGAATATGGGATGGCGTTTTTACAGGGGGCAGGGTGGGAGGAGGTGTAGTCTAGGTAGCTGTGGGAGTCGGTCGGTTTATAGTAAATGTCCGTGTTGATTTGGTCACCCGAGATAGAAATGGAAAGGTCTAGGAAGGGGAGGGAGGAGTCTGAGACGGTCCAGGTGAATTTGAGATCGGGGTGGAAAGTCTTGGTAAAGTGGATGAACTGTTCAACCTCCTCGTGGGAGCACGAGGCAGCACCGATACAGTCATCGATGTAGCGGAGGAAAAGGTGGGGGGCGGTGCCAGTGTAGCTGCGGAAGATGGACTGTTCCACATCTCCTACGAAGAGGCAGGCATAGCTGGGGCCCATGTGGGTGCCCGTGGCCACTCCTTTGGTTCGGAGGAAGTGGGAGGATTGGAAAGAGAAGTTGTTCAGAGTGAGGGACCAGTTCAGTCAGTCGAAGGAGGGTATCAGTGGAAGGTAAGAAAGGTTAGTGTCTGGTGTTCATTGTGCCCACTGCATTGGCATGTCCGGTCTATCTTTCATGGCTTTGCACCTTACAAAATGAATAGATTCTGCAGATCCTTTGTGCCAATATTTATCAGATTGCTTAAAATTGCTTCTGGACTTTTGCTTCACTTGCCAAATGAATGACTCTCTCTTGAGTTAGATCTTCTTTGAACTGTAATAAATCTGACACAGACTCATTAGTGATGCCTAATCTAGTCTCGTATGAATTTTGACTTATTGTCACATCGTCCAGTAATCAGTGGCAATTATAAACCTTGCCCTTTTGAGCATGCTGAGGTTGGAATATTTGTAAAAGACTTTCAATACCTGTTATAGATTCCATCCCAAACTGAACTAGTCCCACTTCCTGCTTCTGGCCTATCTTCCTCCAAACCTTTCCATTCATGTACTTATTGAGCGTATTTTACACCCACCACTTCCCCTGGCAGTTCATTCCATACACGAACCAGCCTCTGTGTAAAAAAAAATTCCCCTCACATCCTTTTAAACTCTCTCTCCTCTCACCTTAAAAATATGCCTCTTGAAATCCTCTATCCTAGGGAAAAGACAACTACCATTAACCCTTCATGATTTTATAAGGTTCTATAAAGTCACCTCTCTATCTCCAATGCTCCTGTGAAAAAATTTCCACCTATCCAGCCTTTCTTTATAAGTCAAACCTTCCATACCTGGCAACATCCTGGTAAATCCTCTCTAGCTTAATAATATCCTTCCCACATTTGGTCGATCGCAGACCCCAACACAGTACTCCAGAAGAGTTTATTGTATCACTACAGCTACGTTCAAGTTAAATGCTTTGACCAGTAATTCAACCAAAATTGTTAGCAGTACATTAGCCCTAGATCTATCTCTTACATCTCCTTCTTTACTCTGACCAATTCCCCATCACATCTTCTCAGTGGGTGGTGCTTACTGTGTTAATATTAACACATTAACCCATAAAGCATTAACCCTTCTTGATCTGTGTCAGCTCATATCCAGCAACTCTTGAATGCAGAGCCATAAATAGCATAAATTCTACTCCTTCGTCCCAATATAAAATCATGGACCCTATCAGACCAGATGCACTACCTGTGCTCACCCTCAGCCCAACATTCTCCCTCAGCTGGTCCCTCAGTTATTAAGTGGGAATGGATATCAAGACAGGAGAAAGTGAGGACAGCAGATGCTGAAGATCAGAGTCGAGAGTGAGGAATTCCTGATGAAGGGCTTATGCCTGAAACATTGATTCTCCTGCTCCTCGGATGCTGCCTGACCTGCTGTGCTTTTCCAGCACCACACTGTTCGATCCTAGATATCAAAATAACAATGAAAATAACCTGATTACTACAAGGGAAGGAAGCAGCTTAAGATGTGGCTGATAATTTACCCCCTGTCCATTCAGAATCAAGAGCTGGTATGCAGGGAGGAAGGTGCTAAAAGGTGGCAAACCACTTTTCAGCTAAAATTTAAAGAAAGGACAATTTCAAAAACAATTTAAACACGTGCCAACAAGTCTCCAGGAACAAAACCTACGATGCAAAAGTCCAATATTCACAGTGTGAACCCTGCAGGAGGTGGACAATTTATCAGCATGTCACGCATCAATTATTCTGATTCTGTCAAATGAATTCACTGAAGATCTTTCTCCTCAATCCCTCTTTTTGTTTAAACTGTACTGCATTCTTCCAGATAATTTCAACCACACCAGCTAATGGAAGTAGTTAGCCTGAAATAACCTAATTGGCATCTATTGCTGATGAATATCCCCACCTTAGTCTCTGTCACTGCTCCAACAACAGGCACTTATTCAATTTGCCTGAGGTTTACCAACAAGGAAAGCACCTTTTTTTACTGAAATCAAATTCGAGTTGTTTCTTGTGGGTTGATTGAATTAAGAGGTATTGTAGGTGTAACTTGCTTGCGATGGCATCTGCCAAAATACAGTTAGGCAAGTAGTCACTCGTCAAGGAATTAATTCAGGATGCACTTGAAGACCTGACAGTCTCTCCTTTCTCTGATGTCAAAATGTCTGTACTCAAAATTTAGAAAATCGCCAGGGTTTTTAAAAAAAGGTTGACTTAATTTTTTTTCTCCGCCTCTTCAGGACGACAATTTCCTCCCTCCAGTTATCCCTCAGAGCAGACATTCTGTCTATGCAGCTTCCAAAGGGTGTTTTTCAGTTTCCGGAACATTCAGAGTTTTCTGCAGGGCATAAATAGTGGAGGTTGATCAATTAATCAATCAAATCTCTGCTGGCAATTTTTAATTTCCTTTTATTCTTGTTGGAACATCCAAGTCATTTTGTGTGATGTCAATTGCGCCAAGAAAATGATAGCATTTGGTCAATAGACTTTGTTCCACCAAACGTTTAATGGCAAAAAAAATTCACCTCCGGCCTCGCCTCTCCTGAAGAGTGCCAGTTCTGACTGGAAGATGTATCAGGAATCTCACACAAATGATACCGGGAAAATAAAATTAATGATCATTTTCCTCAGGTTCCAGCATTAGCATTAGTCATGTCCAAGTCTTCAATGGGAACTCCTCTGGCACAGTGGTAGTGTCCCTACGTCTGAACCAGGAGGCCCACGTCAAGTTCCACCTGCCCCAGAGAAATGTAAAAATATCTCTGAACAGTTTGATTAGAAAAATATCCAGTCTCCAACATGGGCTCTGCTCACACATTGATGTGTCCCTACTCTGAGCCAGGATACCTGGGCCCAAGTCTTACCTGCTCCTGGGGTGTGCAATAATATCTCTGAACAGGTTGATTACAAGTACCCAGTCTCCACTGTGAGCTGTACTGGCACATCGGTAGTAGCCCTATCTCTGAACCAGGATACCTAGGTTCAATTCTCATCTACTCTCGAAATGTGTAATAACATCTATGAACAGGTGATAAGGAAATATCTGAAAAAAAAAGTTCTGTTAAGAATATGAGAATGTTTGTTTGGGGAGGGGAGAGCCTCGTTGCAATTACATTATTCCAAAATAAGCTTGCCTGGAAGGAAAATCTTGTGTTTATATAAAAAATACCTCCGAACCAGGAAATCTGGGTTCACCACGTCCCACCAGACGTATGTGAAAGCATCGCTGAACAGGTCAACTTAAAAAATAGTCTCAAAAATGTTAGTTCACCAAGTCATCAGGAACTGAAGAGTTAGTCTCTGTATGACCGTGAAGCTGTAAAGGTAATTGAAAACACTTGAAATTGGCAGGAATTGGCATGTATTTATGGAAAGCCAGCTAATATATTGTGTGCTCTGTGATTTTCAGTCTGTGGTAGAAACTCAGACCTGGTCACAATCACAGCACGAGCCACCAACTTGAGAAAGTAAAAACTGATGTGTCAAATAACAGGTATGCAGTTTAAGATGCTGGTCCTCTTGGGAAGGTTACAGCAACAACATTTTATATTGGTGTGGCGCCCTTCATGTAACAAAGCATCCCCAAGTGTTTTCTCCAGAGAGTTACAAAGTAAAGTATGACATCCAGCTACGAAAAGGGGTATTAGGTCAGATAAGCAACGGCTTGGTCAAGGAGGTAGGATTCGAGGAGTGTCTTCATGGAGCTAGACAGGTTAAAGATGTGGAAAGATGCATCAAGGGAATTCTAAAGCTTGGGGAGTTGAGGGTGTAGCCACCACAGAGGGTGGGGCGGGAGAGGGGAAGCAGTGGGCTGTTTATGGTGGGTGGGTTCTTGGCAGGGAATAAGAATATAATGTTGCTGAGGTCAAAATTACAGAAGGGTTAGTTTATACCTAAGGTTGTAGGGCTGGAGGAGATTACACAGTTAGGGAGGGGTCAGGTCACGGAGGAATTTGAAAACGTGGGACAAGAATTTTATAATCAAGAAGTTGCTTAAGTGAAAGGCCAATGTAGGTCAGTGAGGACGGGCATGGTAAATGATCAGGATTGACGGCTAGTTAAGCAGAGTTTTGAATGACCTCAAGTTTGTACAGGGTAGAATAGGGGAGACCACACAAAGATCAATAGGATAGACAAGAGTAGAGGTAACAATGCCATGAATAAGACTGGAAATTATTGTGAAGTCAGAAGTTTAGCATGTCCATAAGGTGATCTACTGTCTATTGGTTTAAATGAGTCAAAAAGTGTGGTGCTGGTAACGGAGCAGGATACTGCCTGACCTGTTGTGCTTTTCCAGTACCACACCTTTTGACTCTGATCTCCAGCATCTGCAGTCCTCACTTTCTCCCAGTTGGTTTAAATAAGTTTCATACCTATGTTAGAATGCAGGACTTTCACCCGACTCAATGTTCTTCTGCTCACACGGCTACTTCAGAACGAACAGAGAGTCCAAGTTTAACTCCAGCTGGGTGGGTTGGAAATTGACCTCGACTGCTGGAGAACTCAGACTTGCTTCTTGTCGAGTAACTGGCGATGCAGCATGAAGTGGTGGGAAATACCGTGAGGAGACGTCCTGACCATTCAAAGTGGGTAACTGGTTGACATTCTGGGATCACAAATAAATGAAAACTAACATTTTTGGGGTGTCTTCTCTAGATTTGGGACCTTGTGGCCATTCTAGGTATACAAGGCTATGGGCCAAGTGCTGGAAAATGGGGATTAGAATAGTAAGGTGCTTATCATTGTGATGCAGACATGATGGGCAAAAGGACCTTTTCTTTCCTTCTGTAGACCTATGTGACTCTCTGTTGACCTCAAAAAGATGGTGATGTCTTGAGCTGCTGCAATCTGTATGGTGAAGACTTTCACACACTGCCAGGAGGTAGGTAGTTCCAGGACTGGTAATGATAAAGAATCATTAATTCACGGTCCAAGTCAAGGCTTTGTGAGATTGAAAAGAATGTAATTGGAGAGGGCGATAGAGTTGCCATATTGCTGCTGTCATTCTCAAGGATGGGTCTTGTAGAGCAGTCTCGTGGTCGTGAAGTAAACTTGGCAAGTTGCTGCTGTGCAACCTGTTGGCCAAAGGTACTGCAGTTCCAGAGATCTGTGCTGAATAGATGGACAAAAATATGATTCTTCTCCAGCTTCATCAATGTTATTGGAACAGAGCCAAGTTGTGGGAACTTCGAGCACACTCCTGATGTGAGCTGTGTAATCATTGTGGAGAATTCCAGCTGAAATAAAAACACTGAATTCTAATCAGCAAGGACAGTGAGATACTCAGATACACCAGGATCCTGCATTACTGACACACTCAGTTACACCAGGTTAGTGCACTGGCACGCTCAGATACACCAGGATCCTGCATTACTGACACACTCAGGTACACCAGGTTAGTGCACTGACACACTCAGGTACACCAGGATCCTGCATTGCTGACACACTCAGGTACACCAGGTTAGTGTACTGATTCACTCAGGTACACCAGGATCCTGCATTACCAACACACTCAGGTACACCAGGTTAGTGCACTGACACACTCAGGTACACCAGGATCCTGCATTGCTGACACACTCAGGTACACCAGGTTAGTGTACTGATTCACTCAGGTACACCAGGATCCTGCATTACCAACACACTCAGGTACACCAGGTTAGTGCACTGACACACTCAGATATACCAGGTTAGTGCACTGACACACTCAGGTACACTAGGATCCTGCATTACTGACACACTCAGGAACACCAGGTTAGTGCACTGACACACTCAGGTATGCCAGGATCCTGCATTACTGACACACTCAGGAACACCAGGTTAGGGCACTGACACACTCAGATACACCAGGATCCTGCTTTACTGACACACTCAGGTACACCAGGTTAGTGCACTGACACACTCAGGCACACCAGGCTCCTGCATTACTGACACACTCAGGTACACCAGGTTAGTGCACTGACACACTCAGGTACACCAGGCTCCTGCATTACTGACACACTCAGGTACACCAGGTTAGTGCACTGACACACTCAGGTACACCAGGCTCCTGCATTACTGACACACTCAGGTACACCAGGTTAGTGCATTGACACACTCAGGTACACCAGGATCCTGCATTACTGACACACTCAGGAACACCAGGTTAGTGCACTGACACACTCAGGAACACCAGGTTAGTGCACTGACACACTCAGGTACACCAGGCTCCTGCATTACTGACACACTCAGTTACACCAGGTTAGTGCACTGGCACGCTCAGATACACCAGGATCCTGCATTACTGACACACTCAGGTACACCAGGTTAGTGCACTGACACACTCAGGTACACCAGGATCCTGCATTGCTGACACACTCAGGTACACCAGGTTAGTGTACTGATTCACTCAGGTACACCAGGATCCTGCATTACCAACACACTCAGGTACACCAGGTTAGTGCACTGACACACTCAGATATACCAGGTTAGTGCACTGACACACTCAGGTACACTAGGATCCTGCATTACTGACACACTCAGGAACACCAGGTTAGTGCACTGACACACTCAGGTATGCCAGGATCCTGCATTACTGACACACTCAGGAACACCAGGTTAGGGCATTGACACACTCAGGTACACCAGGATCCTGCATTACTGACACACTCAGGTACACCAGGTTAGTGCACTGACACACTCAGGCACACCAGGCTCCTGCATTACTGACACACTCAGGTACACCAGGTTAGTGCACTGACACACTCAGGTACACCAGGCTCCTGCATTACTGACACACTCAGGTACACCAGGTTAGTGCACTGACACACTCAGGTACACCAGGCTCCTGCATTACTGACACACTCAGGTACACCAGGTTAGTGCATTGACACACTCAGGTACACCAGGATTCTGCATTACTGACACACTCAGGAACACCAGGTTAGTGCACTGACACACTCAGGAACACCAGGTTAGTGCATTGACACACTCAGGTACACCAGGATCCTGCATTACTGACACACTCAGGAACACCAGGTTAGTGCACTGACACACTCAGGAACACCAGGTTAGTGCACTGACACACTCAGGTACACCAGGATGCTGCATTACTGACACACTCAGGTACACCAGGATCCTGCATTACTGACACACTCAGGAACACCAGGTTAGTGCACTGACACACTCAGGTACACCAGGTTAGTGCATTGACACACTCAGGTACACCAGGATCCTGCATTACTGGCACACTCAGGTACACCAGGTTAGTGCATTGACACATTCAGGTACACCAGGTTAGTGCATTACTGACACACTCAGGTACACCAGGTTAGTGCATTGACACACTCAGGAACACCAGGTTAGTGCACTGACACACTCAGGTACACCAGGCTCCTGCATTACTGACACACTCAGGTACACCAGGTTAGTGCACTGACACACTCAGGCACACCAGGATCCTGCATTACTGACACACTCAGGTACACCAGGTTAATGCGCTCAGGTACAGTAAGTTACTATAATGGCACACTCTTGTGCAACATATTGGTGCACTGACACACTCAGGTACAGAAAACCAGGTTCGAGGTTTTATGATGGATCAATGAACACACAATTTCAACTGGTGTCTATGGTGTGAATCCAAATGTGAGACCTGCCCCCAGAGCAACATTCCAGAAGGTCAGTGTCGGGGCCGGTATCACAGTCACATTTGCACTGACTATCGGAAACATGATGCTTGAGACATGTCGGGAAATAGCCAAAATATTTAAATTGGTTAAAATCTCCTTTTAGCCCTATTAGCAGTGTCTGAAATGCTTGTGGGGAAGGAAGTTTAACCATCTTGTGGGTGCACATCAAATCCGTAGCCTAAGGGGAGCAGAGCGTTGGATGCTCAATGAGTGCGTTGTGTGTCTGTGAGCAGTCCTTCCAAACCTCAGTGGGTTTTACAATTGTCTATTATATCTTCAAGTGAATGCATCACCGCTCAAAATAATGGCCTCCCCCACCTTCTCCTAAGTTGCACAGTCCCATGTTGTGTGTCTGTTTTCAGTAGTGTCTGAGTATTTTATGTTTGTTTTTTGAGTGCTTAAGAAATCCTTATCCTTACTGAGACTTGATTCTATTTTAGGTTTATTTTCATGTATTTTTGTAATATACCAAGTGTTCAGTATCATTCATAACTCTTCAGCCACTGATGCTCAGTTTGGGTTCTGCTAGGGCCACGTTAGCTCTTGACTTCATTACAGCCTTGGGCTAACCATAGACAAAAGAGCTTGAACTACAGAGGGGAGGTCAGAATGACTTCATTTCACTGAGTGTGGCACTAGGGAGCCCGAAAAAAAACTGGGAATTGGGTAAATACTCTCTGCGGGTTTGAGTTATACCTAGCACAAAGGAAGATGGTTGCAGTTATTGGAGCTCAATCATTTCAGTCATAGAGTCATACAACATGGAAACAGACCCTTCGGTCCATCTTTTCCATGTCAACCAAGGTACCCAAACTAATCTAGTCTCATTTCCCTGCACTAGACCCATTATCCATCTAAACCTTTCCTATCCATGTATCTATCCAAACATATTGTAACCATACTTATATTTAACACTTCATTGGCAGTTTATTGCACATATGAAACACCCTCTGAATGAAAACGTTGCCCCTCAGGTCCCTTTAAATCTTTCTCCTCTCGCCTTAGACCTATGCCGTCTAGTTTTGAACTCCCCCACCCCAGGGAAAAGGCCTTTGCAATTCACCTTATCCATGCCTCTCATGATTTTATAAACCTCTATAAAATCATCCCTCAACTTTCTATGCTGCAGTGAAAAACGTCCTAGCCGAGCCAGCCTCTCCTTATAACTCAAACCTTCCTGTCCCAGTAACATCCCAGTAAATCTTTTCTACACCCTCTCCAATATAATAATATCCTTCCTATAGCAGGGTGGCCACAATTGTATATAATACTCCAGAAGAGGCCTCACCAGTGTCCTGTACAGCGTACTTGGTATGTTTGAGCATCTCTGCTGGAGTTCCTCAGTGCCCTAGGCTCAACCGTCTTCAGCTGATTTATTAATGCATCATAAAGTAAGAAGTATTTACTTTTATGCCATTCAGCACCTGTCACAGAACTCTTACGGCACAGAAAGAGGCCATTTGGCCCATCATATCTGCACCGAAACACTCCTCTGATACTGACACAGTCCTTGCCCATGATTGGCAAAATCTGGACAACATCCAGGTTCAGTCTCACAAGTGGCAAGTAATATTCGTGCCACAATAAGTGCCAGGCGGGGACCACACCAGCAAGAGAGAATCTAACCATCTCCCCTTCAGAATGGACAACATCACCATCGCTGAATCCTTCACCATTAATGCCTGGGGGATGGGGTCGTGGGCAGCAATGGGTACCATAACCCAGGATTTTAAATTGACCAGCCGTAAAAATTGGTTATGGCTCCATGTTCTTGATGGGGGACTTTGTTACCCTGCAACTACTCCCCTTGATTATTTGAGAAACTGGGTGGAAGGGTAAGAAAGGAAGTTATGACAGAATGAAGGAGTCAGCCCAAGGGTGAGTCATGCCAGGTGTGTGATCTGTGAGGGTGAGCAAGGCATTCAGGAATGTGCCCTGGAGAAAGGTGCAGAACTAAACAACTAAAGAAACGGTGAGTTACCTCTGATAGGGTTCTGAATGAGGTAGGTAACACTACAGGTGGTTGGCCAACTGCCAGGACAGATATAGAGTCAAGTCTTTTTCAAAGTGACACACTTCTGGAGAGAATGTACACAAAAGAGAATATCACCCTTACCACCACATGAAAGGAGCAGACTTTAGGCTACAAGCCAAGGGAATTACTACAAGGAGCCCAGGATGTCTCCCTCAAACACACACGCGGCTCTAGTTTTGAAGTTAGGTTCATTTCCAAATGCAGGCTCTTTGAGGTTGGAGGTGGGGGTGTGGAGGGGGGAAGTTTTGTGTAATTCTTTGTGCTGTGTTAACTTTCAGCCTGTAATTAATCTCCGTGGTACAACTAAACTATACTGAAAGCCACAAGCAGCTAACTATCCCTGAAGGCGAAAGCTTTCAACAAGCACAGGGTTGAATTATGCTGACATAGGATGGGCTAGTGTCACTCATTCACCACAGGAGCTAACTGTCGTTTCCTCATCTTTGTCAAATGCAGCCGCCGTTATAAATAGCACAGGTTGTGAAATTCCTCAGAGTCCTGTCACCTTGTCTCTCTGCTGCTGTTACCTCACCAGATGTGTGTGAGGCATCCTCAGCACTTACAGCAGCTGTGAGTTAATCCATAAATGATCTTGGTTTGGACATAAAGTCTTCAACCTTCAACTGTTAACTGAATTGACCTCTCTGCATATGGGTTGTGACTGACTTAGACCATAAGGCTGTAAAATGTAAGAGATGAATTAGGACCTTCGACCCGTTGAGACTGTGATCCCATTACTCATCAAGAAACTACCTATCTCTTTCTTAAATACACTCAATGACCAGGCCCCCAGAGTCTCCTGTGGCAATATGTTCCGAAGATTCCCCACCCTCTGGTTGAAGATATTCCTCCTCATCTAATTTTTAAAGGGTTTTCACTTCATTCTGAGGCTGTGTCCTTGTGTCCTAGTCTCTTTGACCAGTGGAAATATCTTCTCCAAGCCCATGCTTATCCAGGTTTCTCAGTATTCTGTAAGTTTCAATCAGATTACCCCTCAACCTTCTAACCTCCATCGAGTACAGACCTAGGGTCCTCAATTGCTCCTCATAGGACAAGCTCATCATTCTCAGGATCATGTTTGTAAATGTCCTCTGGACCTCCTCCAAGACCAGCACATCCTTCATTAGATTTGGAATGCAAAACTGTTCACAGTATTCCAAATGTGGTCTGGCCAGAACTTTATACAGCCTCAGCAGCACATCTCTGCTCTTGTATTCTCGTCCTTTTGAAATGATTGCTAGTATTGCACTTGCCTTCCTAACTGCCAACTAAAACTGCATGTTAACCTGAAGAGAATTGTGAACCAGGACTCAGAAGCCCCGTTGTGCTTCAAATTTCCAAAGCCTTTCCCCATTTAGAAAATAGTCTACCACCTCTATTCATTCTATCAAAGTGAATAACCTCACCATTTCCTACAGTGCATTCCATCTGCCACTTCTTTGCCCATTTTCCTAGCCTGTTCATGTAGCCTTCCTGCTACCTCCACACATGTTGTCAATGTCACTCTGCATCACGAACCAGCCACCCAGCCAATTGAGCTAACTAACCCCCATGTGACCCCCATCAGAGAGAGGTTTAAAACAGTGTCTCTGGGAAATCACGTTCTCCATGTTTGGGTTGCCAACAACTGCAGGATTATGTTCTTCGCTTTACATTGGCAATTTCTTGCCAATGTTTACATTTGATGCCAATTAAGAGAGATACTGAAGACAGTTTTAAAATTTTGGAGCTGTTGGAAATTTGTTGGGAGATTGCAGATTCTTCCAAATATTCTCTTTCCATGGACCTGTGCAAATTACTGTCATTGTGACCAGTGTCCTACAACTCAGGGTACCTGGAGGGTATAACTTTGACTGAGGGCAATTGTATACAGCAGGCAATAATGTAATTATCCTTCATACACCTTTCCTGATTTTCATTCATTTTAACTTAAGATAAAATTGTATGGCCAAGATAGATAATAGGCAGTGGACCCAATGTTACCCAGCATTTCTCTATAGTCCACAGTGAAATTGATCTCTGGTGCAATGATGTACATCTGTTGGAGTGAATTGCACTTTTATCATTGCCCCAGGCTACAGACCAACACCTCGGGGTCATTTTCAGAACTGTCAGTTATAGAGTCATAGAGATGTACAGCATGGAAACAGATCCTTCGGTCCAACCCATCCATGCCGACCAGATATCCCAACCCAATCTAGTCACCTGCTAGCACCCAATGCATATCCCTCTAAACCCTTCCTATTCATATATCCATCCAGGTGCCTTTTAAATGTTGCAATTGTACTAGCCTCTACCACTTCCTCTGGCAGCTCATTCCATACACGTACCACCATCTGCGTGAAAAGGTTATCCCTCAGATCTCTTTTATATCTTTCCCCTCTCACCCTAAACCTATGTCCTCTAGTTCTGGACTCCCCCACTCCAGAGAAAAGACTTGTCTATTTACCCTATCCATGCCCCTCATGATTTTATAAACCTTTATTAGGTCACCCCTCAGCTTTCGACGCTCCAGGGAAAACAGCTCCAGCCTGTTCAACCTCTCCCTATAGCTCAAATCCTCCAAACCTGGCAACATCCTTGTAAATCTTTTCTGAACCCTTTCAAGTTTCACAACATCCTTCCAATAGGGAGGAGACCAGAATTGCACGCAATACTCCAAAAGTGACCTCACCAATATCCTGTACAGCCACAACAGACCTCCCAACTCCTGTACTCAATACTCTGACCAGTAAGGGAGAGCATACCAAATGCCTTCTTCACTATCCTATCCAGCTGCGACTCCACTTTCAAGGAGCTATGAACCTGCACTCCAAGGTCTCTTTGTTCAGCAACACTCCCTAGGACCTTACCATTAAGTATATAAGTCCTGCTAAGATTTACTTTCCCAAAATGCAGCACCTCACATTTATCTAAATTGAACTCCATCTGCCACTCCTCAGCCCATTGGCCCATCTGGTCAAGATCCCATTGTAATCTGAGGTAACCTTCTTTGCTGCCCACTACACCTCCAATTTTGGTGTTATCTGCAAACTTACTAGCTATACCTCTTATGCTCACATCCAAACCATTTATATAAATGACAAAAAGTAGTGGGCCCAGCACTAATCCTTGTGGTGCACCACTGGTCACAGGCTTCCAATCTGAAAAACAACCCTCCACCATCACCCTCTGTCTTCTACCTTTGAGCCAGTTCTGTATCCAAATGGCTAGTTCTCCCTGTATTCTATGAGATCTAACCTTGCCAACCACTCTCCCAAAGGGAACCTTGTCAAACGCCTTATTGAAGTCCATATAGATCACGTCTACTGCTCTACCCTCATCAATCCTCTTTGTTACTTCTTCAAAAACTCAATCAAGTTCATGAGACATGATTTCCCACACACAAAGCCATGTTGACTATCCCTAATCAGTCCTTGCCTTTCCAAATACATGTACATCCTGTCCCTCAGGATTGCCTCCAACAACTTGCCCACCACTGACGTCAGGCTCACTGGTCTATAGTTCCCTGGCTTATCCTTACCACCTTTCCTGAATAGTGGCACCACATTAGCCAACTTCCAGTCTTCCAGCAGCTCACCTGTGACCTATCGATGATACAAATATCTCAGCAAGGGGCCCAGCAATGACTATCTCTAGCTTCCCACAGAGTTCTAGTTCTTGAAAGAAAACATCCTGATGTATCCCAGAGAAAAAAGAAACGTGTGGCTACCATTTGGGTCAGTCTGTGACCCAGCAGGACTAAAGAAAATCCTTTCTTTATTGGAGTCTATCAGGAGCCATTCTGCCCCCAGAAAATGTAAGTCGATTCTTGCCAACATGATCGAGGGGCACAGCTCTTGCACTCTCATCTGGATGAGGCATTATTGAGCAGAATGTAACCTTCACCAAACGGCCATAATAATGTCAGCTTGGCAGTATGGTTTCTTTGAGCTAGTCCCGAACAGTTCAAAAGGTGGAAATTTCCATTTACAAAACCATTGACATTGTTAACCACCTGATTGACTGCAGTTTCTGATTGTCTGTTCCTTTATTTGAGGGGGGTGGGTATCAGACACAGGAAGATGTCTCGGTGTTTTACACGGGCTGGGATGAGTTAGAGGAAAAGGACTAGGATTGTGGAGAAGTCATCTGCGTCAGTACTCTTAAAGTCATTTTCCAAAAAACTATCTTTCCTGTGCCTGCAGTTCAGAAAGAAGAGACGGATTCTGAGAACGGTTTACAACACAAGCTGTGACTGACTTCCCACAGGCAGCAATATCCCCTTTACCAAATGAGATCTCAGCCTGCTGTCCTGAATGGGTGCAGAGAGCCCCCTACTCCCCACCTTTGATTGGTCTCTATTTCCAAAGGACAGTCACTAATGGCTGCTTGACTGGAGTTTTGTAGGAGCTATTTTCCTTCCAGACGATGTATTTGATCCCTGCCTATATGACACTAGAGGGCATAGGTTTAGGGTGAGAGGGGAAAGATATAAAAGGGACCTAAGGGGCAACTTTTTCATGCAAAGGGTGGAACGTGTATGGAATGAATTGCCAGAGATGTGGTGGAGGCTGGTACAATCGCAACATTTAAGAGGCATTTGGTTGGGTATATGAATAGGAAGAGTTTGGAGGGATATGGGCCGGGTGCTGGCAGGTGGGACTAGATTGGGTTGGGATAACTGGTCAGCATGGACGGGTTGGACCAAAGGGTCTGTTTCCGTGCTGTACATCTCTATGACTCTATGACTGACAGCCTCAAAAGAATAAGCATGTGCTTTTGTTTCTGTTGCACCTGAAGAAATATAAAATCCAGCCAGGAGTGTGGGGAAGCACTTGAGCCTCAGCTGTTCCCTTGTTTCCCACCACATCTGAAGTTCTCTCACCCTCGATGTGACTTGACCTGGAATTCCCCATAACACTACCCCATCACCTCAAGGTCTGCTGTATTCCAGGGAAAGGTGCAACACTGGTTTTGCAGAGCAACCAGAGATGGTCAATAGATATATCAGCCTTGCCAGTGTTGGTCGCGTGCTCATAGCAAATAATGACTGAAATCTCTTGCACTAATAGTGAAACTCCTTGTCATGTGGTGAGCAAAGAATCTGAACACATCATTGCAAAACTCCTGTACTTTTCCTGTTAACAATGGATGAATCATTGGACTTTTTAGAAAAGAACGGTGTATATCTGTAGATACCATCGAGGTGTTGACTAAAATTGCTCCACATTCCTTTGTGCCGTTGCATGAGTGAGTTCTCACCTTCGCTTCTGTAAAAGACTGTTGCACCATTTCATAGAAGCCCTACAGTGTGGAAACAGGCTATTTTGCCCAACAAGTCCCACTGAAGAGTTAGCAGAAGTGGGTACTGCAGATGCTGGAGATTAGAGTAATGCTGGAAAAGCACAGCAGGTTAGGCAGCAGCCGAGGAGCAGGAAAAATGACATTTCGGGCAAAAGCCCTTCATCAGGAATGATCCCCCCTGAAGATTAACCCACCCACACCCATTCCCCTAACCTGTTACTCTATATTTCTCCCTGACTAATGCAACTAACCTGCACATCCCTGAACACTATGGGCAATTTAGCATGGCCAGTCCACCCTAACCTTCACAACCCTGAAAACTATGGGCAATTTCCCATGGCCAGTCCACCCTAACCTGCACACCTTGTGCATTGCGGGAGGAAACTGGAGCACCCAGGGATTCTCCTATTCCTTGGATGCTGCCTGACCTGCTGCGCTTTTCCAGCAACACATTTTCAGCACCCAGAGGAAACCCATGCAGACACAGGGAGAATGTGCTAACTCCACACAGACAGTGCTGAGGCTTGAATCGAACCCGGGTGCCGCTGTGAGGCAGCAGTGCTAATCACTGAGCCAATGTGCCACCCCTCAAGCACTTATAAAATGAAGAGCTTAGTTGGCTCATGGTTCTTGAGGGTAACTAATGTGTGCCTTAGAATATAGAACTGTACAGTACAGGTACAGGCCCTTCGGCCCACGATGTTTAGCCTAACATGTTGCCAAATTAAACTAATCCTTTCTGCCTGCCCTTGGTGTATATCCCTTCATTCATTGCATATTCATGTGCTTATCCAAAATTCTCTTAGATGCCCTTATCCTGTTGTGCATTGTTCTTGTTGCTCAGTAATTCCAGGCACCTTGCTCGTGAAACCCCCTAACATGGCCAAGCATCCTCCACAAGAAAGGAAAGAGTCCATTTCATAAGAACAACTTTGCTGAACAAAGGATGTGCAGTGGAAAGTTTTCATCTTGCACTCATCAGGACTGTTGCAAGAATGCCAAATTAGGAAGGGAGCAACAATTTAGATAGGCATGAGAGAAGGGTGCTGATTGTTTGGCTCGTTGACTCTGAGTTGTTAAGGTGTTGCCATGCAGAAGGCATCAGGAAACTATCATCCTTCATGCTTTTGTTTAATTCTAAGAAGGTGCAATACTTGGACAAGGTCCTTTTTTCTGCAGAGGACAGATCCCTGTGTGTTGATATGTAGCTTCTAGTAAGTGTAAGTGAGCTGCATTGGTATCCTGACTGATAATCTTAAATTTGCTGTCAGTGTAATTCTTAGCACAGTCAAGGTTATTCAGCAAATGCTTGGCAACGACAGTCCAAAATCAGTGCTTGGGGGCTATCTAAAAGATTCCCTCCCTGTGTTAAATGTGTTGAAGCTGTTGAAGCCTGCTGGCGATCTGGATAATGCTGAAAGCTACATGCAGCCAGATCAGTTTTCTTTACAGGCACTGCAGGACTCTGCCCTAAATAATAAGTCTTCTTGATTTAACTTGAGGATTGTGGGCAGTTTTGGTCTTGCAACCTCAGAGAGGATCTACTTGGCATAGAGGGAATGCAGCGGGGGTTCACTGTGTTGATATTAGGGATGGCAGGACTGTCCAAGAGAAGAGATTCGGACCTGTATTCACTAGCGTGAGGTAGAATGAGTGGAGACCTGGGTTGATACATAAAATTCTAACAGAGCTGGGCAAGTTTAGAGTATCCTCTGCAAACCATGTGGTCTGCTTTACACTGGGAGAACCAGAGGCAAACTGAGTGATCTCTTTGTGGAACACCTCTGTTCAATTATGACCCTGAGGTCTTTCTGTTCTTGGTCTTTTACAGCATGCCAATGACGCACAAGGCCAGCTTAAAGCCATCTGGATTCTACATTTGCTGTAAAAACAGAGAATGCTGGAGAAACTCAGCAGGTCTGGCAGTATCTGTGGAGAGAGAAACAGAGTTAATGTTTCGAGATCAGTACGACTCTTCTTCAGAACTGAAAGGGGCTGAAAAATGGTAGTTTTTTTTGTCAGTGACGGGGGATGAGGTGGAGTGATTGGTGAGGGTGTACAGAGTAAAAGACTAAGGGAGTGCTCATGGTGGTAAAGGTTTGTTGTATAAGGTGACAGGCTCTGAAAGGGCTGACTGATCTGCTGAGCATTTTCCAACACTTGCTATTCTGACTTGTGGCTGTTTTTGATCCTTAAAGGCAGCAGAAGTCAATCTATCTATCTTTATTATGGACTGGGAGGAGTGAAATGTATTTCCTCTTTAAAATACAATATGGCAGGCACTTCACAAGTGATTGGAAATTGGCAGCAGTGCAATGGAAACGATACAAGGTCAGATATAGACGTACCCTGCCATCAATGTGGAATCCTCTCATTGAGAGATTTTAAGCATGAAATGAGATTATACACTGATGGTAATTTCATATGAACCGTGCATAAAAATTGTCAATTCTTATATCTCCATTCTATTTCATAATGCATCCACTGATAGAATATGCACAATGCTCCCAGGAAGACTGTACAAAAAAATGACGTTTTAAAAAATGAGTGGCTATATCTAACCCCACCGTGATTTATTTCATGACTGGGATATTCAAACCAGTGGAATGAGACAAATGTACACTTGGGTCAGGGAGAGCAAGTATTCTATTCAACATGAGGAATCTAATGGGATTGGCTTTGTGGGGATTGAAATCAGAATTAATCCTGTGCAATTAACAGTGTGCAACTATCTGGACTTTACTGGGAATGCTGATTCTTGGCATCAGCGTTCAGATAAAGTATACATGTATGCTTGCCACTGTAGATATTTTTAATCAAATTGTTCAGACACGTTATGGAACACCTCTAGAGTAAGTCGGATTTGAACCGAGACCTCCTGGACCAGATATAAGCACACTAACATGCTGCCACAAAGTCTTTTTGACTGTGTGTTTTCAAGTTGATAAGAATGTACGTGAGTGTATTTGTATATATGAGAACCAACGAGGAGAAGGTGCGGACTGCAGATGCTGGAGATCATAGCTGAAAATGTGTTACTGGAAAAACGCAGCAGGTCAGGCAGCATCCAAGGAGCAGGAGAATCGACGTTTCGGGCATGAGCCCTTCTTCAGGAATGAGGAAAGTGTGTCCAGCAGGCTAAGATAAAAGGTAGGGAGGAGGGACTTGGGGGAGGGGCGTTGGAAATGCGATAGGTGGAAGGAGGTCAAGGTGAGCGTGAGAGGCCGGAGTGGGGTGGGGGCGGAGAGGTCAGGAAGAAGATTGCAGGTTAGGATGGCGGTGTTTATAGTAAATGTCCGTATTGATTTGGTTGCCCGAGATAGAAATGGAAAGGTCTAGGAAGGGGAGGGAGGAGTCTGAGACAGTCCAGGTGGAAACCAAAGGAGTAGCCATGGGCACCCGCATGGGCCCCAGCTATGCCAGCCTCTTCGTAGGATATGTGGAACAGTCCATCTTCCGCAGCTACACTGGCACCACCCCCCACCTTTTCCTCCGCTACATCGATGACTGTATCGGCGCTGCCTCGTGCTCCCATGAGGAGGTTAAACAGTTCATCCATTTTACCAGCACCTTCCACCCTGACCTCAAATTAACCTGGACTGTCTCAGACTCCTCCCTCCCCTTCCTAGACCTTTCCATTTCTATCTCGGGCGACCGAATCAACATGGACATTTACTACAAACCCACCAACTCCCACAGCTGCCTAGACTACACCTCCTCCCACCCTGCCCCCTATAAAAACGCCATCCCATATTCCCAATTCCTTCGTCTCCGCCGCATCTGCTCCCAGGAGGACCAGTTCCAATACCATACAACCCAGATGGCCTCCTTCTTCAAAGACCGCAATTTCCCCCCAGACGTGATCGACGATGCCCTCTACCGCATCTCTTCCACTTCCTGCTCCTCCGCTCTTGAGCCCCGCCCCTCCAACCGCCACCAGGACAGAACCCCACTGGTCCTCACCTACCACCCCACCAACCTCCATATACAGCGTATCTTCCGCCGTCATTTCCGCCACCTCCAAACTGACCTCACCACCAGGGATATATTTCCCTCCCCTCCCCATCAGCGTTCCGAAAAGACCACTCCATCTGTGACTCCCTCGTCAGGTCCACACCCCCCCCTCCAACCCAACCTCCACTCCCGGCACCTTCCCCTGCAACCGCAAGAAATGCAAAACTTGTGCCCACACCTCCCCCCTTACTTCCCTCCAAGGCCCCAAGAGATCCTTCCATATCCGCCACAAATTCACCTGCACCTCCACACATCATTTATTGCATCCGCTGCACCCAATGTGGCCTCCTCTATATTGGGGAGACAGGCCGCCTACTTGCAGAACGTGTCAGAGAACACCTCTGGGACACCCGGACCAACCAACCCAACCACCCCATGGCTCAACACTTCAACTCCCCCTCCCATTCCACCAAGGACACGCAGGTCCTTGGACTCCTCCATCGCCAGACCATAGCAACACGACGGTTGGAGGAAGAGTGCCTCATCTTCCGCCTAGGAACCCTCCAACCACAAGGGATGAAAACAGATTTCTCCAGTTTCCTCATTTCCCCTCCCCCCCACCTTGTCTCAGTCAAATCCCTCGAACTCAGCACCACCTTCCTAACCTGCAATCTTCTTCCTGACCTCTCCGCCCCCACCCCCACCCCGGCCTATCACCCTCACCTTGACCTCCTTCCACCTATCGCATTTCCAACGCCCCTCCCCCAAGTCCCTCCTCCCTACCTTTTATCTTAGCCTGCTGGACACACTTTCCTCATTCCTGAAGAAGGGCTGATGCCCGAAACGTCGATTCTCCTGCGCCTTGGATGCTGCCTGACCTGCTGCGCTTTTCCAGCAACACATCTTCAGCTATATGAGAACCAATACCAGCGAGAGTGTACCCGTTGACATGAATATGAATACATACGTATGCAACTCTGTGTGTAAGAGGCTGGGAGCATGCAAAAACAAAGTAGTGGAGAGTGTGAGCGATGGTCTAATCTGCCCAACCCTTCAAGAATGAATGGCAGGTAATGGAGTTTGCAAATCGGGCATTGGACTTACCAGCTGCCTTGAACCAATTGAACTAGCATAGAAGTTTCATGACCTTTGATTCTGTGATGTCTTCTCTTCGGGGGTATCAGTCACTTTTGGCCACCAACTGCCTTTCCATGCTGAGCCTAAGGACCTATCGAATTATCAGTGGGAGAGGATAAACCACACTGAGAGTCTTAGCAAGCAGAGGATCCTTTTTTAAATAACAAGGTGTGGTTTATTGCGTGACAGCAATAGGTAGGATTAACACTAGCTAGTTACGCTTAATTACAGTGACACATTTAACTCCATCAGAACATCGTGCAAGACTGTTTGCTCACTCAGAGACTGTGTGATGTCATCAGGTTGAATGAATGAATGGCGATTTATTGTCACTTGTATGCAATATTGAACAACACGGTAAATAGTGAAAAGCTTCAATTATCACCACAATCCAGTGCCATTTTGAATATTTTAAGAAAGAAGAAGATGAAGCTGAAAGAGAGTCGATCTTCATTCCACCACCTCCACCATGTGTCCTGAGCCAATTTACCAATGGCACCTGCTCTGTCATCTGTGCCAAACCCACTAACGTCAGAGTTGCCACTCTTCAGGCACCATCTGTTTGTCACTGGGCCCACCTCCCCGATGGGCTGCAGATGCCGGGTCCCATGCTGGACTTATATTGACTCTGTAACCAAGAGCCCCCAGCTACCTCGCTGATAGCCAGGAGCCCCTTCTCTAGGCCTGCCACAACCAGGAATCCCTGGCTCCATTGTCAGGCCAGGCCAATGTCTCGCCAAGAGAACCTCTCCAGCTGCCCTCCTCCACCATGTCCTCCTTCTCCACCACCGCCGAGAGGAAGAAGATGAAGAAAAAGAAAAGAAAGAAGGTAGAAAGGGTAAGGAAACTTGGGAGGAAGCAGCCTGCTGGGGTAGATGAGCCCAAGAGGCTGAACACCATCTTGGAATGTGTTGGTTGGACTTCAATTCAGCTCAACATTAACTTTCAGAGCAGATGACAAGGTGGCCCTAACAACAGCGAGGATCAGTCTGACCCGGGCCATCAAAGAGGCAAAGTGTGCACACGCACAGAGAATACACAGCCATTTTCAGGACTGCAGCGATACGTGGAGCATGTGGAAGGGCATCCAGGTCATTACCAACCACAGAACATCATCCCCTCTCTTGTGCTGGTGATGCCTCCCTCCCAGATGAGTTGAACAACTTCTATGCACAGTTTGAGGCAGCGAGGAAGTCCACCCACCCCCACAATGACCAGGTGCTGTGTCTTACCATGGCTGACGTGGGGAAAACCCTGTGCAGAGTCAACCCATGTTAGGCTGCTGGTCCAGATAACATCCCTGGCAGAGTGCTCAGAGGATGCTCTGACGTACTGGTGGATGTTCACATGGACGTCTTCAACATCTCCCTGAGCTGCGCCATAGTTGCAATGTGCTTCAAAGCTGCTACCATCGTCCCTGTGCTGAAGAAATTTTCAGCATCCTGTCTTAATGAATTCTGCCCCATTGCACTAACACCCATCATCATGAAGTGTTTCGATAGGCTCGTGATGAGGCGTATTAAGATTCTGCTGGCCTCCTCACGGGACATCCTGCAGTTCGCGAATCATTCTAGTCATTCAATAGATGATGCCATTTCCATCACCCTCCATCTGGTCCTCACCCACCTGGAGAAGAATGACATCTACGTCAGATTACTGTGCATAGACTTCAGTTCTGCATTCAACACTATAATTCCTCAACACCTGATTGGAAAGCTGGGTCTGCTGGGCCTAAATAACTCCCTTTGTAACTGGATCCTGGACTTCCTGACTAGGAGACCTCAGTCGGTCCGGATTGGGAATAGTATCTCCAACACCATCACACTGAGCATGGGGCCCTCCTAGGGCTGTGTGCTCAGTCCACTGCAGTTTATCCTGCTGACACACAACTGTGCAGTGATGCACAGCTCGAATCAAATCATTGAGTTCACTGATGACAAGAAGCTCGTGAGTCTCATCAGCAGGAACAACAAGTCAGCATACTGAGAGGAGGTGCAGCGACTAATGGACTGGTCCAGAGCCAACAACCTGTCTCTGAACATGGACAAGACGAACGAGATGGTTGTTGACTTCAGGAGAGCACGGAGTGACCACTCTCTGCTGGACATCGGCTTCCTTGTGGAGATCATGAAGAACACCAACTTTCTTGGTGTACACCTGGTGGAGAATCATACCTGGACTCTCCTCACCAGCTCTATAACCAAGAAAGCCCAGCAGCGTCTCCGCTTCCTGGGCAGGCTGAGAAAAGCCCACCTCCCAACCCCATCCTCACCACATTCTACAGAGGGTTCATTGAGAGTACCCCGAGCTGCTGCATCACTGCCTGGTTCAGGGATTGCACCGTCTGGATTGTAAGACCCTACAACGGAGAGTGAGGACAGCTGAGAGGATCATAGGGGTCTCTCTCCCCTCCATTACAGACATTTACACCACACGCTGCATCCGAAAGGCTAAGAGCATTGTAGAAGACCCCACACACCCCTCACTTAAACTCTTCTCCCTCCTGCCATCTGGCAGAAGATACCGGAGCATTTGGTCTCTCACGGCCAGACTGTGCAACAGTTTCATCCCCCCGGCCATCAGGCTCCTTAACACTGTATGATCAGACTCTATTCCATCTGAAACTCTTTGCATGACTTTGAATTGCTGCTGGAACAATGTTTTATGAATCATCATTCTTTTATTACACTGTAATTTGTACTCCACCTCATGTCTATTGTCCTGGTGTGTCAGGAATTATTGTGCTGTCTTGTGTGTTTTGCACTTCTTATGCACTTTATGCCGCCCTGTGTGTGATCGAGTCATCTGTGCTGTCCATTTGGCACCCTGGTCCTGGAGGACCACTGTCTCGTTTTTACTGTATCAGTTGTACATGGTAGAAATGACAAATAAAGCCACTCTTGACTCTTGTCTTTCACAACTATTAATCTGTACAAAACCTGTGTATACCCGACTAATTTTACATTCACCACTATCCAATCCCCCCTTCCGACTTTGCCTAAACTCAGCCAACCTCTTAGTGTTTTACACTTTTTGCAGAATGTGTTCTTTTTTGATTTTGAAGTTTGGCAGATCTTTTGTTTGAGGACAGCTGTCATTGATTTTGGTCTTGGCCTTTATTTACTTTGCGAAACCTTGCCGTCATGATGCTGCTCACTGGATTCATTCCAGTTAATTATTAATGGGCAATTGTTTTGCAGTGAGACCAGGCTCCTGCGGTTCTTCCCTGCAAACCCCCTTAGCTGTGAAGCCAAGGTATGAGCACCATTGGAGCACCAACCCTATGCTCTGTATGTCATTGTTTGCGAATATCTGCCTGGGCTGCTCGCAAAACAAAGCTTTTCACTGTACTTAAGTACACGTGACTACAATAAATCAAATCAAATTCTGATAGAAATATGTGGTCTAATGTTTGTGTCTTTTCTAAAGTAGATGTTCTAGTGTATTCATGTCTTCACATGAGTTGGTACTTTCTTTCTATTCTGAAATTGTATCCTACTTCTGCTTAATCTCTGGAAGTGACCTATAATTTTACAGATGTAGAATTACTTTGCATTGATTGTGCCCAAGAGCTTTGTTATTCCACAACACTGACATTGACTCTTAGTGTCTATTATTTAGCTGACTGAATAAAATAATGTATTAACTTGCTCAGCTTCAGGTTGAGTGATTAATTTTGAAGGAATTCCATAAGTTAAGAACTGTCTTCTCTCAAATGACTAGTCCTGTGTTCTGTTTGGTCCTTCTCTGACATTTGATCTTTGCAGGTATTATTTCTCCTCCAATTTCTTCTTCATGTATTTATTTATACTTATTCATTTAAAGCTGCTAAGTTTGTAGCTTCTCAATGCTGTTTGTAATCTGCTATTTTAAAAATTGCAATCTTGGATTATATCAATGCTGGTTTAAATTCTGTCATTTTAAATTATATTCAAACTTTTAAGCTCTGTGCTTAGACATTTAAACTCAATTGTATAACAATATTGCATGAATTCATTTACAATAAAGGTTTAAATTATGTTTAAATTTAAACATAGTGAGCCTCACAGTGCCAGGGACCCGGGTTCAAATCCCACCTCAGGCAACTGTCTGTGTGGAGTTTGCACATTCTCCCCATGTCTGCGTGGGTTTCCTCCGGGTGCTCCGGTTTCCTCCCACAGTCCAAAAGATGTGCAGGTTAGGTGAATTGGCCATGCTAAATTGCCTGTAGTGTTAGGTAAAAGGGTAAATGTAGGGGAATGGGTGGTTGCGCTTCGGCGGGTCTGTGTGGACTTGTTGGGCCGAAGGGCCTGTTTCCACACTATAAGTAATCTAATCTAATGTGCAGGTTAGGTGAATTGGCCATGCTAAATTGCCCATAGTGTTAGGTGAATTAATCAGGGGTAAATGTAGGGGGAGTGGGTCTGGTTGGATTGCTCTTTGGAGGGTCGGTGTGGACTTGTTGGGCCAAAGGGCGTGTTTCCACACTGTAGGGAATCTAATCTAACCTAACCTAATCTACTTCTTTGAAGTTTTATGGTAACACTGTATCTCTGCACTGCTCAATGGTTTTTTTTGTGCTTTTTTGATGAACAGAATGGTGTTACCCACTTCTGGAGGGTTTACCCTATTTTGCAGCCAAGATGGTGGCTATCCCACTTCTTTCTGGGTAATTTTCTTTTAAGAATCGTAGAGTCACACAGCCTGAAGCAGGCCCTTCAGTCCAACTCGTTCTTTTCAGCGTTCCTTAGCCCAAACACAACGCTCATCCCCTTACACAACTTTTAAAAGAAAGTTCTTTAACTGAACCCTTAAAACTTGCAGCCAAAGTTGCAGTTTTAATCCTGAATGTCCCAATATTTTAAAATATCTGAAAATTATACAACTTTCTTCTTTTGTTAAACTCTTGCATCAACCCTTCTAAACGTTCCCCTTGCAATTTGAAATAGAGTCTGCAGCCTTGATAAAAATTATATTTCTTTCTATTTAATTTAATTTAATTTTCTTTCTATTTGACCAAGAATATTTGTGCTTGTGTAAGACGAGTAGTTATTGCCCAACATTTTTAATTGGGAGAAAGTAGCTTTTATCTGGAACCTGTGCATTTCTGACTTCTGTGATGGACGTAGGGTGGACAGGTATAAATATGAGATTTCAAGGCCGTTTCACTCCAAAGATGCTTTTTGCCTCACAGTGTAAAGGTTATTTTCAAACTACACAATCGTTTTATTGTGGTTTTATAACAAAAGACTTGGGTTTGCATATTTGGTGACAAAGATCGCAACATAGCATGGGTTTAGGAGAACAGAATTCAGGAATGGAATGTGTTCTGTTAGTCTCTGCCCCTCTCTCACTTCATAAAATTCCAATGGAAGAATTTTGTTCTGTGGGGTGTGTTTGACGCTGGCAGTGCTGGCATTTATTGCTCATCCCCAATTGTCCTTTGAGAAGGTGGTGGTCAGATGCCTTCTTGAACCGCTGCAGTTCATCTGCTGTAGGTAGACCCACAATGACCTTGGGGAAGGATTTCAAGATTTTGAGTGAAGAAACAGTGATATATTTCCAAGTCCGGATGATGTGTGATTTTTGAGGGCACCTGTAAGTGCTGATATTTTTGTTTTAACGCACTCTTTGATGTTTTTAGCAAAACCAGCACTTATTTCTCACCCGGGATGCTGAGTTCGTTACAAATGGTTTGCTAGGTTTTTGCGATCAGCTAAGAATTAATGACATTGGTGTATACATTGGTACGTATTGACCAAGGATGACAACCTTTCTTCTCAAAAGGCTGAGAGTAAACCAGTTGGGTTTTTAAAATCAATCCGACAGCTTTACTGTCTTCTGAGGGAAGGTCACTGGACCAGAAATGTCAACTTTGCTTTCTTTTCATAGACCTACTGAGTTTCCCCCAGCAATTTCTGTTTTTAGGTTTCTAGCATCTGTAGTTCATAAAATCCCTACAGTGCAGAAACAGGCCATTCTACCCAATAGGTCAAAACTGACCCTCCAAAGAGCAACCCATGAAAACCCATTCCCCTACCCTATTACTCTACATTTTCCCTGACTAATGCATCTAACCTACACACCATGGGTAATTTAGCATCGCCAAACCACCTAACCTGCACATCTTTGGACTGTTGGAGGAAACCCACACCGACACAGGGAGAATGTGCAAACTCCACACAGACTTTGTTTTCATAGAATTCCTATAGCATGAAAGCAGGCCATTCAGCCCATTGAGTCACATTAACCCTTCAAAGAAAATCCCATTCAGACCTACCACCCCTGCCCCTGTAGCCCTGCATTTCCTGTGGCCAATCCACCTAACCTGCACATCTTTGGACAATGGGAGGAAACCAGAGCACCTGGAGGAAACCCATGCAGACATGGGGAGAATGTGCAAACTTTACACAGACATCCACCCAAAGGTGGAATTGAACCTGGGACCCTGATGCTCTGAGGCAGCAGTGCTAACCACTGAGCCACCATTTAATCCTGTTTTATTTTTGCTTTGTTGGCATATGTTTTCCACTGCCAAATTTTCATTAAAGTTAGTTGTATAAGCTTTCAACTCAATACTTTGGATCCAAGCTCCCCAACACCAAATGTGTCGGCTATGACTCAAATCCTTCAAGCCCGAAGGATGTGGGTTCAAAACCCACCTCACAGAGACTTGAGCACAAATCTCTGATGCAGCATTAAGTTGATGAGCTTTTGGTGTAGGGTGGAGATCCCATGGCAGCCCATTTCGAAGATGAGCAGGCTGTTCAGGTCAATGACGATTTCTCAACAAATATTACCAACAAGATATCTTGTAATTATAGTTTCAGCTTACTATGTAAATAGAAATTCCAAAAATAGTATAGCACAGAGGGATTTCTGCATGGAACACATGAAGTTAGTATGCAGGTACAGCAAGTAACTAAGAAGGCAAATTGAATTTTGACCTTTATTGCGAGGGAGATGGAATTTAAAAATAGGGAAGTGCAGTCACATCTTGAGTACTGTACACAGTTTTGGTCCCTGTAATTAGGAAAGAATACACTGGAATTGGTTCAAAACAGATTCAATAAGCTGATTCCTGGGATGAAGAGGTTGATGTGTCAAGAATAATACAACAGGTTAGGCCTTTGTTCACTAGAGATTAGAAGAATAAGGGGTGGTCTTATTGTAACATATGAGATTCTGAGGGGGCTTGAAGGCGTATCCACCAGTAGGGGAAACTCAAACTAGGGCACATAGTTACAGAAGAAGATACTCATTTAATAATGGAAGTCTGCAGGAACTTTTTCTTTCAGAGGATTCTGGAATTTTCTACTCCAGAAATTTGTGGAAGCTAGATAACTGAAAGTTTCAAAAGAGGAGGTAGATAGATTTTTTGAAATATCAAGGAGTTGAAGATTATGAGGAGCTGCAGGAAAGAGGAGTTGAGGCCTGGGGCAGATCAGCCATGACTTTATTGACGACCAGGGCAGGATTAAAGAGCCTTATTTCATTTGATCAATAGCACCTCATTGCTACTTTTGTGAGAGCTTCCTGTGCACAGGTTGGCTGCTGAATTTCCTACAAGACTGACATAATGTACTTCATTGTTTGTAAGTTGGGACATCTGGAGATCGTGAAGGGCACTATATAAATGCAAGCCCTTCCTTTTATTGAGGCTGTGCAATTTAATCTAGATGCCGGAGCAAGAAACATGAGAAAATGACATAACCTGAACAGCAAAGTGGCAACAGAAATATGAGTAATGAGAATTGACAAAAGAAAACAGACATCTTTCATTATTGGAATTTAAATTATCTTTTCATCCTAGTTTAAGTTAACCTGATGACTAACGATCAAATTAGCTTATTAATAGCTATGCTCGCCTTGAATTTAGAACTGAGGTTTTGCAGGGTGCTATATAAACTCTTGTTTATTGTTTTTGACACAAACATCAGCAACAGAAATAAAATCAGCAGGCTGACTTCCTCAGTCAGAGGTTCAGCCACTCTCATTTCTTGTGTCTCCTCCCCCAGTGCTGACAAAACGAGCTCTATGTTGCTTTGTCAGGAGTTTCTTGATGTGAAGCATGACATTTTATCGAGTGAAGGTTTAACTTGTAACCTGGTCCTTGTTGCGATAACTGTTAGGGTCAGCTAGACAAATCCTACCAAACCCTGCTGAAGTCTGGGAAATTGTAGAAGTAATCCATAGACCAAGTAATGATCTGGGGATCTGGGTTTGATGCCAAGCATGGCAAATGGTGGAACTTGAATTCGGTTTAAGAAATCTGGCATTAAGAGTCTAATGATGACTGTGAAACGAATGTTGGAAAAACTCATCTGGTTCACTGATGTCCTTTTGGGAAGGGAACAGCCATCCTTACCTGGTCTGAGACCAAAAACAGCAGATGCTGGAATCCAAAGTAGGCAGGCAGGAGGCTGGAAGAACGCAGCATGCCAGGCAACATCAAGAGGTGCAGACGTCGACGTTTTGGATGTAACTCTTCTTCAGGACTGGGGTGGGTGTCGGGGGAGCTGCAGATAAAGGGGATGGCAGGGGCAGGGTGGTGAAGTGGGGACAGGTGAAGACAGGTAGAGGGTACGACCTGGTTGGTAAATGGAAGGAATGAAGCCGTTGGTGGCAGGGAGAAGTGGTTGGGAGGGGGAGGGGCTGGAAAGGGAGTCAGGGGATGGAGACGGAGGTTATTTGAAATTGGAGAACTCAATGTAGGGTGCCCAGGAGGAAGATAAGATGTTCTTCCTCCAACAGACATTGTGGTTTGTTATCATCCACCTTATCTTCTGCTGTGGCAGCCTACAACCCAGAGCACTCAACATTGAGTTCTCCAATTTCAAATAACTCAATTTCAAAATAACCTTCCTCCCTATCCCCTGACTCCCTTCCCAGCCCCTCTCCCTCCCTTCCACTGCTCCCTGCCATCAACCGGGGCAGGATTGATGCGGGTAGATGTGATCTATGTGGACTTCAGTAAGGCGTTTGACAAGGTTCCCCATGGGAGACTGATTAGCAAGGTTAGATCTCACGGAATACATGGAGAACTAGCCACTTGGATACAGAACTGGCTCAAAGGTAGAAGACAGAGGGTGGTGGTGGAGGGTTGTTTTTCAGACTGGAGACCTGTGACCAGTGGAGTGCCACAAGGATCGGTGCTGGGCCCTCTACTTTTTGTCATTTATATAAATGATTTGGATGCAAGCATAAGAGGTATAACTAGTAAGTTTGCAGATGACACCAAAATTGGAGGTGTAGTGGACAGCGAACAGGGTTACCTCAGATTACAATAGGGTCTTGACCAGATGGGCCAATGGGCAGAGAAGTGGCAGATGTAGTTTGATTCAGATAAATGCGAGGTGCTGCATTTTGGGAAAGCAAATCTTAGCAAGACTTAGTGATAAGGTCCTAGGGAGTGTTGCTGAACAAAGAGACCTTGGAGCACAGGTTCATAGCTCCTTGAAAGTGGAGTCGCAGGTGGATAGGATAGTGAAGAAGGCGTTTGGTATGCTTTCCTTTATTGGTCAGAGTATTGAGTACAGGAGTTGGGAGGTCATGTTGCGGCTGTACAGGGCATTGGTTAGGCCATTGTTTGAATATTGTGTGCAATTCTGGTCTCCTTCCTAATGGAAAGATATTGTGAAACTTGAAAGTGTTCAGAAAAGATTTACAAGGATGTTACCGGTGTTGGAGGATTTGAGTTATAGGGAAAGGTTGATTGGGTTGGGGCTGTTTTCCCTGGAGTGTCGGAGGCTGAGGGGTGACCTTATAGAGGTTTATAAAATCGTGAGGGGCATGGATAGGATAAATATGCAATTTTTTTTCCCTGGAGTGGGGGAGTCCAGAACTAGAGGGCATAGGTTTAGGGTGAGAGGGGAAAGATATAAAAGAGATCTCAGGGCAATTCTTTCACACAGAGGGTGCTACATGTATGGAATGAGCTACCAGAGGATGTGGTGGAGGCTAGTACAATTGCAACATTTAAAAGGCATCTGGATGGGTATATGAATAGGAAGGGTTTAGAGGGATATGGGCCGGGTGCTGGCAGGTGGGACTAGATTGGGTTGGGATATCTGGTCAGCATGGACGATTTGGACTGAAGGGTCTGTTTCCATGCTGTACATCTCTATGACTCTATAACTCTATGCATTTCACTGGAACCCAGCCAGCAAAGTTGGTTGACACCAACTGAAAGATGGAGACAACAGGGACTAAGATTTGCTCAACAAGGTCAGTTTTATGTACAGGAGTCAATGACGCTTAACAAACAGTTCCAGAACTTGAGTTTGAAAAACTGAAAGTCTGGCCATCAATGGAGGGGTCAAGTAGCCAGGGTTGCAAAAGAGTCAAGAATTGGAGGAATATATAGTTCCCAGAGAGCTGCAGGCCTAGCAAAGGTTACAGACTTGGATGAGTACAAGTTCATGGACGGACTTAAAGACAAGGCTCAGAATTTTACAGCAGGTATACATCCTTTGCAGATGGCAGATTGTGTTTTTATTTTGCTGTAATTATCTCCCTTTTCATCTCCAAATCAAAGAGCGTCAAGTGATTTAGAAAAAAAAAATTCCTTTTCTTCTTCATATTCGTGTCTGTACAGTTTTGTAATTGCTGATTACACAAAAAGCGCTATTGCCTTCAGGGCTGCAGAAGGTGGGCTCAATGGTAAGCTGAGGTGGGACAGGCGTGGCAATAATAGAAAGAATCTCTTAATGGTGTTTAATTAGTTAGTTACCATATGGTGGGAGACTACTAGGCATGAGACAGAAGTGGGCTGGGAAGAAAGAATGGATTAAATAATTGAGAGTGTGTGGGGATCAACTTGTCAGAGACACAAGCCACTGAAAGGAAAGTCAGTCACAGGCCACAAGACAAGTACAGTAACCCATTCAAATGCAAATCCTCAAACCTTTCGACAACTGAATGGTTTCCATCAAACTTGCTGACAGGGAATTTTCTTCCGTTGTCATCCACAATGCAGTAGTCGCCACATAAACATTAAGACCCACTGAACGTTGGCAGGCAGCAATTCAGGGGAACTGATGGCCTGGTTTTTGTGATATTATAGTGGTATAGTGCTATTATCACTATTACTCCAGAAACCGAGGAAATGTTCCAGGGACCTGGGTTCAAATCCCCCCATGGCAGATGGAGGAATTTGAATTTAATTTTAAAAATCTGGAATTAAGGGTCTAACGATGTCTATGAAACCATTCTCAGTTGTTGGAAGAACCACTCCAATTCGTTAGTGTCCTTTAGGGAACAAAACTGCTGGTCTGGTCTACATGTAACTCCAGGCCCACAGCATTGTGGATGATTCTTAACTGCCCTCAGGGCAACTAAGGATGTGCAATAACTGCTAGTCCAGCTAGGTAATGCTCAGATTCACAAAATGAATGAATAAGGAAAAAACATAACATTGTGGACACATATACCCCTACTCCCCCTCCCAACCCCAGCCTAGCCCTTTCTAACCATCGCCACACACTCTACCTGATAGAGTTAAGAGGGCTGCTAAAGTTTCTGAGATCGGTGACACCACAAGGGATAGCAGCTAGATCCCAGGGACCCCATCTGCTCCTTACAAACAAAAGGTGCCTGATTGCTTTTGATAAGATGACTTGTGCATCCCAGGTCCCCTCCAAAACAAAGCCCCAGTGGACATTCTCCCAGGCAGACTCACAGGAGCAAGGCAATTCCTGATGCCTCTGGACAGGCCCCACTTCTGATGGTATCTTACCACCACCACCACTGTTTGTGTACATCCACGACAGGCAGTGAAAAAGGTAAACAGTACATTGGTGCTGACAGCAAAAGGTTCAAATGCTGGAGCAGAGATGTCTTGCCACAGTTATACTGCTGAGACCACACCTGGTGTGGTTTTGGTCTCCTCATCTGAGGAAGGATGTTCTGGTGATGCAAGGAGTGCAATGAAGGTTCACCAGACTGATTCCGGGGATGGCAAGACAAATATATGAAGAGAGATTGGATCAATTAGGACTATACTCATTGGAATTTAGAAGAATGGGGGGCGTGTGGGAGTGGAATCTCATTGAAACCTATAAAATAGCAATGGAATGAGCCAGTGTAAAGGTAGGAAGATTGGTGAGCTGAGAACCAGGGGTCACAGTCTAAGGATAGGGGGGTAGGCCATTTATGACTGAAACCAGGAGAAATGTCTTCACCCAGAGAGTGGTGAGCCTGTGGAATTCTCTGCTGTAGAAATTGGTTGAGGCCAAAATATTTTGAAAAGGGGTTGGATGTAGTTCTTAAGGCTAAAGGGATCAAAGGATATAGGAAGATAACAGAAATAGGGGACTGAGTTGGATGATCAGCCATGATCAGATGGAATGGGCAGAGCAGGCTCGAAGGGCTGAATGGCCTACTCCTTCTCCTAGTTTCTGTGTTTCTCTGGTACGCCCACTCCAACTCACCCAATAACATCTGGAATCATGATTCTTCGTGGAGAAGCATGAACTCTGGCATCGGGAATTCATCCCCCATCCATCTCCTCCCCTCTGCATGATCATCAATTCCCACTGATGAGGCTACTGGCAAAAATCCAGCAAGGACACAGGGGCAATCAGATTCCTCCCATTCTCAGTGGTCTGTTTGGAGCTACTAGTCATTGTTGTCCTTCTGTCTGCGTGCACTTTCACATGCCAGCAATATCACATGGGTAACTCGGCTAGTAGGAGGAGAGAGTCGTACTTGAAGAGCTGTGCGTACACATTCCGTCATCTGCAAGGCATGCACCACCCAACTTGTAATGGTATCAGCCAGTCAACCACCCGATGAAGGAGCAGTGCTCCAAAAGCTAGTGCTTCCAAATAAACCTGTTGGACTACAACCTGGTGTTGTGTGATTTTTAACCTTGTACACCCCAGTCCAACACCGGCATCTCCAAGTCATGACTTCACAAGGACAGTTGACGCTGGACCAGCCAGCGATACCCATATCCCGAGAACGAATATAAAAAAGATTAGTTATACACATAAAAATAGGTTGTGATGGAAATGTTGACACAAAGATTCAGTTACATAATAAAATATTTTAGAAATTTAGGAGCACCCATGTTTGGGTACGGCTTTTAGTGCTTGAGCTGTCTGCCTAGGGGCAAACCAATGTTGCAACAGAGTACTTAGGCTCCTTATTATAAAGGGCCTAATCAATGTTCCATCTTAGGGTCAGTGCCCACCTATTGGCGTGTTGATGCCATTCCCAGCGTTAACATTATGTTTCAGAAGTCATGGCCATACACAGACCTTGGAATTCCGTGTGGAAGAGGAAGAACAAGCTGGAATGCAAGGCGTAATTCAAATCACAGTCGCAGATACAGAGTGACCTCCTCTAATATGTCAGGACTCACATATTCAGCAGGCATTATGTGAGCACTTTTTGGCAAATGGTCCCCAGTCCCATTTGTGGTTTAGTCAGTAGTCCCTTTGTGCCTGACTCTGAAGGTTATGTGGGGGTAAAGGTCCTACTCGAGAGACTTCAGGGTGAAGCTGTGTGCTGAAGTCACTCCAGTGCAGTGCTGAAGGGGTTCTGTATTGTCAGAGGGCTGCTTTTTTGGATGAGATGCTAAACTGATGACCTGGCTGCTCCCTCAGGTGGATGTAAAGTGCCCAATTGTAACTTACATTAAAAATCTCATTCTCCTACACAGAGTTAAACTCAGTCCCAAGCATTTTCACAGGGCTGCACACTGAAGGACAGCAGGGAAAATCCCCCAGGGTCCTGGTTGTCATTCATCCTTTAGTCAACATCATAGAAACAGATAATCTATTTATTTTTACAATCTTTTATGAGATCTTGCTCTGAGTAAATTGGCTGCCGCATAAATTATGATGTAAGTGCATTTGAAAATAGGCAAAATGTGCTTCTTGTGTTGTTCTGAGATTGTGAAGGGTGCTATATAAATGCAAGTCATTCTTTCCGTTTGGACATTTAGGCGATTACAAGGAGTCTGAAGGATAGGTGTTGTGGGATCCAATTTCTAGGTCTTCATGTTCTATCTTTAAGAACAGCCCTTTCTTCAGTAAATTCCTGTAGACTAAAGGAAGCTTCCATCTGGAGAAGAGCTTGATTTAATTCAGAACGTAAAAGAAGGAGAATGGGGAGAATCGTCAACATGGAAGTGTGATAATATCCCATCAGTTCACTTTTACAGAACACTGTCAAAATGGATGTAGCTCCTCATAGAAGGAGAAATATCAAGCCAAAGAAGATGTTCAGAGGAGGGAACTAAATTCTCAGTCAAAGGGCTGGGTGTTAAGGAGTGTCTTAAAGGGGGAAAAGGAAGGCCGTAGGGAGTGTTTGTGAAGAGAATTGTAGTCAGTATGGGGCCTAGTCATAATACCTTTCCAGACATTAAGGATGCCAAGGGATGTGGGTATAGTGTGGGAAAGTGGAGATGAGTTATATTAGCCATGATCTGGTTGAATGGTGGAGCAGTCTTGATGGGCTGAATGGCCTACTCCTGTTCCTATGTTCCTAGCCTTGGCTGCTAATGGTGAGATGAAGGGACTGAGAGAAAAGTGCACATGACGTGAGATTTTGAGTGGATGGGTTTAATGCTGTAGGAGTTTGCTGAGGCAAGATATCAAGTGAGGATTTCAGGAAATAAATATCATTTGAATGCTATTGTAACACTTACAGAGTCATACAGCATGGAAACACACCCTTCAGCCCAACTCGTCCTTGTTTCCCAAACTAAACTAGTCCCACTTGTATTCATTTGGCCCATACCTCTCTAAACCTTTCCCAGACCCAGGTTCACCGTGCACTTTCCTTGAAAGTGGAGTCACAGAGAGATGGGTAGTGAAGGCAGCATTTGGTGTGCTTGCCCTTATTGGTCAGCGCATTGAGTACAGGAGTTGGGAGGTTATGTTGCGGCTGTACAGGACATTAGTTAGGCCACTTTTGGAATATTGCATGCAATTTTGATCTTCCTGCTATTGGAACGATGTTGTGAAACTTGAAAGAGAGCAGAAAAGATTTACAAGGATGTTGCTGGGGTTGGAGGGTTTGAGCTATTGGGAGAGGTTGAATAGGCTGGGGCTATTTTCCCTGGAGTATCGGAGGCTGAGGGGTGACCTTATAGAGGTTTATAAAATTATGGGCGTGGATAGGGTAAACAGACAGGGATTTTCCCTGGGGTGGGGGAGTGCAGAACTATAGGGCATAGGTTTTCTTGAGAAGGGAAAGATATAAAAGAGACCTAAGGGACAAATGTTCCATGTAGAGGGTGGTACGTGTATGGAATGAGCTGCCAGAGGAAGTGGTGGAGGATGGTACAATTACAACATTTAAAAGGCATCTGGATGGGTATATGAATAGGAAGAGTTTAGAGGGATATGGACCAAATGCTAGCAAATGGGACTAGATTACTTAAGGATATCTGGTCGGTATGAACAAGTTGGACGAAAGGATCTGTTTCCGTGCTGTATATCACTATGACTGAATGACTTTATTTATGTATCTGTCCAAATGTCTTTTAAATGTTGTAACTGTACCTGGATCTACCTCTTCCTCTGGCAGTTCTTTCCATACATGAGCGACCCTCTGTGTGAAAAAGTTGCCACTTGGGTCCCTTTTAAATCTTTCCCCTCTCACCTTAAACCTAGGTCCTGTCCCCATCCTGGGGAAAAGACCTTCGCTATTCACCGGATCAACTTCCCTCATGATTTTATAAACGTCGATAAGGTCAATCCTCAACTTCCCACTCTCCACTGAAAAAAAAGTCCTAGCCTATCCAGCCTCTCCTTATAACTCAAATCCTCCATTGCTGGCAACAAAGTGGTAAATCTCTTCTGAACCTTATCCAGCTTAATAATATCCTTCCTGGGTGACTGGAACTGGACCCAGTACTCCAAAAATGAGTCTCGCCAATGTCCTGTACAACCCCAATAGGCTGTCCCAACTTATGCAATCTTATGCAACTGCTGCAGAGTTAACTTGGAAGGCTGTTTTGCAAGTGTATCTCATGCTTTCAAACAAAATAGGACCCAGAATCGCATGTTAATAATTAGTGAGTAGAACCGTGGGAGAAAACAGAGGCAGCCGCATTAGAAAACTATATATTTCAGTCATTTCCCTCTGTGTTCTTGTAACTGATTGTGGGTTTCTCTATTTCTCAAAATTTAAAGTTAGAATCGGTTTACAAAGGGTTAACGTGACCACAGAGCAATTAATTTGAACACCCAGTTGTAATTTACGCTGAGGCAAAAACACCCTTTTATTTTAATTCAACAAATATTTTCAAAGCAGCCGAGATCTTTTGGAGGGAGATTCCACATCACACAGCTGCATAATCTGCCCTGCAGTGCAAGTCTTGTGTCCCTACCTGCTTTGTAGATCACAAACACATCACGGGAATTCCCCTGCCCCCACCCCTGTTTCCCTGCTTCGCCAACCCCCACAAGTGTATGATCAATTTGGTCAAATGTAAAACTCAGTAGAAGAATGCCCGATTCTAGTAAGTTAAAGAAAAACACTTGCATTTTTGTAGCACCTTTCATGACCACAGCATGCCTCAAGGTGTTTTACAGCTTTTGAACCATCTTCCCGAGATTGGTCACTGCACAGGAAATGCAAGGACCAAATTGAGCACAGGAAGATCCCACAAACACCAGTGAGATGATGGCCCAGTCATCCCTTTCATTAACGTCGGTTGAGTCTTAATTATTTGTCTGGGCACAGGAATCCCTCTGATCTTCCTGAAATAAAAATTCCAAGGGAGCTTTTGAGTTCTGAGAAAGGGTCCCTGGACTCAAACTTTAATTCTGATTTCTCTCCGCAGATGCTGCCAGACCAGCTGAGATTTTCCAGCAACTACTGTTTCTGATTTCCAACAGCCACAGTTTTTCAGTTTTTATTTTGCATCCACTTGTCAGCCCAGAAGGAAGAGAACAGTAACATTTAGAAATAAATGTACGGAGGTGGGGGTGTCATTTTGAAGTAAACGAGACGTGTAGAACCAGTATTTGTCATTTGCAGGTTTTACTGGCTTGGAACTATGGAAGGGCAGTCAGAACCTCATCTGAAAGATGGCTCTTAGAGCATTGCAACGACCCTGTGCACTGGCCTGGCTTGTCAGCTGAGGTTTCATGCTGAATGCTCAGTGTTGAGATTCAATGTCCAACCCTTCTGACTGAATGAGGTTGGCTCAGTGGTTCACGCTGCTGCCTCACAGCACTGGGTTCGATGCCGTCCTCGGGTGACTGGCTGTGTCGAGTTTGCACATTCTCTCTGTGTATGCATGGGTTACCTCCTAGCATGCTAAGGTGTGCTGGTTTGGTGAATTAGTCATGGGACACATACAGTTACAGGGATAGGTTGGAATGCCATTCAGAGGGTCAGTGTAGACACAATGGCCAAATGGCCTGTTTCCACATGGTAGGGATTCTATGAGAGACACAAATGCTATTCCTGAGACAAAGCAGCCGAAATCACTGAAGTTAGTAAACCTTTTGCAGAAGATATTCACCACATTTGTCTTTGAGATTGTACATTAATAACATTGGGCCATTTTTATTGCCTCTCCTCACTCTTGGATGAAAATAAGTTGCTTTCTACTTCTCTGCATTCATTTTCTTTGGCCATTTCACCAATCTGCCACGTCTATCTGAAGTCCTCCCGACAGTTAACCATATACGTCAATCTGGTGTGATTTGTAAACTTTGAAATGCTGTGCTGAGAATTCAAGGACAGGTTATCAGTATCTCTCAGAAAGAGGGGTGGTCCCAAAACTGAGGAACATCAATGCACACTTCACTCGACATTGAAAATCAACTGATCATCACCACTTTCTGTGCCAAAGCAATTTTATATCCACACAGCCAATGTATCTTTAATCCCAAACATTACAAATTTATTAAGGAGTCTATCATGTGGTACTTCATCAAATGCTTTCGAAAGTTCATAAACACAACTTCAACCACATGACCCCCACCACTGCTCTCCATTACTTCACTAAAAAATTAACTCATGTTAATCAGATGTGACTCGCTTCTAATAAATCCATACTGCCTGCTATTTATCCACTTATATTTCTCCAAGTACAAATTAATCTTGTCTTAGATTATTGTCTCTAAAAGTAACTTTACCACCAAATTTAACCTCATTAGCCTGTAACAGCCAGGTTCTTCCCTCTTAGGAACTGCAGTGTAATGGCTGCAATTTTCCTGCCTTCTATCAATGGAAGATTATGACCAGGCCCTCTGTAACTTAGAATCCCTATAGTATGGGAGTAGGTCATTTGGTCCATTGAGCCCACACTGACCCTCCAAGGAGCATCCCATCCAGACTCACCCTCACCCTCCAAACTCATAGCCCTGCATATCCTACCTACCCTATACATCCCTGGGCACTTTAGGTAATTTAACACAGCCAATTCAGCTAATCGGAGTGCCTTCGGACTGTAAGAATAAGCCAGAGCACCAGGGGAAGCCCACACAGACACTCACCCCCAGAAACTGGAACTGAATCTGGGTCCCTCGTACTGTGAGGCAGCAGTGCCAACCACTGAGCCACTATGCTGCCCAGATTTGCACCCTTGCTTCCCTGCATAAAATGTGATGTTACCCACGTGGATCAGTCAACCATTCTGCTTTGAGAGCTACCCCTTTCTTATTTATTGTTGATCCAATTTCACAACGTCCTCATCCTTTATTGAGTTATTCCTGATCTTCAGTGAAGATGAATGCAAACTCCTCACTTAGTATCAAAAACAGAAATTGCTGGAAAAGCACAACGGGTCTGGCAACATCTGTGGAGAGAAAGCAGAGTTACATTTTGGGTCCAGTGACCCTTCTTTTCCTGAGCTTTTCCAGCAAATTCTGTTTTTGTTTCTGATTTCCAGCATATGCAGTTCTTTGGTTTTTTTTATCCCCTCATTCAGTATCTCAGCTGGACTTTCTACTTTCACAAGGAAATCTCCTGTTTTGATTCCAAAACAGCCTCACCCCTCTTCTGATTCTCTATTTATATATTTTTTTACTAACATTGCCTTTTCACAGTTTGGGTCAGCAACTGCTGGACTAGGGGGTTACACAAATTCTTTTGTTCGGGTAATGTGTGCATGTAGGCAAAGTGAGAGATTGTTCATCAATAACTGACTCTGTGTGCCAGTGACTGTTGTACAAAGGTGTAAGGATCTGAATGGGACTAAGGCTGAGGACCAAGCACCACTTAACATGATAGGGTAATTTTAGGGTCACTTGGGGAGGCAATGGTCTCGTGGTATTAACTCTAGACCTATTAATCCAGGAACACAGGTCATGTTCTGGGGACCTGGGTTCAAATCCCACCAAAACAGATGATGGAATTTGAATTGAATATAAGAATCTGGAATTAAGGGTTGAACGATGACCATGAATTGATTGTTTGAAAAACCTATCTGGATCACTAATGTCCTTTAGGGAAGGAAACTACCCTCCTTACCTGGTCTGGCCTACATATGACTGTAGAACCACAGCAAAGTGGTTGACTTTTAACTACCCTTTGGGCAATGAGAGAGGGCAATAAATGCTGGCCTAGCCAGTCATGTCCACATCCCATAAATGAATAAAGAAGAAAAAAAGACTTGGCAGGAAAGAGTAGCTTTGGATCTCAAAGAACTGAGATTTAACATTGGAGGTCTCCCTTGTATTTTCTGTAGCAGAAAATTGTAACTTGTACACAGTCGCTATCACACAATAAACTACATCTAGCTTTGAATAAGAGCTGCTTCCCATTAGACTACCAAGTGATCTTCTTCTGCCACACTGGATTAAGTAGGTCTTGTAAATCCTGACCAGGTAAAAGGAGGGTGAAAGCAAATCTTCTGGTCTTGCAGCATGCTCAGCTGTGGTAAAGATTCATCGAAAAGCCGTGATGAGCTGTCTTCTTGAACTGCTGCAGTCCCTGTGGTGGATGAAGAAAGGACCGTATCGATTGTAGAAAGCCACAACAAACATGTGGTTTCACTTAATTGGTCTCAGTGGCCTCAGTTTGTTGTTCATTCATGAAATCAGAAGAGTTATTGACAACCACCAAAAGGAAGACAAACAGTGGCATTTGATTAAAGGGGCACTAAACTCTCATCAAGGATATTTGAAAAAATGGCCCAAATCATGTTTCAACCCGATTATGTAGAGGATCTGACAGTGAGGAGGAAAGGTAAGGCCCAGAGTTGGGGGACATGGAGAGAGGGGTGTCAGGCAGAGACTTTATGAGGAGGTTGGGTGGACAATGTGTCCAAGGGAACCCTTGAGAGAAACGTTTCCTCCTCACTGCTTGAGCAGAGATACATGTGGGTATTAGTCCCATCAGGAACTCCTCCAGCTAGCCTAAAAACTAATGCCTGGTGGGAAGCAACCCATATTGGGCAATAATTATCCAGTTAAGATCCTCAAATGGACTGAGGGTGGACAGACCAACCTAAGTTTCTCCCCTTTCTTCATAGAACTGCTAACAGCTTGGGGCCTAGCAGGAGAGTCCTTGTTTATATTTAAGGCTGAGATACATAGATCCTTCATCAGTTGGGGAATCAAGGGTTACAGGGAAAAGACAAGAAAGTGGTTATGAGGAACGTCAAATCAGCCATGATTTTATTGAATGACGGAGCAGACTTGAAGGGCCGAATAGCCTACTCCTGTTGTTATTTATTATGGTCTCATGATCTAACCTGAGACATTTTACAGGCCCATTTGCCTGCAATCCATCACTGGGGGCTGCATAAAATTCTGTCCATGAAATGTTTAGAGGGCTTGGCAGGTAGATCCCACAAGGTTCTTGTCTTTGGCTGGGGATTCTAGAACTAGAGGTCGTGGTATCACAATGAAAGGTTGAGCTGAGAAGAATTCTTCACTCAAGAGGGTTGTGAATCATTGCAATCCTCTATAGCAGAGAACTGTGGATGATCAGAGCATCACGTTAGAAATCAACTGATTTGGGTGACAGTGAACAAACTGGTCTAAATGTTTTGGAATTAGGGATGGGCAATGAACATTGGCCTGGCCAACAATACCCACAGCAAGAATAAAAAACAGTGTCAGGTCAGAATGACAATGTCTTGGTGAGGAACTTGCAAGTGGAGGTGTTCTCTTGTGTCTGCTGTCAACATCCTACCAGGTAAAAGAAGTGGCAGGTTTGGAATCTGCTGTTAATGGAGCTTTGGTTTGTTCCTGAAGAGTATCTTGTAGTTCATGCACATTGCCCCCTTGTGAAGTAGTGTTGAGGGAATTAATGTGATGGTGGAGTACTGATCGAACGGCCTGCTTTGTTGGATGGTGTTGAGGTTTTAGAGTGTTGTTACAGCTGCACTCATTCGGGCAAACGAAGACTGTTCTATCACATATCTGACTTGTCTCCTGTAGATGATGGACAGACTCTGGGGAGCCCCACGGTGCGTTACCACGTTTCCAGCTTGTACCCCACTCTTGTTGTCACATTATTTGCATCTTCATCATTAAATTTAGCAGTGCGTGAGAGTGGGTAGTGAAGGAATGTCAATACCTCGGGCAGAACAGAACGATTAAGGATCAACAGAGGCAATAAAGACAGGAAAGAAAACCAGGGAAAGGAGGAGTGGAGAATTTATGGGACACTCTTACTGTGAGCACTCTACAAAGTCAAATCCTACAATTTTATTACCAGGGGAAAAATGTTGAACAAAACAGCCTTTTTTTCATCAGTTGATGGAAATAAATTATGCTGCAAAGCAGTCTTATCCTTTGAAGTGGTTTGGCCTATCTTTCCCATCTGTTATGCCAAACCAGAAGTTGCTTTATTTTTACATAAACATAGCTACTTTGTGGTCGTAGAATTTTTTAGTCTCACTTCTTTCTTCCTATAGAGATGAAGCACATCATTCAAATAAATAAAATAAGATAGCAATAATGTAGATGGACTACTCTGTATTTCAGCAAAACCGCCAAGGAAGATAAGAGCAAATCTTCGAGCCAAACAGAATACAATGTTACATGGTTCACACATTTATCATATGACAGTTCGCTGACATTATTAACTCACTGCAAAGTTGACAACAGCTTTCAATTGTACAACATAGTTCATGTAAATGTATTTACAAAGAAGCTTTAGGCCCTGTTATTGAAGGAAAGATACACTGCTACCTTGGAGAAGGTTCATCCTGGCTATGGAGGGATTTTTTTATGAGGTTTGGTTGAATGGGCTGGGCTGCTACTCACTGGAGTTTAGAAAAATGAGTGGGCACCTTATTAAGGGGCCTTGACAGGGTGGATGGAGAGAGATTGTTCCCCCTTGAGTGAGAGTCTTTGACCGGTTGGGATAATCTCAGTGTAAGGTCACCCAATTAAGACAGAGATAAAGAGGAATTTCTTTTCACAGAGGATAGTGGATCTGTGATATTATTTACCAGAGAGGTGTGTGAAAATTGTGTCATTAAATATATTCAAGGCTAGGATTGACAGATTTTTAGTCATTAATGGCATCCAGAGTTAAGCAGCAAAGACAGGAAGGTGGAGTTGAGGTTTATCAGATCAGCCATGATCTAGCACAATGACAGAGCAGACTCGATGGGGCTGAATGGCCTACTCCTATTGTCATGTCTTCTTTACAGAGCCAAGCCCAAGGAGATACCAGGGGACAGTTTTGACTTTAGTGCAAAATATTTGATGGTGTGTCGATTGCACATTTGACACCCCTCCTGAATTTTATTTCTACTGGATTCCCTCTGGGGGTGGGGCGGGGGGGGGAGGTGGGGGGAGGGGGGAAGGGGTGCAAAACACAGGAACAGGAGGAGACCATTCAGTCCCTCATGTTTGATTCCCCCATTCAATTTGGTAATGTTGGGTGATCTGCATGCAAACTCTTCTATCCTGCAATGACATAGCTGTGATTTTAAAGTTGTGCCAGTTTATTTTGGACTTCCCCATCAGCAAAGTAGATTTTTTTATTGGATTAAACACACTCACTCTTTTATCTTCTAACTTGATGAATAGCAGCCAAGTTTGTGCAACTTGGCCTCATAATTTAACCCTTAAACCCAGGTATCATTCTGATGAACTTGTACAGTAGCCCCTTTAAGACTCAAGCTTCAAGGTTAAGTTATCCCACTTTCACGTCTGTACAATACTCCAATCCATCCTGAGGCCATGAGAGGATATCGATAAATGCAAGTTTTTTTTTAAGATGGCTAAATATTCGATGGAGCATGGGAATTCCTGTTTCATTAGGATCATGAGATAAGGAGACCTGCAGGCTGTCAGAACCATAAAGAGTCCACTGCAAGTTTTTTTAAAAATCTTGTACGGAATTTGGGGAAGACTGACATTTATTGCCCATCACTAATCGCCTTGAACTGATTGGTTCTGTAGACCTTTCAGTGGGCACCACATTGTTGTGATTCTGGGGTCACATTTAGGCCAGACCAGGAAAGGATGGCAGATTTCCTTCTTTAAAGGGTGTTAATGAACCAGATGGGTTTTTGCAACCATTGACAATGTTACAAATCAGCCTAGCTTTTTAAGTGAACTTAAATTTCATCACCTGCCATGGTGGGATTTGAGGTAAAAACAAGAACTGCAGATGCTGGAAACCAGAGTCTAGATTAGAGTGGTGCTGGAAAAGCACAGCAGATCAGGTAGCATCCAAGGAGCAGGAAAATCGACGTTTTGGGCAAAAGCCCTTCATTAGGAATAGAGGCAGGGTGCCTGCAAAGTGGAAAGACAAACGGGGAGGGGGATGGGGCTAGGGAGAAAGTAGCATAGAGTACAATAGGATAATGGGTTGGGATGAAGGTGATAGGTCAGAGAGGAGGGTGGAGTGGATAGGTGGAAAGGAAGATAGGCAGGTAGGACAGGTCATGAGGACGGTGCTGAGCTGGAAGGTTGGAGCTGGAGTGAGGTGGGGGAAGGGGAAATGAGGAAACTGGTGAAATCCACATTGATGCCATGGGGTTGAAGTGTTCCGAGGCGGAAGATGAGGCGTTCTTCCTTCAGGCGTCGGGTGGTGAGGGAGCGGCGGTGGAGGAGGCCCAGGATCTGCATATCCTCGGCTGAGTGGGAGGGGGAGTTGAAATGTTGGGCCACAGGGCGGTGTGTTGATTGGTGCCGGTGTCCTGGAGATGTTCCCTAAAGCGCTCTGTTAGGAGGCGTCCAGTCTCCCCAACGTAGAGGAGACCGCATCGGGAGCAACGGATACAATAAATGATATTGGTGGGATGTTCCCCAAACAATAGACAATAGGTGCAGGAGTAGGCCATTCAGCCCTTCGAGCCTGCACCGCCATTCAATATGATCATGGCTGATCATTCCTAATCAGTATCCTGTTCCTGCCTTATCTCCATAACCCTTGACTCCACTATCTTTGAGAGCTCTATCCAACTCTTTCTTAAATGAATCCAGAGACTGGGCCTCCACTGCCCTCTGGGGCAGAGCATTCCACACAGCCACCACTCTCTGGGTGAAGAAATTTCTCCTCAGCTCTGTCCTAAATGGTCTACCCCATATTTTTAAGCTGTATCCTCTAGTTCGGGACTCACCCATCAGCGGAAACATGTTTCCTGTTGCCAGAGTGTCCAATCCTTTCATAATCTTATATGTCTCAATCAGGTCCCCTCTCAGTCTTCTAAACTCAAGGGTATACAAGCCCAGTCGCTTCAGTCTTTCAGTGTAAGATAATCCCGCCATTCCAGGAATTGACCTCATGAACCTACGCTGCACTCCCTCAATAGCCAGAATGTCTTTCCTCAAATTTGGAGACCAGAACTGCACACAGTACTCCAGGTGTGGTCTCACCAGGGCCCTGTACAGCTGCAGAAGAACCTCTTTGCTTCTATACTCAATTCCTCTTGTTATGAAGGCCAGCATGCTATTAGCCTTCTTCACTACCTGCTGTACCTGCATGCTTGCCTTCATTGACTGGTGGACAAGAACACCCAGATCTCCCTGTACTGCCCCTTTACCTAAATAGATTCCATTGAGGTAGTAATCTGCCTTCCTGTTCTTGCCACCAAAGTGGATAACCAGACATTTATCCACATTAAACTGCATCTGCCATGCATCTGCCCACTCACCTAACTTGTCCAGGTCACCCTGTAATCTCCTAACATCCTCATCACATTTCACTCTGCCACCCAGCTTTGTATCATCAGCAAATTTGCTAATGTTATTGCTGACACCATCTTCTATATCATTAACACATATTGTAAAAAGCTGCGGTCCCAGCACGGATCCCTGCGGTACCCCACTGGTCACTGCCTGCCATTCTGAAATGGAGCCATTAATCACGACCCTTTGTTTCTTATCAGCCAACCAACTTTCAATCCAATCTAGTAATTTGCCCCCAATACCATGCGCCCTAATTTTACTCACTAACCTCCTGTGTGGGACTTTATCAAAAGCTTTCTGAAAGACCAGGTACACTACATCTACTGGATCTCCCTCATCCATCTTCAGAGTTACATCCTCAAAAAATTCAAGAAGATTAGTCAAGCATGTTTTCTCCTTCATAAATCCATGCTGACTCTGACCTATCCTGTTACTACTATCCAGATGTGCCGTAATTTCATCCTTTTTTATAGACTCCAGCATCTTTCCCACCACTGAGGTCAGACTGACTGGTCGATAATTTCCTGCTTTCTCTCTCCCACCTTTCTTAAAAAGTGGTATAACATTAGCCACCCTCCAATCCTCAGGAACCGACCCCGAATCTATCGAACTCTGGAAAATAATCACCAACGCATCCACGATTTCCCGAGCCACCTCCTTCAGTACCCTGGGATGTAGACCATCAGGCCTCAGGGACTTATCAATCTTCAGACCTAACAGTCTCTCCAACACCAACTCCTGGCAAATATAAATTCCCTTAAGTTCAGGTCCTTCAGCCACTGTTACCTCAGGGAGATTGCTTGTGTCTTCCCCAGTGAACACAGATCTGAAGTACCCATTTAATTCTTCTGCCATTTCTTTGTTCCCCGTAATATATTCCCCTGTTTCTGTCTGCAAGGGCCCAATTTTAGTCCTAACCATTTTTTTGCCTTGCACATACTTAAAAAAGCTTTTACTATCCTCCTTTATATTATTGGCCAGTTTACCTTCGTACCTCATTTTTCATCTGCATATTTCCTTCTTAGTAATCCTCTGTTGCTCTTTAAAAGCTTCCCAGTCCTCAGTTTTCCCACTTATCTTTGCTATGTTATACTTTTTCTCTTTTAACTTTATATGTTCCCTCGTCAGCCATGGCCGCACATGCCTCCTCCTGGGATCTTTCTTCCTTTTAGGAATGAACTGATCCTGCAACTTCTGCATTATACACAGAAATATCCGCCATTGTTCCTCCACAGTCGTCCCTGCTAAGGTATTGCACCATTGAACTTTGGCCAGCTCCTCCCTCATAGCTCCATAGTTCCCTTTATTCAACAGAAGTACTGTCACTTCCGATTTTACCCTCTCCTTCTCAACTTGCAGATTGAAGCTTAATGTATTATGGTCACTACTTCCCAATGGCTCCTTCACTTCGAGGTCCCTGACCAATTCTGGTTTGTTACATAATACCAGATCCAGAATTGCCTTCTCCCTGGTCAGCTCCAGCACCAGCTGCTCTAAGAATCCATCTCTAAGGCACTCCACAAAGTCTCTTTCTTGAGGTTCAATACCATCCTGATTCTCCCAGTCTACCTGCATGTTAAAATCCCCCATAACAACTGTAGTAACATCTTTGCGACAGGCCAATTTCAGATCCTGATTCAACTTACATCCGACATCCAGACTACTGTTTGGGGGCTTGTAGATAACTCCCAAGAGGGTCTTTTTACCCTTAGTATTTCGCAGCTCTATCCACACTGACTCTACATCCTCTGACTCTAGGTGCCCCCGCGCAAGGGACTGAATATCATCCCTTGCCAACAAAGCCACCCCACCCCCTCTGCCCGTCAGTCTGTGCTTACGATAGCACGTGTAGCCTTGAATATTCATTTCCCAGGCCCTGTCCACTTGAAGCCACGTCTCAGTTATCCCCACAATATCGTATCTGCCAATTTCCAAAAGAGCCTCAAGCTTATCCATCTTATTTCTAATGCTTCGTGCATTCATGTATAGTATTTTTAATTTGTTACTGCTCTCAGCCTTCCCATCAACCCCTATTTCACTCAACTTTACAGCATGATCCCTTTCTGAGTTTTGTGCCTCATTGATACAGTTGTTTTTCTTGACTTCTCTTGTTCTAACTTTCCCTTCAATTTCCTTTTTAAACATCCAGTTTGTCCCCTCCACCTCCCCCCCCCCCCACCCCCCACCCCGCTACTTAGTTTAAATGTAGCTGTGTTGCAGTAGAAAACCTGCCTGCCAGAATGCTGGTCCCTAACCTACTAAGGTGCAAACCGTCTCTCTTGTATAATTTATGCTTACCACAAAACATACCCCAGTGATCCAAGAACTTAAATCCTTGCTTCCTGCACCAGTTCCCCAGCCACACGTTCAAGACCATTATCTCTCTGTTTCTGGCCACACTTGCCCGAGGAACTGGAAGCAAACCGGAGATAACCACCTTGGACGTCCTGTTTTTCAGCCTTCTTCTTAGTTCTCCGAAGTCCCACTGTAGTACGTTCCTCCTCTTCTTCCCGACATCATTTATGCCAACATGTACCACCACCTCTGGCTCTTCACCCTCGTCCTTGAGGATTTCCTGCACTCTGTCCGCGATGTCTTGCACCCTGGCACCAGGAAGGCAACACACCATCCTTAAATCCTGTCTGCTGCCACAAAAACCCCGGTCAGTTCCTCTCACGATGGAGTCCCCTATTACCACGGCTCTGTGCGATGTCCGACTCTTCCGCTCTGCCTCTGCGCCAACTTTTGATTGACAGACCTGGCCGCCTTGCAAACTGGCAGTGTCATCAGTCTCTACTGTTTCCAAAAGATTCAACTTGTTCCTGACAGGTACTTCTCCCGGGGTCTCTTGCACCTGTCTCCTCTCTGCCTTCCTCATCGTCTGCTCTCTTCTGCTCTCTTCTGGCATGATTAGTGTAATAACTTCGCTGAAGGTCTTGTCCAGAAAGATCTCGTTCTCTCGGATGAGCCTAAGGTCCTTGAGTTCTTTCATCAGCGCTGCAATATGCTCGGTCAATAGCTGAAAGTGCACACACTTTACACAAATATACGAGCCAGACACACCAGAGTCGTTGACCTCCCACATCAAGCACGTAGCACACTGAACCAGCTGGGCAGTCATGTCTTCACCCTCTTCAACTGTGGCGTAATCACTTCACTCAACCTCCTTGTCAAAGACTCCTGAGCTGAAGCCTCATTCTTCGATCCAAACTTCCTTAGACCCTCTTTTTGTGGCAGGTCTGTGGACTCTTAATTTAGGTTAGAGGAGGAGGGAGGGAGGGGGACCCTACTTTGTAGGACCTGGGGTTTAGAACACACCCACTCTAATAGCAATCACTTACCTTCCCAACCGGCTTTGCGCTCCGCCTGAACTTCCGCCCAGCTCCCGCCGCTCTCTGCTACAAAAAAAAGCATTAGCCTGGTTTCTAGATTGCCAGTTGAGTGACTTTACCACTATGCCACCGTGAGGGCATGTTGCTAGGACTGGAGGGTTCGGGTTGAGGGAGGGGGGAGGACTAGGGCTACTTTCCCTGCAGCGTCAAGGTCTGACCGTTGACCTTATGGAGGTTTGTGGAATCATGGGGGATAAGGATGGGGTGGATGGACAGGGTCTTTTTTCCTGGGGTGGGGGGGGGAGGGGCGGGTGATACCAGGTCTGGAAAGTGTGGGTTTGTGTGGGAGGTGAAGGACTTGGAGGCGACCTGGAGGGTTACATTTTCATGCGGAGGATAGGGGTGTGTGGGTTGCTGGTGGGCTGCCAGGAGGGGTGGTGGTGGCAGGTATGATTGCAGCATTTGAGGGTCATTTGGATAGGTATATGGTGGGGGTGGGGTTTGGAGGGATGTGGGTGGGACTGGTTCGGATTGGGACGCCTGGTCGGCGCAGATGAGTTGGACCATGGAGTCTGTTTTCACGTTGTATGACTCTATGACTCCACAAGATGTAGAAAGCTGGTAAAGGATTCCACATGAATTCATGTGGCAACAGGACAGCAGAGGCGTCATGGCGCATGGAGAAACTGTCTTCTCAAATGCTTCCATCTGTGCCACCATATTGTACCCTATTCAATTCTCTCTTCATTTGGGTGTTTGGTCATCATAAATATTTGTAGCCACGCTTTCAGAGTCTATCTGTGATTTTTGATTGTGCAAAGGTGTCTGAGAGTGGAGAGATTCTGAGGCGATCTCTGGAAATACCAGTAATGCCTGTACACCCCACATTGTCATCATAGGCTACAAACGTAAATTATGATGTAATATTAGAACATTAAGATCCTAGTCAAACTCACGGAAAGAATACACATAAGGACACCAGATGTGCTAATGAGTTTCTCGTTCTGAAGATAATAAACGCATCTCAAATGCTTCAGGAAAACACAGAAAACAATGTAGACTCAGAAAGTTGTTGCCTTTCTGACTAGTAACATTTTCCTGTAGTGTCTCACGTGATTTTGAATAACCTTGGTCCAACAACAGAAGCAAAACTGAAAATAATACTTTCAATTCTGATTTGTGATTAAGCATGGTTGTTAAGTTCTTTCAATTCAGACTGAACACAACATCCAAAACCCACCTACTATTATCATGTCAAAATCATCATTTACACCTGGGGTAAAGTTTGTGGTGTAGTGTTTGTTTCTGGCACTTTGATAATCTGTTTACCTATTGTACTGGTTACAATGATACATAATGGTACCTTGTACTATCTTTGCTGTCCCACTACACATGGTCTCACTTTTATCCTCATTCGAATCTTCTGTTCTGTTCAAGTTTGAACTTTCTGATGGCCCTGTCCCTTCTTGATAATCTGGTGTGGTTATCACTCAGTTTCTTCAATGTTTTAAAACTTGTTCTTTTCTCTGAAGCCTGTATCTCTTCCATTTATCACTTCAGTGGTTGCATGGTTTCCTACTTGAGTCCTTTCACTAGAACATTATTTTCTGAAGGATAAGATTCTTGTGTGGTTCACAGCTCCTTGTGTGCACAATGCACCTCCACCTATTTTTGCTCATCTATCACTTTCTCTATCATTGCTTGGAGCTCAATATGTTGTTTCTGTAGCTGTTCCTGCTGAGTATAATCTGTTTGATGGGCGACTTGCTCCAGGTAGTCCTGTAAACCAGCAAGTGATTCATTGGACTGATGATACAGAGCTTGTAGTTTAATCTGCTTTTTTAATTTCTCTTCCAGCTCTTCATCTATCTTTATGAGATCAGCAGAGATATCCCCTAAAATCTTTATTATCTCAGCATAGGCCTGCTCAAATCTGGGATGTATCCTGAGCTAGCTTTTCAATTTTTCCTCCTTGAAATTTCCTACTTCTGACCACAGCAGAGAGCTGAGATCTTTGCTCCACTAATTCAGGAGGAAATGAATTGTTCTGTTCTTTCATATTCAAGTATTTATTGAATAGTCAGCTGTTGGTTTTAGCATCCGAGGAGCAGGAAAATCAATGGTTCAGGCAAAAGTTCTTCCTCAGGAAGGGTATCCCTGATGAAGGGCTTTTGCCTGAAACATCGATTTTCCTGCTCCTCGGATGCTGCCTGACCTGCTGTGCTTTTCCAGCACCACATTCTTGACTCTAATCTCCAGCATCTGTAGTCCTCACTTTCACCTAGATATTGGTTTTATTGAGTTTCCATGTATGATGAATAGTGTAAGATTATGGCATGCTAACATACCTGCAGTAGCTGATGTAGCAATGAACCTTTGTTTGATGAAAGCTTTACACCTACAGGTTTTGTGGACATATGTTTTTATGAATTTGTAGAGGTAAAGTGCAGTGATCAGATTGAGGAAAGCGAAGAAAATGATGTTCTAGTGAAAGAACTCAAGCAGGAAACCAAGCAACCACTGAAGTGATAAATGGAAGAGATACAGGCTTCAGAGAAAAGAACAAGAGTTATTGAATGGTTTGTATATCTAAGTTCATGGTGGAGAATGAGGATTGGAGAGCTGCAGACCCAAATTGCTACATGGGATTATGAAGTGGCTTGATTCAAGGAAGGCCGACAAAGGGTTCTTCATATTCTTGGTCATTGCGTTGGCTGAATTGATTAGATTTGACATTACTGCTCTAAATCACAAGGATAGACAAGATTGTTCAAGGACTGACTCTGTTTGAGTTGAGCTAAAGAAAAGAAGGAAAGCCGCTCCACTGTTTGGTGTTTTGTTTTTAGTTTAAGTTCCAAACAGGGTGAAGGATTAATAGATGGACAAATTTGTTGAGTAATTTTAAAGGCCAAAAATTGAGTAGCAATACTGGACATCAGTCATCCCAATAATGGCTGGGAAAGAAACATACTGTTGTTGGGATGCAAAGAGAAGGATTTTGGATGTTTGAACTTGAGAATGCCCTTGTTCAACAAGGAAGGTTGTGTCTTCCACCACCACCTGATGAAGGAGCAGCGCTCCGAAAGCTAGTGCTTCCAATTAAACCTGTTGGACTATAACCTGGTGTTGTGTGATTTGTAATTTTGTATACCCCAGTCCAACACTGGCATCTCAAAAACAAGGAAGGAAGCTGTGTTGAATCCTGGGAAATGAAACAGTGTGAAGGGAAAGTGTTGCTATAGAACATTGAGCAATGAACACATGTTCTGCTTGAAAATAACTATGAACGGGGATGAGAAAATATCAAAGGCAATAATGTTCAACTCTAGTGGTGGAAATTTTGTTCGTCTTCTCAATCGACTTAAGCAAGTAGATTGGAAAATGTAATTCCAGGAAAAAGGTAATTTCAAGGAAAAATAGTAATTGAGCAATGAAGAGTGTTCGGGGAGGAGATCGAGCAGGTGCAATCTCGATATCTTCCTTTGCTGTGGTGTTGACAAAGGAAATAACAGTTAAAGAGAAACAGAACTGGGAGGCTTATGATAAATGTTAGAAGTCGGATTGAGTTAATATGCAGGAAGAAACAGAAAGCACAGGCAGAAACTGAAGGAGAGGCTGGGGTTGTTTTCTCTGGAGCAGTGAAGACTGAAGGGGAAACCTGATAGGAGTTTATAAAATTATGAGAAGGATAAATAGGGTTCATGGTGAGAATCTTTTACCCAGAGTTGAAATGCCTCATACTAGAGGGCATGCATTTAAACTAAGAGGGTAAAGTTCAAAGGAGATGAGAGTGGCAAGTATTTTACACAGAAAGTGGTAGGTGTCTGGAACGCACTGTAGGAGGTAGCGGGCGAGGCAGATATGATAGGGGCGTTTAAGGGGCTTATAGATAAGCACATGAATAAGCAAGAAAAAGGGGGATATGGACCATGGGCAGACAGAAAGAATTAGTTTAATTTAGCATCATGCTTGGTACAACATAGTGGGCTGAAGGGCCTGTTCCTGTCCAGTACTTTTCTATGTTCTATGTTCTAATAGGACTATCTGGAACAACTCGTCCAAGGAGAAACATGAAGGCACAATGGGAAAAATTGAGCAGCCAAGTTTGTGAACCAATTCTTGGATGAGATGACTTATGTTGAACTCAAAGAGGGAGTGCTGAGCTGATTAAGAACCTATGGAAAAATCTTCACATTGAGGCTCAGCACATGGTAAAATTAGAAAGTGAGTACCTGCTCTTCACAAGAGGAAGTTTTGAAGATTACGCTACAAATGAAGTGAAACAGTGAAATACTGACAGCCACATTGCTTGGTGAACACTGCTCAGAGATGGGGGTGCAGGGCTGAAATCCGATTATGTTCATTTTCCACCGGCTCTATATTGTTTTCTAAAAAAGCAGGACTGAGTATTGCTCCCCTCTTCAGCTTGTGTCAAGGTTTGTGATATTAAGGAGATTACAGGTCCTTCACCGTTTCTGAGATATTTAGAAGACCCACCACCAGCACCAAAGGTAAATAGTATGAGATTGGAAAGTGTGCATATTCAAACTAGGTATCCTTGTCACTAAGTCACTGAATGTTAACATGAAAGATATTAGGAAGGCTAATGGAATGTTAGCCTTTCTTGCATGAGGATTTGAGGACAGGAGTAGTGAAGTCTTGCTTCGATTGTATAGGAACTTGATTAGGCCGCTCCTGGAATACTGTGTGCAGTTTGGTTTCCTTATCTCAGGGATTATATCACTGCAGTAGGGGGAATGCAATGATAGTTCATCAGAATTATTCCTGGGACAATGGGACTGTCTTAGGACTGTCTGGGCCTGTATTCTCTAAAGTTTCAAAGAATGAGAGGTGATGCATTGAAGCTTAAAGAAATGCTCAAAAGGATAGAATAGAGCAGACACAGGTAAGATGTTCCCCCTGGTTGGGAAATCTAGAACCAGGGGCCACAATTTAAAAACAGACTGAAGTGAGGACTTTTTTTTTGAACTCAGAGGATTGTGAATCTTTGGCATTCTCTACCACAGAGACTGTAGAAGCTCAGTCTTTGAGTATGTTGAAAGTTGAAAGTTGAAACCCCCTACCCAATTACCTCCTTTGATCCCACTAGCATTAATATCCAGTGCAGACCTTCTTCAGACCCAAGTTAGAAGCCATTTCATGACGATCATTCCATCATTTGCCTTTGGTGTGAAGCATTGGCCTCAGGAACTTTAATTTTTTTTTCTGTTGATTTGACTCTCCCTCTCAAGATTTCTGAACTCATTAAGCCAGGCAAATATTTTTCTTAGCATGAAACATCTGCCACGTTCTTTGCCATCAGCTCCACAGTTGGTGTGGTTATCACACAAGTATTTGATTTTCCCTTGCACACTAGCTCCACTCTCTGCTCTGGTCTTTGATGTGAATCCATTTTCTGAGAGACAGCTTCACAAATTCCAAACTCTGCCATCCTCCACTGACGAGGATTTTGGAAGATTTGTGTTTATGCACGAATAGTCTTTTATCTTCTTACCACACTCCATCTGGTGCCTGAGAATGTGACGGTCATTTAAGGGGGAGAATAAAGGAAAGGATGCACAGCTTGATGATTTCAGAGATCGCGGAACAGGAAGCAAAAGTACTCAGGAGAAGATGATTGGAGAGATTAGCTGAAATAATGCAAGGGTGGGAGATGTAAAATACATCAAGCCCAACCAGTTCAGCTTCACAACTTTCACAAAATGTGAGCCGTGTCCCAGTGTGGTGAGCACTGTCATAGAATTATTATGGTGCACAAGGAGGCCATTCAGCCCCTTCAGCCTACCACTGTTCTGTAATTTTGCCCTACTATTCCTATTCAAAAAAATCCAATCTATCTTGAATGCCTCAATTGAACCTTCCTCCACCACACTTCCAGGCAGTGTGTTTCATTGACATCTGTGGCACATGGGAAGATGGTTGTGGTTGTTGGAGGTCCATTGTCTCAGCTTCAGGACATCTGTGCAGGAGCTTCTTAGGGGGGTGTCCTAGGCCCAACCATCTTCAGCTGCCTCAGCAATGACCTTCCGTCCATCATAAAGTCAGCAGTCGGGATGTTCGCCGATGATTGCACAATGTTCAGCACCATTCACAATTCCTCAGATACTGAAGCAGTCTCGTGATCAAATGCAACAAGATCTGGACAACATTCACCACCTGCAGGTTCCACTGCAAGCCACTCATTATCCTGACTTGGAACTATATCGCTGTTCCTTCAGTGTTCCTGGGTCAAACTCCTTGAACTCCCTCCCTAAGAGCTTTGGGGCACGAACATGCACGTGGACTGCAGCAGTTCAAGAAGGCAGCTCACCACTACCTTCTCAAGGCAAATTAGGGACAAGCAAAAAATGCTGACCCAGCCAGTGAGGCCCACATATCACAGGAGAATAAATGAAAAGACCTTAACTATTCACTGTTTGAAAAAGTTTTAATTTTCTTCCATCACCCTCGCTTTGTTTACACGTCACTTTAAGCCGATTTGATAAGCAATGGCCTATATAGCAACCTCCTGTGAATGAATTGTTTTAAATTATATTCCATCTGCCACATACTTGCCTACTCACTTAGCTTCTCCAATTCCCACTGAAGTCTCAAGTAGAAGCAAAATACTGTGGATGCTGGAAATCTGAAATTAAAAAAAAAACAGAAAATGCTGGAGTAACTCTGTAGATTTCTGGCGAAGGAAGCAAAGTTAATATTTGGATGGACTGTGTTATCTCCACAGCCGCTTCTGTTAATGCTCTGGGATTTGGTGCATCTGGTTCAGTGATCTCATCAGTCTTAAATCCACTTAATATTTTGAGTACTGCCTCTTCATTAATATTAATATTTTTCAGATCCTCATTTTCACAAGCACTCCCCCACCCCCTGTATTTCTGGGAGATTTTCAATATCTTCCTCAGTGGAGACAGTCTCTCAATAAATTTTCAGTCCCCCTGTTATGTTGTTTGTGCTTAAAACCAAAGCTGTGGCCTGTACATTGAGATTAGGGTTTGGTGTCTTCAGCAATGGGTAACTGCACATACATTATCCTTAAGACTGCTTGCTCCTTATCTCCTCCTGTAACACTCCATTACTTGCATCTGTATATAACAGATTGCCAAGTGCAGGTCTCGCGTTCAGAGTTTAAGTTGTCTCTTTCACACGCTCACTCGAGATTGGTGTCTTCCCTCTTATTGATATTGGAATCATGTGACCAGTCACATTATCATAAGTTCCATTACTTTCAACCTACCATGTTCAGCTGACTGAAAGATCCAATAACACAATGCACTTGAAAGGGAGCATAAAAGATTTACAAGGATGTTGCCAGCATCGGAGGGTTTGAGCTACAGGGAGAGGCTGAACAGGCTGGGACTGTTTTCCCTGGAGCATCGGAGGCTGAGGGGGTGACCCTATAGAGGTTTATAAAATCATGAGGGCTATTGATAGGGTGAATTGTCAGGTCTTTTCCCCAGGGTAGGGGAGTCCAAAACTAGAGGCCATATGTTTAAGGTGAGAGGGTAAAGATTTAAAAGAGACCAAAAGGGCAACATTTTCACACAGAGGGTGGTGGATGTATGGCATGAGCTGCCAGAGGAAATGGTGGAGTCTGGTGCAATTATAACATTTAAAAGGCATATGGATAGGCATATGAATAAGAAGGGTTTAGAGGGAATTGGGCTAAATGCTGGAAAATGGGGCTACATTAATTTAGATATCTGGTCGGCTTGGATGAAGGGTCTGTTTCAGTTCTGTACAACTCCATGATTCTATGTGGAGAGGAACAACATTTGTCCTGGGTCAATGTTTTACAAATAATTGTTATGTGATATTGGAAGGGACAGGATGCTGCTGGGCTACTGGAATTCCCCACGTGCTCCCTCTCCTTGGACACCCCCAGACTCTTCACTTCATGATGCTGTGGATTTGTACCTCCCTCCCTTCCCACCAACTCCCATCCCCATTGCCACATTCCAATCTCCCTCCTGGAAAGGACCTGAGAGGAACAGGACAAATGTCATGGTGGCCATCATCCCCAAAGATGGAGTAGAGGTGCCAGGTTTTGGAAGTTCTCTTTAGGAGCTGCCGAGACCTGAACATGAGAGCGAGTGGAGACAAGCTTTCACCCCGTGATTTTCACGATGCTGCTGGTATAGAAAGTGATTAAACGTACTTGCTGAACTTCACCTCTTTCATGTTGAATTTAAACTGCAAATGTGGCACGGATAGAAACTTGAACCAATTGATGAGATTTCAAGCTCAATGTAAAGTGGTTTTTATGATCCTTAAGGCACTATTTTTTCTCTTTAAAGTTTTAAAAACAGGTCTTTGTTCGTTTAAGTATAGGTGGGGATAGCACAGCTGGTCAATAAAATGTTGATGGGTTAATTTAAAAGTGGAGACTGCAATCTACCACAATGAAGAGGAACTTCCCCCTCCTTCAGGGGGAACACTTTAAGTGCGAACCTCTGCAATTGTAGCCTGGGGACATCAAGATCCCACTCAAGTGATTGAAGGGAACAAAGGCTATCTGGCAAAACAAAAAGCTGAAAGTATGTGCTTCTATTGTAGCCTACCCAAAATGATGTGATTGAAAGCCATCTCGCTCCTTTGCCTCTGAGTAACACATGCACCGAGACAGACTTACAAGTTGGCAAGTTGCCGGTCCCAAACTCTGGCCAGGAAACAAAACATTTAAAAGGATACCACAGAAAGAGATGTGTTTTTGGGCTGGCCACAAGGAGCAATGTACGGAACTGAATTGTCCCTCACGACAATGAACACCTTAGAGTTAGGTTGCAACAGACAGAGGGCGAGGAATGGTGAAAGCAGAGGGCGTGGGGCTGTGAAAGAAGGTGAGTGATTGGCAGGGGCTAGGGAAGGGGCTAGCAGATGGAATTGGAGGGCCACCATGTTGGAATGCATCTCAAGCTAGTGCTGTTGGGATCGGGTTGAAGCCAGATCTGCAGGAGGATGGCAACCTGAGAGGGAGCTTGCTTTGGACATCAGTCAAACTGCTAACAAGAAACAAAAAAGACAGTAGCAAAATTAGAAAACAGACCAAATGAAGACAAATAGGTTTGGAGTGCAGAATACTGTGAAAAAGGCAAAGTTAAGGGCACTCTATGCACTCATGAATGCCTGCAGCATTTGCTGATGATTTGAGGGTATAAATACAAATAACCAGGTCCGATTTAATTGTCTTTACAAAGCTATGGCTACAAGGTGACCAAGCCAAGACTGAATATTCAAGCATGCACATGGTGTAGAAAGGATAGGGTGAACAGGACAACAAAAGTTGGAATAGAACTCTTAATAAGGATCAGTGCAGACTCGATGGACCAACTGGCCGCCTTTTGCGCTGTAGAGATTCTATGACGTACACAAGAGCCTGAGAAGAGAAGTGATATTTTCTGTACCAGGGAAAGGTGCACTTATCTAGATCTATAGGATGCAGTATAGGTTGCAGTAAAGGAGTTTTGAACGAAAACTAACTACATGATTTGGACCCAAGGCATTCATAGACAGAGGAAATCTTCTCAATTCACAACAGGCTAAAAGTTACCCGAAGACACATCTGAGTAGCATTCAAAGTGTAACCAAACCATAATCCCAAAACTGCTTTTTCAAAGCACCTGGCTTCTGCACCGGGCCTTTAGTTAGGATCATATGACTGCACTAAATAGTTGTATGGTCTAATGAAAAAGATTAAAGGGTTTTTGATACAGGTTTATACTGACATTACATCCCAATGAGAATAAACCTCACCCTCAGAGTGAATCCATTCAATAGCTTTGTTGGAATATGTTCAGCATCCACATTTTGCTGAAAAGCCAAAAGTGCTGGAAGTATTTGGCAGTACTGCTGGAGAGAGAAAAAGCTTTGAAAGGTGAAATTTAATGTTGGTTATAGAGATGGTTTGCATGTTGAACAGTAATCCAGTGAGAATCATACATCATATTTCTCTGGGAGGCCCAATGTTATTCCAAGTTAAATAAGCCTCCTTCAAATGAAGCCCCACTAAGGGGGGAGGGCCTACCCCAAATGGATACTAGCCAATCAGAGACCAGCAATTTGCCAACATCAGCAGCGCCAACCAGGAGCGGTGGCCACTGTTGGTATTGCACTCAGATCTCCATCAAGGATCATGGCTAGATCCCTGGAAAGAGGTGTGTGTGGAATCCTGGGTGTCTTGATTGAGCACAGAGTGCTTGAGATTGTGGGGCCAAGGATTCAAGTCCATTCTACCCATGGTTCCAGATTTGTGTTTTCATCAGAACTAAGACATGTTCAGAAGTTTGGCTATGAAGCAAGGCTGGATAAGTGTAGGTTATGTGCTTTTGAGCCAAGAAGGCTGAGGGGGGGTGGGCCCTGATTGAGGTGTATAACATTATCAGAGGCATGGACACAGTGGATAGCTGTGTTCAAAAGTCGAAGGAGCGTAATTTTAAAGCAAAAGGCAAGGGGCTTAAAGAGGATTTGAGAAATTTGTGATCACCTAGAGGGTGGGGGGGATGTCTCGAACTGACTGTCTGAAAGGGTAGTTGAGGCAGGACACCTCACAACCTTTAAAAAGCACTTGGAATGTCATAACATTCAAGGCTATGGGGCAAGTGTTGGAACGTTGGACCAGTGTAGTTTTAGAGTTTTTTTGTCAGTACAGACTTGATGGGCCGAAGGACCTCTTCTGTACTCTATGGTTCTATGAGAAGGTTTTAGCAACTGCACTAGATGAAGAGTTAAAAAGTAAAGGAATGAAAACAGCGTGGGGAAGTGGTCACAGGTGACTAGAGAAGTGAAAGATGTATTTAGAGGAGGTGTGAATGGCAGGAAGAGTGCCATCAAATAGAAAGGAAGAGGAAAAAGGAAACAGTCAATAAAGAGAAAATGAACAAACCAGGAAAAGAAAAGGAAATAATGTGGGGTCAATGGTAATAATCTAAAATTACTGACTCAATTCTGAGCTCAGAAAACTTTAAAGTGAAGAAATGTGAGGTGCTTTCTTTGATCTCATTCTGTGTTTCACTGGAACTACAGGAGTCTTACAGAAAAAGGTCAGATTTGGAACAAGTTGGAAAGAGGATGGGAGATTGGAAACTTGGGGTCATGCTTGTGGATTGATTAGAAGTGTTCTGCTCAGTGGTTTAGTTTCTGCAGTTTTGAGAAGACTCCCTCTTCAGCAGTAAATACAGTTGACTAGATTGAAGGAAGTACAAATCAATTGCTTTCCTCCTGGAAAGCACATCTGGGCTCTTGGAGACCAAGATGGGAGGTGGTACAAGGAAAGGTGTTACACTGACTGGGCTTGAGCACTCTGGGTCTGTACTCAATGAAGTTTAGAAGGATGAAGAGGGATCTCATGGAACCTTACAGAATACTAAGAGACGTGGATAGAATGGGCATAGCAGGTTTTCAACTAACAGGAGAGACTACGACTGGAGGGCGCAGCCTCAGAGTGAAGGGACAACTTTTTAGAACTGAGAGAAGAAGGAATTTCTTCACCCAGAAGGTGGTTAATCTGTGGACCTCATAGCCTTGGAAGGCTGTGGATGTCAAGTCATTAAATAGATTTAAGACAAATTTTGCCAGGTTCTTGATTAGTAAGGGGGATCAAGGGTTACAGAGAGAAGGCAGGAGAATGGATTTGAGAAGCATATCAGCCACGATCAAATGGCAGAGCAGACTTGATGGGCCAAATGGGCTAATTCTGCCCCTATATCATGAGGTCTTGTGACCTTGAGAGGTAAGCTGCTGTGGAAAAGGGAAGTGGATGATTGAGGAGTGGAATGGTATATGGGGGTAAGTAGAGTTTTTCCAAATGCTGAAAAGTAGGAGTTGGAAGGGGTGGGGGTGTGGAGTTGCATTTGGTGCTGGCATCTAGCTGGAGGTGCAGGAAGTGGAAGAGATCAACGGGGCAAGGGGAATAGCATTCTGGAGAGAGGAGAAATGGGAAGTGCATGAAATAGAATGAATATCGTCAAGGGTGCACTTGGAGTATTGTGTCCGGTTCTGGTCACTACATTATTGGAAGGATATGGAAGCTTTGGAACAGGTTCAGAGGAGATTTACTGGGATGTTGCCTGATATGGAGGGAAGGTCTTATGAGGAAAGGTTGAGGGACTTGAGGCTGTTTTTGTTAGAGAGAATAAGGTTGAGAGGTGACTTAATTGATACATGTAAGATAATCAGAGGGTTAAATCGGGTGGACAGTGACGGCTAGCATGAGGGGGCATAGCTTTAAAATGAAGGGTGATAGATAGAGGACAGAGGTCAGAAGTAGTTTCTTTACTCAGAGAGTGGTAGGGGCATGGAACGCACTGCCAGCAATAGTTGTAGACTCACCAACTTTACGGGCATTTAAATGGATAGCCATATGGACGAGAATGAAAAAAGAGGAGAAAGTGAGGACTGCAGATGCTGGAGATCAGAGCTGAAAATGTGTTGCTGGAAAAGCGCAGCAGGTCAGGCAGCATCCAAGGAGCAGGAGAATCGACGTTTTGGGCATAAGCCCTTCTTCAAGAATGAGGAAAGTGTGTCCATCAGGCTAAGATAAAAGGTAGGTGGCGCTGAACTCAGATTTCTCCAGTTTCCTCATTTCCCCTCCCCCCCACCTTGTCTCAGTCAAATCCCTCGAACTCAGCACCGCCTTCCTAACCTGCAATCTTCTTCCTGACCTCTCCGCCCCCACCCCCACTCCGGCCTATCACCCTCACCTTGACCTCCTTCCACCTATCACATTTCCAACACCCCTCCCCCAAGTCCCTCCTCCCAACCTTTTATCTTAGCTTGCTGGGCACACTTTCCTCATTCCTGAAGAAGGGCTCATGCCCGAAACGTTGATTCTCCTGTTCCTTGGATGCTGCCTGACCTGCTGCGCTTTTCCAGCAACACATTTTCTGATATGGATGAGAATGGAATAGTGTAGGTTAGGTAGGCTTTATATTGGTTTCACAGGGCGGCGCAACATTGAGGGCTGAAGGGCCTGTACTGCGCTTTAATGTCCTATGTTCTATATTCTCAGGGCTCTGTCAACCATGATAACTGGGGGAGCGAGCCTTCATTGGGAGAAACAGAAAACATAGCAGAAACACAAGTCTGGAAACTTCATCATCAGAACAGAAACAATGGAGACAGAGAAACTGAAAGAATGGACTAGAGGCGTTATAGGCCATGAGGAGTGAGAATGTGTTGTAGCTGTGAGAGTCCATCAACTTAGACTGAATATTAGTTGATACTGTACTCCCTCTCCCACCACCACCAGCCTCCCCCCCCCCCCCCACCCCACAAACAGAGACAGAGAAGAGAAAGAAGGGAAGGGAAGAGGGAATCAGAAATGGGCCAAGTTGATGGTGGGAAGTGGAAGCCAAGTGAATGAAATGTTCTAGTTCGTTGTGAGAGCCGGAAATGACAATACTTTGTGTGGTCAGGTTGAAGGAGGTGGTCTGAGAAGGACTGAACTCAAAGATTTGTGTCCAAATTCAGCAAAAAGTAAACGTTGTTAGCATATGGCCACCCAACTTTGATTTGGAGTAGATGAGTTGAAGGGGCTGCTCAATATGACAGACAGGCCGAAGAGGGAGGGGTAGAGGGGAGCAATTTGGTTTCCATTCATGGAGTTCTCTGGCTATCCTGGCAGGGGACAGAGGTTTAAATGGATTGGTCATCCATGATGATAAAAAAGACAGGGTCAGGAAGCTGAAACTATTAAAGTGAGTACATGTACAGGGTGGCTCGATGGCTAGCAGTGCTGCCTTGCAGCTTCAGGACCCAAGTTCAATTCCGCCCTCAGCCGATTGTCTGTGTGGAGTTTGCACATTCTTCCTGTGTCTGTGTGGAGTTTGCACATTCTTCCAGTGTCTGTGCGGGTTTCTTCCGGGTGTACCGGTTTCCTCCCACAGTCCAAAGATGTGCAGGCTGAGTGGATGCAGAGTTACAGGGATGGGATATTGTCTTGAGGGTTAGTATGGGCTCAATGAGCTGAATGGCCTGCTTCGACTCTGTAAGGATTCCATGAGAATGTCAGAGATATTATGGATTTTGGAGAAAGGTAGCTAGATAGAAAGTGAAACAAAAGACAGATCTGAAATGAGAGCATATCAGTCAGAAAGAAGAGTTGGGGTTAGTCGGAAGTGAAGGGAAAGACAGATCATTGTTTGTATCCCTAGCATTGTTGAAGCTGTTGATTCTCCCCAGATGAAAGGAACATGTGACAAAACATTTACTTCTGTTTCCCTCTCCACAGATACTGCTCGACCTTCTGCATATTTTCAGCATTTTCTGTTGCAGTTGAACATTGCGATACAGTCAACATGAAAGTAGGGGGCTGTTCGCAAGTTTAGCAAATGTACTTCATTGAAAAGCTTTAAAAATCTGAAATAATTGAGATCTGTTTTGACATGTTGCAATCATTCATCATTTGTATTGAACTACATTTATTTTGAAAGCACCTATTGAAGTATTTTGAGACACTCTGCTGTTGTGGCAAATCTTTCTCTGATTTATGTGAACTGGCCCACACATGTTTAAGGACTTTCCAATCTGATTCCTGTTTAAAGAAGAGCCAAAGGAGAGCAAATTAATTAATGCCAATATATCTTCCCATCTAATCAATTCTACCTTCTATTACATTGCCTCGGGCGGTTTTGACATGTAATCATTGAGCTTGTACTTCCAACCTCTTTCCTTAATTATCACCTCACATAAACACCGTATTCCCTTATCTTATCTAGTCAAACTTCTTTCAAATATTAAAGCTCCTTAGTGCCTCATTTTTGAATATTTGCAATAATTCTAGCTGCATTTTTAAATTGACGTATATTTGAAAAACTTCTTAAAGTATGTCCAGCAGTGTTGGTCCTTGATGTTTGTTATCTCCACATTTGCAAGTCCACTCTATCTTTTGAGATTTTCACTGCAGAGACACTACTAAGGGGTGAACTGGCTTCAGTAACAGCCCCGTTTACTTATCTATGAGGTAAATTATGTTAATTTATCTTTTTGTCCACCTATTTATTCAATTTGTTTATAATTCCTCCATCCCTGCCTCCAGCATCGACTACAGTTGTGGCATTTGTAATTGGTTATGCAAATCACAGCTTTGCCTACTTTGAGATGACTCGAAATGACAGTGGAATCCATCTTCACTCAGTGTGACGTGGAAGTATTTTGCCATATCCTGACCACTCACCAGTCTCCACTCTGCAGGCTATGCTTCTTAATCGTGGAAGACTTTCAACTGGTTTGGCCTCTTAGCAATAAAAGAGTTACCATTGGAAATGGGGAGGGTGCGAGGATGTCTCTGAATTTAACCCAAACCTGCACAAAGTAAATTCTCAGACATTCCCCTGTTCATTCAGTCCATCCAAAAATTCAAAGTTCCAACCTTTTCTGAGGCTCTGACCTTCCCAGCTTTGCACACATTTTAATTGATTGTATTTAATTAAACTGTAAACTGCCTTTGGAACAGCAGTGGGTGGAACTCCATGCCCATGAGCTCAACTTTAACCTGCCACAGAAATATACAGCATGGACAATTCTTGCTGGGTTCCATCAGCCTTGTAGCTTTCTGAACAGATGTTATTTTCATGCCGCTCACTGCCTGCAGTATAACTCCAATCTGTCTTTGCAAGTGACCTGTCACCCAGCCCGTGTTTGACGGTAGCTGTGGGCGTAACTTGATATTGTTGCACTTTGCTCGAAACTGTAACTCCTGTTTGCTGAGGATGATCGCTGCTCTCTTGTGAGTCAATAGCACTCGGCTTTTTTGAACCTATCTATAGAGAGAAGGATAGTAACACATTGCATTTGCCTGGAACCCCACAGACTCTGGCTTCAGCTCCTCCTGATCAGATATTACTCTGCACAAGCTCAAAGTTATACTTAAAAATGTCATCCCATTTACTTTATGAAATAATAGGGTTGAGAAACTTATCAGCCATGATGAAGCAGACTCAATGGGCTGAATGGCCTAATTTCTGCCCCTGTGTCTTAGCTCTTAAGAGCAAGTTACTGCAAATGCTGGAATCTGTACTGAAAACAAATAAAATGCTGGAAATCACAGCGGGTCAGGTAGTGTCCATGGAGAGAGAGCCAGTTTCAAGTCTGTTAAAGAGTCAACTGCTCTCTCTCCATGGATGCATGCTTCCTATCCCGCTCTGATTTCCAGCAATCTTTGCTTTCTTTCGTCTCTTGCTGGATGTGATCGCAGTAAATAAGAGAATTGCAATTCTTTTTTATTATTCTTGTCGTGTTCAAACATTCCAATAATATTTCAGACAATTTCACAAAGGTAACTCTTAAGTTTAACTTCAGCTTCCTGCTTAAATGGGAAAGGGGGGTGGGGGACTAAAATGAGGCCAGCCATTTCAGGTCCCTTTGCCTTTCCGATGCACCCCAATTTGTACCTCCTCCCTTCGGGTGTCAAGAGGAAGGACCTGGGCTCTAACTGTTATTTGGAGGTTTGACGTGGACTGAATTATGGTTTCCCCTTGTCAAGCCAAACCTCCTGCTGCCAATTCAGGGCCAGATGATACCCAATGAGGTGAGGTATTTCAAAAGCAAGAATGGGAAATCCTCTGAGTCACAGCCAGAGGCCGACCCTGGGTCACAGGTTATTAAATTCTTGCTTCCTTGATTCTGATCACAATGCCTGGTCACAATCAGGACCCACCGTAGATAGAGACAGTGGACATGTCAAAATGGGAGGCCCACAGCTGAGGGGGTAAACAGGGGGTATTGACAGTTCAGCAAAAGGGTTGGATGGGAATGTGGGGTCCTTAAAGCTGATGGCATTGGCCGGGACTGCTGCAGAGAAGGGCAGATGAAAAGCAGTAGGAAATCATGACTTTCAGGTGGTGCCTGGAACTTACTCTCAGTATCTTGAACTGGTTAGACTGCCTTCATCCACCAAATCATAATAAAAATAAAAGATAAACATTTGCAGTGGGTGGATTGGGTTTTTCTTTGTTAGAGGGACGGGGTGGACATGTTTAGATTGGCAGAGTTTGGATGTTAATTGAGCAACATTTATCTTTCAATGAGTGTGCACTCCTCAGTAGAACACACAGGCAGAGTACACCTTATCCCCAAAGAGGGGTGTGCTCGTCAATGATCAAGCGGTCACAAAGTGTGGAACATGAGTGGGGATAAAGACCTATAACAAAATGTTCACATCATATGCTCTTCTCAACAAAGTGCTAATTCTTGAGAGCATTCAATAACATTAAGGTTGAGGTATGTTTGAAATCTATTGGATGTCCCTCAGAGGGGAACAATGCTTTTTGGAGGTGCAGACAGGCTGCTGAACTCTGACATGGTAGCCATGGAGCCTAGTCTACAATTAAAATGACAGCCAATCAGACAAATTATGATTTCAAGTGCATTAATACTTAACAGCTGTGAGTGTATTTACAATGAAGTAGCACCCATGTCATTTATATGCCCTCTGAACAAGGGGCTTTTGTCCCCTTGCCCTCCCCTACATCTAAGAACAGACCTGAGCTCCACAGCTTGATGGGGAGACCCAAATCTGTGGTGGACTTTGTTAGCCTGGAAGGTTTGGGACAGTTACCCTGGGGACATTTGTGGCTAGACAGCCCAGATCATGCTGTGAGCCTTTCTGGTGACCCTCCTCAGTCGCAACTTTCATAAGATTGGGGAAATGACAGGATGGACACAGTTGGAGAGGCTTCTGGAGTGCCCTGAGAGGACACTTCTGCTGGGCCTGTGTGATGTTCCTCCTCTATCCTGATGCCTGCTGCCACCAGGGTCTGGAGTCACATGGATACCACACCAGGTGAGTGTGGCAGATTTCGCTGCCGAAAGTACATTAGTGAGCCAGAGGGGCTCTTACAACAAGTGATGTTGGTTATGTGGTCACCATTAAGCTAGGTTTTCATCTGAGGTATCTGTCAAACTCAATTTCCACCATCTGCGCTGGTGGGATCTGTTCTGCGGCCCCAGAACATTAACCTGGGATTATGGATTGTTTGTCCAGTGACACTACCACTATGCCACTGGCTCCCCATCACAGGTTTAGAATATAGAATAGCATAGAATATCTTTTTATTGTCACATGGTTAAAGGAAGGACAGAATCAGGGAAAGAAGGAAAGGAGAGGAAGGAAAGAGGGTGGATGGAAAAACTTTAATTGACAGTAGAATAATGGCACAAAGCAAAAGGAGGTGGTCATGGGATAAGCAACAAAAGATAGATCTAGATGAGGTCTCATGCAAGTTGTCAAAGCATCCTACAGTTTGATTAAACAGAAACCATGGTGATGATCTGAAATTGTTGAGCTCTCTGTTGAGTTTGGGGCAGGCTGGAAAGTGGCCAGTTGAAGCGTGATATGCAGATCCTCAGGTGTCTGTGACACTTCATTAGAACAGAAAAAAAACAGAAGAGAAAGGACAAGGTGGGCTGGAGGTAGAGTATTAAATTCCTGATGAAGGGCTTTTGCCCGAAATGTCGATTTTCCTGCTTCTTGGATGCTACCTGACCTGCTGGTCTTCTCCAGCATCACTCTAATCTACACTGTAGAGGATTAAATGTCAGGCAACTGGGAACTCAGGGCCATGTTTATGGACTGAACAGAGGTGTTCAACAAAACAATCTCCTGATCTATGTAGAGGAGACACCAGAATTAGTAGCGAGTATGGTACGCGCCATCTAAAGAAGTACAAAGAGAAGCACTGTTACACCTCCAAGCAGGGTATGAGGGCCCAGGGTGAGAAGGGGGGATGAAAGGGAAAATTTTACATCAACCTATGCTTGCAGTGTTAGGTTTTGCTGGACTGGTTGTTCGCTGTCATTTGAGTGGACGCAGAAGGTAAGGGGCAACGTGGTATAGGCAAATGATGAAGGATTGATAGGTTTCGGTGGTGGTATCATACCACAGATGGTAAAATGGCAGAGGATGATGTTTTGAGTGTGGAGACTGGTGGGGTGAAAGGTGTCAAAGAGGAGACCGCTTTCGTAGATAAGGAGAGGCAGACAGGGGAAGAGAGCAGAACAACGAGGAATGGGAGAAATACAGTCAAATGTGTTGTGAACCACTGTGAAGGGAAATCCTTGACTGTATTTGTACTGACAGATGAACAGTTGTTTTTAAATGCTTTGAGTGAAAAGCCTAATGGAACTATTAGAGTCACTTATAATTGCATTGGTAAAACATAATAGCCTCTTTTCCTTTCTGTTTCTGTCATCTTTTACCTTTAATCTAAAAGCCGTCTAATAACTTAAATACTGATGGCTCACTTTCCCTCCAGGGTTTCCTTGAGTCTGCTACACAGCCATTTGCTGCTGCCTAAACATTTACACAATTATTGCTGGAAGATCTAAACATTTTCTCTGTTCAGTCTCAACACAGAGGGAATTCCACTAGCTTCTCACCCAAGACCAGATCAGAACAATTTCTTTATTCAACAAAAAATGCATTTACGTAGTGCCTTTTGCAGCCACCGGACATTTCATGGCACTTTACAGCATAATAAGTACTTGATGTTGGAAGGTGGAGTCACTGTTGTGATGTAGGGAACATCGCAGCCAGTGTGCACCCAGAAAATATGCATCATCGGCAGTGTGGTCATGACCAAGTGTGTACCCAATGGGCTGAATGGCCTTCATCTGGTCTGGAGCAATTTGGTTCTGTGAAACAGTCCATTTTCATGTTGATGATTGAGGGATACATATTGGCCGGGACTTTGGGATACCGGGATCCATTGCATTCACTTGAGAGAACAGTTGGTTCCTTGGTTTAATGTCTAATCTGAAAGAAGCCATGAGGTAAAAACAATGACTGCAGATGCTAGAAACCAGATTTTGAATTAGTGGTGCTGGAAGAGCACAGCAGTTCAGGCAGCATAGCTCCTTGTTGCTGCCTGAACTGCTGTGCTCTTCCAGCACCACTAATCCAGAATCCTGAAAGAAGCCATGTCTAACAGTGCACCTCACTGGAGTATCACCCTTGATTAGTATATTCCAGCCTTGGAGTGGGATTTCAACCTTGTGATTCAGAGGCACGGGTACTACCAACTGAGTCAAGGCAGTCAAAACTCATAACCAAAGTTCCTTTGACATGTTACACTTGGGAATTCTACAGCCTCTGGACTTAATGTCGTGCTCAACAATTTTAGGGCTTGAGTTGCCTTCTTCTGGTTAGGCCCCATTTGGAGTACTGTGTCCAGTTTTGGTCCCCACACCTCAGGAAGGACATACTGGCACTGGAACGTGTCCAGCGGAGATTCACACGGATGATCCCTGGAATGACAGGTCTAGCATATGAGGAACGGCTGAGGATACTGGGATTGTATTCGTTGGAGTTTAGAAGATTAAGGGGAGATCTAATAGAGACGTACAAAATAATACATGGCTTTGAAAAGGTGGATGCTAGAAAATTGTTTCTGTTAGGCGAGGAGACTAGGACCCGTGGACACAGCCTTAGAATTAGAGGGGGTCATTTCAGAACGGAAATGCGGAGACATTTCTTCAGCCAGAGAGTGGAGGGCCTGTGGAATTCATTGCCACGGAGTGCAGTGGAAGCCGGGACGCTAAATGTCTTCAAGGCCGAGATTGATAGGTTCTTGTTGTCTAGAGGAATTAAGGGCTACGGGGAGAACGCTGGCAAGTGGAGCTGAAATGCGCATCAGCCATGATTGAATGGCGGAGTGGACTCGATGGGCCGAATGGCCTTACTTCCACTCCTATGTCTTATGGTCTTATGGTCTTCCATGTCCTTACCCCAACCCCCACACACCAGGCCTTGTTATCACATGAGAGACAAAAAATCTGCAGATGCTGGAATCCAAAGTAGACATGCGGGAGGTTGGAAGAACAGGGTTATACCCCAAATTCCTGATTAAGGGCTTTTGCTCAAAACATTGATTTTCCTGCCCCTAGGATGCTGCCTGAGCTGCTGTGCTTTGCCAGCACCACTCTAATCTTGACTGTCATCTCCAGCATCTGCAGAACCCACTCCCGCCTATACCCGAAATGTTGACTTCTCCATCTTCTGATGCTGCCTGGCTTGCTGTGTTCTTCCAGCCTCCGGCATCTCTACTTTGTTATCACATGATTTGGTATTGCGCAAAACCCATTGTTAGCTGCTAATTCACCCCATGAGTCCTCGGCTGATTGTTATCCACTCTTTTGCCTATCCAATGCTTCTCACTCTTGCGGCTCTGTCTCCACCTATTATTTACTCCTCATTCCCTCCTCCACCCTACTGCACAAAAGCCAACATTTTTCTCGCTACCACTAGTTCTGAGGAAGGGTCACTGGACCCCAAAATGTTAACTCTGATTTCTCTCCATAGATGCTCCCAGTTCTGCTGAGCTCTTCCAGCACTTTCTGACTTTGTTCCTTTGACAATTTGTGTGCAGAGGACTGTTTCTCCAGTGTGTACAGTTTGGAACAAATCCTTCTCAGCACACATGCAAATGGACAGTTTAGCAGAAACGAATTTGCTAAAATCCTTGTTCTTCATGGCAGCAATGGAAGTTGGTCTGAATGTTTTTGCAATGTGTCAGTTTCAGGGTGGACTCCCTGCCAACCGTCCTCGCTGACTTTGCTGTCTGTCAGAAACTCCTCGACCCTCCAGCCAAGTTATGTGAGTCCATTCAAACTCAGTGCCAATGTAATACTCACCCAGGAGGAGAAACAAAAACAACAGGCTGAATTGACATAAGAGCAGAAAGTGCCAGAGAAACTCATTAGGTCTGGCAGCATCTGAGGAAAGAGAAACAGAGTTAACATCTTGAGTTTGGTATGACCTTCCGACAGAACTGTCTCAGTTGAGGATTTTGGGTCAGGAACTTGCACCACGCATATGAGCCTCATCGTTTCAAGGTACAGTATCCTAACCTCCATAAGTGGTTCCACCACCTCATCCATTAATTTATTCTATGTTCACTACTCAAGATTCTCACCTACCAGCATGTGAACATTTTCATCTTCCTTTGGCCATTTTGGTGTTAAATTTCCCCAGGAAGGCAAAAGACTGAGTCAAAATCTGCACTGCTGGCCCAGAGCTTTCTGGAAGAAAATTATCAACCCATTACATGCTTCTCACCCCTTACTGAGCACGAAGTTCACCCATTTTCAGAGAAAAAAATGTATTTACCACCGATTGATACTTTGATGTTTCTCACTCTGTCATTTTCCTGCCAAATTTATGCACCTGGATTTTCTGGCGTTTACAAGTTGGAACTGACTTAATATTTGTTCAAGAAACCCTCCAGCCTTCCCACTTCCGTGTTGTGAGTAGAATGCTTTTGGAAATGCTTTTGAATATACAGTATTCTGCTTCTTAATGTCTCTTGCCAGTGTGTTCTCTGCACCAATCAAGCCATGTTTGGTGGTGCACAAAGTCTTTGCCTCCTTTACCAGCCTTGTCCAAGAGCCATCAGCTTGATGTCCTTTGTGATTCTCATTAGAGATTAGAAAAGGTCACCCCCTTCAAGCCTGGTACAATTCCAGGCAACAGTCTTCCTAACTGCTAGCCCCTCGTCCCAGTGAAAGTAACTGTGGTTGAGCTAGGCCCAGCTTAAATCCCTCCTTTGCTCCACATCAAATAACTTTTCAAAAAATATTGGCATTTGCGCCCAGTACCAAGAGCGGTGGCATCTGTGCCACGGAGTGACAGGATGTGGGATTTGTCAACAATCCATTTAAACCGTGCCAAATGAACTAAGAGCAAATCGCACCCAATTTCGCTTCGGGTTTGGAAAGTTGATTTCTGCAGGGGAGTTCCATCACCTCCAAGTCACACACCATCCTGACTTGGACATATATCTCTGTTCCTTCATTAAACTGGTTAAAAATCTTGGAACCCCCCTAGCTAATAAGCTGGGGAACCACTTCTCTGCATGGGATAGAGCAACTCAGAAATGAGTCCCGACAATTTCTCAAGGACCGCAGAAAGTATAACTAAATAATGTCCTGTCCTTTCAATGGGACCCATGTTCTCAGAATACATATCAAAGAAAGGTCAGGTTCTGGCAGTGATCTGGTTTGAAACTGATCCCTTGGCCTTACTTTTAAAGGTTTGATGAATTACGCAGGGAAAAGGTTACAATATGGTCCTGTGTGAGAAACTAGTAGGAGCACGCTCACCACTGTGGTCCACAGTGTAGACCTACAGCTTTCATATGGGCAACTATGGAGGGGCAATAAATATTGGCCTTGTTGGTTGTGCACACATCCTGACAAATGAGAAAGAAATTGTCAGCAGCTCTGACCAAAATATGTTTTTTCTTTCCATTTTAAAAAATCATTTGGAATCTGCCACCTCATTGTCTGGCGTATTTCCCACACTACCATTATCATCAAGCCGGGAGATGAACCCTGGGTTCAATGAAGAGTACAGGAGGGCATGTCAGGCACTCCACAAAGCAGATCTGAAAACGCGATGTCAACACAGTGAAGCTACAACACAGGACTACCTGCATGGCAAACAGTGCAAGTAGCAAGCCATAAACAGGAGACAGTGAGGCCTGCAGTCACTGGGGATCAGAGTTGAGAATGTCGTGCTGGAAAAACACAGCAGGTCAGGCAGCATCCAAGGAGCAGGAAAATCAACATTTCGGACCAGAGCCCTTCATCAGGAATGAGGCTGGGAGCCTCGGGGGTGGAGAGATAAATGGGAGGAGGTTGGGGCTAGGGAGCTCTCAGCTACCTCATTCCTGATGAAGGGCTCTGGCCCGAAACATCGATTTTCTTGCTCCTTGGATGCTGCCTGACCTGCTGTGCTTTTCCAAGCCATATTCAGGGCTATGTGATCCCATGAACCAACAGATCATGTCCAAGCTCGATCACGTCTGGTCATGAATAGCAGTACAGAAGTAAGAAGATGAGGAAGTTCCATAAGTATCCCCATCCTGAAAGATGAAAGAGTCCAGCACAACAGTGCAAAAAGACAAGGCTGAAGCATTTGCATCCAACTTCAGCCAGAACCTTGGGGCCTAGCTGGAAGTCTGCAGGAGTGAATAGAGTGGGTTCTTTCTTGATTATATGTTTTTTTGAGATATATCTCTTGATTAAACTTAAAAATATAAGCCATGAGTATAAAGTTAGCCTGGAGCAATGTTTTGTGGAGAAATAAGACAGGGCTATTTCCTGGGTCTGCAGATTGAATGAAGCAAAAATGCTCTTGTCGGATGTGGAAGTTTAGGGAGAGTTTACGTGTTACTGAGAATTATATCTGCAATTAATGCTGTTGGTTGTGAATCCTATCAGATCGAATGGAACAGTTGGAGCGACAGTTAGAGGCAATGAGGAATTTACAAGAGCAAGGGGATGTGATGGATGGCAGTTATAGGAAGGGAGAAAAGTTACAGATACAGTCACATAACTGGGTTAACTCCAGGGAAGGTAAGAGAGGTAGGCAGCTAATGCAGGAGTCATCTGTGGCTATCCCATTTCAAACAAGTATACTGTTTTGGAAAATGTAGGGGGGAGATGGGTTTTCAGTGGAACATAGCACAAACAGCCAGGTTTCTGGTATTAAGACTGGCTCTAATGCAATGAGGGGTACGTTGGGTTCCAAGCGATTGATTGTTTTAGGGAACTGTCTAGTCTGAGCCACAGACGGACGATTCTGTGGCCAGCAGCGAAAAATCAGAATATTCTCAAAGGGGAACGGGACCAGTAGGTCATCATACACATTGGAACCAATGACATAAGAAGGGAAAAGGTTGTGATTCTGAAGAGAGATTACAGAGAGTTAGGCAGAAACTAAAAAAGGAGGTTGTCGAGAGTAGTAATATCTGGATTACTCCCAGTGCTACGAGCTAGTGAGGGCAGGAATAGGAGGATAGAGCAGATGAATGTATGGCTGAAGAGCTGGTGTATGGGAAAAGGATTCACATTTTTGGATCATTGGAATCTCTTCTGGGTAGAAGTGACCTGTTCAAGAAGGACAGATTGCACCTAAATTGGAAGGGGACAAATATACTGGCAGGGAGATTTGCTAGAACTGTTTGAGAGGATTTAAACTAGTAAGGTGAGGGGGATGGGACCCAGGGAGACAGTGAAGAGATCAATCTGTGACTTGTACAGTTGAGAACAAAGGCGAGTCAAACAGTCAGGGCAGGCAGGGACAAAGCAAGGTACAAGGTAAGACTGATAAATTAAACTGCATTTATTTCAATGCAAGGGGACTAACAGGGAAGGCAGATGAACCCAGGGCATGGTTAGGAACATGGGACTGGGATACCATAGCAATTACGGAAACATGGCTCAGGGATGGGCAGGACTGGCAGCTTAATGTTCCAGGATAAAATGCTACATGAAGGACAGAAAGGAAGGCAAGAGAGGAAGGGAAGTGGCGTTTTTGATAAGGGATAACCTTACACCTGTACTTAGGGATGGTATCCCCGGAAATACATCCAGGGAAGTTAATTGGGTGGAACTGAGAAATAAGAAAGGGATGATCACCTTATTGGGATTGTATTATAGACCCCCCAATAGTCAGATGGAAATTGAGAAACACATTTGTAAGGAGATCTCAGCTATTTGTAAGAACAGTAGGGTGGTTATGGTAGGGGATTTTAACTTTCCAAACATAGACTGGGACTGCCATAGTGTTAAGGGTTTAGATGGAGAGGAATTTGTTAAGCATGTACAAGAAACTGTTCTGATTCAGTATGTGGATGTACCTACTAGAGAAGATGCAAAATGACCTACTTTTGGGAAATAAGGCAGCACAGGCGACTGAGGTGTCAGTGGGGGAACACTTTGGAAGTGGCAACTATAATTCCATTAGTTTTAAAATAGTGATGGAAAAGGATAGACCAGATCTAAAAGTTGAAGTTCTAAATTGGAGAAAGGCCAATTTTGACGGTATTAGGTACTTGTATTTGAACTGATTAGGATAGTCAACGCGGCTTTGTGCATGAGAAATCGTGACTCACAAACAAGGAGGATTGATGAGGGCAGAGCAGTAGACAAAATTGATATGGACTTCAGTAAGGTGTTCGACTAGGTTCCCCATGGGAGACTGATTAGTAAGGTTAGATCTCATGGAATACAGGGAGAACTAGCCATTTGGATACCGAACTGGCTCAAAGGTAGAAGACAGAGGGTGGCGGTGGAGGGTTGTTTTTCAGACTGGAGGCCTGTAACCAGTGGAGTGCCACAAGGATCGGTGCTGGGTCCATTATGTTTTATAACTTACATGAATGATTTGGATGTGAGCATAAGAGGTACAGTTAGTAAGTTTACAGATGACACCAAAATTGGAGGTGGAGTGAACAGCGAAGAGGGTTACCACAGATTACAACGGGATCGTGATCAGATGGGCCAATGGGCTGAGAAGTGGCAAATGGAGTTTAATTTAGATAAATGCGAGGTGCTGCATTTTGGGTAAGCAAATCTTAGCAGGACTTATACGCTTAATGGTAAGGTCCTAGTGAGTATTACTGAACAAAGAGACTTTGGAGTGCAGGTTCATAGCTCCTTGAAAAGTAGAGTCACAGGTAGATAGGATAGTGAAGAAGGTGTTTGGTATGCTTTTATTTATTGGTCAGAGTATTGAGTACAGGAGTTCGGAGGCCATGTTGAGGCTGTACAGGACATTGTTAATGCCTTTTTTGAATATTGCGTGCAATTCTGGTCTATCAGAAGGATGTTTTGAAACTTGAAAGGGTTCAGAAAAGATTTACACGGATGTTGCCAGGGTTGGAGGATTTGAGCTATAGGAAGAGGTTGAATAGACTGAGGCTGTTTTCCCTGGAACATCGGAGGCTGAAGGGTGACCTTATAGAGGCTTTTTAAAATCATGAGGGGCACGAATAGGATAAATAGACAAAATCTTTTCCCTGGGGTGGGGTATCTAGAACTAGACGGCATATGTTTAGGGTGAGAGGGGAAAGATATAAAAGAGACCTACAGGGCAACTTTTTCACATAGAAGGTGGCACGCGTATGTAATGGGCTGCCAGAGGAAGTGGTGGAGTCTGGTACAATTACAGCATTTAAAAGGCATCTGAATGGGTATATGAAGAGGAAGGGTTTGGAGGGATATGTGCTGGGTGCTGGCAAATGGGACTAGATTGGGTTGGGATATCTGGTCAGCCTGGACCAAAAGGTTTGTTTCGGTGCTGTACATCTCTATGACTCTCTCTGATTCTAAGTGCCGATTTCCTCATGAAGTCATCACTATTGAAGGTGCTAGTGAACAGCCAGTTCAATTCTCTCCAGGTTATATCAAGAAATGGCTAAAGGCATTGGATACGGCAAAGGCTATGGGTCTTGACTCCACTCCAGAAATGGTATAGACGACTTGTGCTCCAAAAGAACTTGTACCCAAGTCAATTTGTTCCCTTACATCTACCCAGCAGTGCAGAAAATCGGCCAGGTAAATCCTGTCAACAAAAAGCAGAACATATCCAACCTGCCTAATTACTGTCTCACGACCATACTTCGCCATAGACTTATAAAGATCTACAGCGTAGAGAAAGGCCATTTGGCCTATTGTGTCTGTACTGATCAAAACCAATGATCTACCTATTGCAATTCTATTTTTCAACAAAGTGACAGAAAATGTTATCAATGATGCTAACAATTGGCACTTGGAAAGGAATAGCCTGTTCAGTAATGCTCAATTTGGGTTGTAAAAGGGCAACTCAGCTCCTGACCTCATTACAGCCTTAGTCCAAACCTGGACAACAGAACTGAACCCCACGGGGCAGGGGGCGGGGTGGGGGTGACAATGATTGCCTTTAACATCAACACAGCATCAAGGAGCCCTAGCAAAACTGGAGTTAATGTAACAAAAGCAGAAGTTGCTGGAAAAGCTCAGCAAAAGTTCTGAGGATAAGTCACGGGACCCGAAACGTTAACTTTGATTTCTCTGCACAGGAGCTACCAGATCTGCTGAGCTTTTCCAGCAACTTCTGTTTTTGTTCTTGATTTACAGCATCCATAGTTCTTTTGGTTTTTATGGGGTTAACATAATGTGGGGAAAACTCTCTGATTGTTGGAGTCATACGTAGCACAAAGGAAGATGGTTGTAGTTGCTGAATGTCAGTCATCTCAGCCACAGGACATCTCTGCAGGAATTCCTCAGGTCCAACCATCTTCAACTGCGTCATCAACAACTATCCCTCTATCATAAGGTCAGAATTTTGCACATTATTCAGCATCATTCATCACTCCCAGTTACTAAAGCAGGCTGTGTCCAAATACAGCAATGATGTGGATGTGCCGCTGTTGGATTGGAGTGGACAAAGTTAAAAATCACATAATACCAGGTTATAGTCCAACAGGTTTATTTGGTAGCACTAGCTTTCGGAGCACTGCTTCTTCATTGTGGAGTCCACAACCACCTGATGAAGGAGCAGTGCTCCCAAAGCTTGTGCTTCCAAATAAACCTGTCGGATTATAACCTGGTGATGTGTGATTTTTAACCAAATGCAGCAAGACCTGGAAAACATTAAGGCTTGGGCTGACAAATGGCAAATAACATTGATGCTAAACAAAGCTCATCTGGCAATGAGCAGCTCCAACAAGAGAGAATACAATCACCAACACATCACAGAGCCCTACTCTCAAAATTCTGGGTATTGAACCAGCCATATAAATATTGTGGCCATAAGAACAGGTCAGAGGCTGGTTATTCTGCAGTGAGTAACTCACTTTCTCACTTCAATGTCACTGTATAGAAGGTACAAGTCAGGAGTGTGATGGAACATTCCCCACTTCCCTGAATTGGCGCAGCTCCAACAACATTCAGGAAACCTTGACCATCTAGGATAAAGCAGCCCGCTTGATTGACATCACATCCACCACTTCCAACAGCATGTCGCTGCATCTCGGTTACATAGTCGCAGCAGTGTGCACCATCTACATGATATGGTATGCTAATTGACCAAGGCTCCTTTGACAGTACCTTCTGAAACCACAACCACTACCATCTAGAAGGACAACAGCAACAGATACAAAAACAACCACCCAGTGCCAATAGGCTAGAACACAGATACCAATTGTTTTCATTTATTCGCATGATGGAGGTGATGCTGTCTGGGATAGCATGTACTGCCATCTCTATTTGCCCTTGAAAAGGTAGTGGGGAGCTGCTTTCACAGCTACTTCAATCCTTGTGGTGGAAGGACACACACACAGATTTTGGGGTGGTGGGGGGGTGGGGAGGAGTTGAAAGATTTTGACCCAGCGTCTGTAAAGGATTGCAGATTTAGTTGTGAGTTTGAATGGTGAGTAGCATGTGCGGGAGAGGTGCAGGTGGTGGTGTTTCTTGTGAGTCTGATGACCTTGTCCTTCTAGATTGTAGAGTTTGTGACCTGTCCTAATAGCTACATTATTAATATGGCAGGTTCAACACCCCTCCTTTTGCCTGATACCAGCCATGGAGTTAACGATGCCAGGTTTCCCACAATGCCTGGCCTCCTGCCAATGCAGGTGCAATGCTGATGGGATGAGGCCTATAGGTGGCCATTAATTTGTCACTAAAAAGTCTCAATAGGTCTTGGTGGGGGTGGAGGTTGGTAGGCTGGAAATTTGGGTTGCCCACCGTGCACCCCTCTGTAACATTTCCAACAGGTCAGGACGAGGGGCTGTTGGCAGTGAGAAGACCACCCATTAGATACTGCCACTCCCAAATACCACTGCACCCCCAATACTGCACCCGATACTGCTTCCAAAACCACCCCAAAACACTGGCCCCCAAATACCACTCCCCAAATTTCTCACCTATACTAACCCCCAATAGTGCACCACTAAATACTTCATCCCCAAAAGTAACCGCGAAACCACCCCCAAAACCGACCCCAAAATACACCCCCTAACACCATCCCTAAACACATCACTAATTACCACCCCTCCCGAATACTGCCAGCCCACTAAATATGACCCCAGCATACAAACCCAAATACTGCTTATTATTACACCCCAAATAACTCTCCCCCAATCCTGCCACCCAAGACTACCAATCCAATATGGCTTCCCAAATACCACTCTCCCATAAACTGCCCCAAAATACTGCTCCGAAATACCCCTTCAAGTGCGCCCCACATATACCATACCACCATCCCTGCCAGCAATTGATTTTCAAACCTGTCGATGAAGGAGTGTAAAGGCCATCCTCGCCACCCAGTTTGTCCTTTTGATTGTTCTTAAATAAATAGGCAAAAGTTTGGAGCTCCCCTGGGTCTTAGCCCCTTCTGGATGGTTTTGTAGTCAGCTTGCTCCCAGCACCATCAGAAATTGCCTGGGGATCGGGCTAGATGCCAGTGAGTCAAGTGCGTGATGAATAAGCTGCACCAGCTGGATCTCATTCAACACAGACTCTGCTCCTCCGGCACAGGACTCGGCTTAGACAGGCTCACTCTGCACTGGCTTACAAGTTGGCAAGTCCACCTGAGTGCTGGTGCCAACTTCAAAATTAACAGCCAGCTTGTTTAAACATCGGAAGTGTCAAGTGGTAACATCATCCAAATCATGGGAAGCCCACAATAAATCAAACTTTGCTCAATCTATCAGGGAATCAAGGGAAATGGGAACGGGCAGCGGCAAAGTGGATTTAAGATTGATGATTAATTGGCAGAGCACGCTCAAGTGGTTGTATACTCTTAACTCCTGCTCCTTTCTCGTATATAATAAAAACTGAAATTGCTGGAAAAGCTCAGTGGCTCTGGCAGCATCTGTGGAGAGAAATCAGAGTTAACCTTTCAGGCCGAGTGACCCTCCTTCAGAACTCCTACTTCTTAATCTATTAATAGCAAATATTTCAATTATATCACGTTCCTGTTGAGCTGGAACCTATGCCTTCTATGACAATTTAGGTATCGATAACCATCTGTTATGTGAAGTCACAGTATCATCTGGGGCAAAGCAATCAATTTGATCCGCAACTCTTTAAATGTCCACTCTCTCTGTCACACTGCATATCATCTACAATGACAGCAACTTGCTCAGGGCTTCTTTGAAAACATTTTACAAACCCTCAACCTCAACCACTTAGAGTCATAGAGTCATAGAGATGGACAGCATGGAAACAGACCCTTCGGTCCAACCCGTCCATGCCGACCAGATATCCCAACCCAATCTAGTTCCACCTGCCAGCACCGGCCCATATCCTTCCAAACCCTTCCTATTCATATACCCATCCAGATGTTGCAATTGTACCAGCTTCCACCATATCCTCTGGCAGCTCATTCCATACACGTACCACCCTCTGAGTGAAAAAGTTGTCCCTTATGTCTCTTTTATATCTTTCCCTCTCACCCTAAACCTACGCCCTCTAGTTCTGGACAGCCCAATCCCAGGGAAAAGACTTTGCCTATTTATCCTATCTATGCCCCTCATAATTTTGTAACCCTCTATAAGGTCACCCCTCAGCTTCCGATGCTCCAGTGAAAACAGTCCCAGTCTGTTCAGCATCTCCCTGTAGCTCAGAACCTCCAACCCTGGCAACATCCTTGTAAATCTTTTCTGAACCCTTTCAAGTTTCACAACATCTTTCCATTAGGAACGAGACCAGAATTGCATGCAATATTCCAACAGTGGCCTAACCAATGTCCTGTACAGCTGCAACATGACCTCCCAACTCCTGTATTCAATACTCTGACCAATAAAGGAAAGCAAACCAAACGCCTTCTTCACTATCCCATCTATCTGCGACTCCACTTTCAAGGAGCTATGAACCTGCGCTCCAAGGTCTCTTTGTTCAGCAACACTCCCTAAGTCCTTACCATTAAGTGTATAGTTCCTGCTAAGATTTGCTTTCCCAAAATGCGGCACCTCGCATTTATCTGAATTAAACTCCATCTGCCACTTCTCAGCCCATTGGCCCATCTGGTCAAGATCCTGTTGTAATCTGAGGTAACCCTCTTTGCTGTCCACTACACCTCCAGTTTGGGTGTCATCTGCAAACTTACTAACTGTACCTCTTATTCTCGCATCCAAATCATTTATGTAAATGACAAAAAGTAGAGGGCCCAGCAACGATCCTTGTGGCACTCCACTGGTCACAGGCTTCCAGTCTGAAAAACAACCCTCCACCAGGACCCTCTGTCTTCTACCTTTGAGCCAGTTCTGTATCCAAATGGCTAGTTCTCCCTGTATTCCATGAGATCTAACCTTGCTAATCAGTCTCCCATGGGGAACCTAGTCGAACGCCTTACTGAAGTCCATACAGATCACATCAACTGCTCTGCCCTCATCAATCTTCTTTGTTACTTCATCAAAAAACTCAATCAAGTTTGTGAGACATGATTTCCCATGCACAAAGCCATGTTGACTATCCCGAATCAGTCCTTGCCTTTCCAAATACATGTACATCCTGTCCCTCAGGATTCCCTCCAACAACTTGCCCACCACCAACATCAGGCTCACCGGTCTATAGTTCCCTGGCTTGTCCTTACCATCCTTCTTAAACAGTGGCACCACGTTTGCCAACCTCCAGTCTTCCGGCACCTCACCTGTGACTATCGATGATACAAATATCTTAGCAAGAGCCCCAGCAATCACTTCTCTAGCTTCCCACAGAGTTCTCAGATACACCTGATCAGGTCCTGGGGATTTATCCACTTTTATGTGTTTCAAGACATCCAGCACTTCCTCCTCTGTAATCTGGACATTTTGCAAGATGTCACCATCTATTTCCTTACTGTCTATATCTTCCATATCCTTTTCCACAGTACATACTGATACGAAATATTCATTTAGTATCTCCCCCATTTTGTGTGGCTCCACACAAAGGCCACCTTGCTGATCTTTGAGGTGCCCTATTCTCTCCCTAGTTACCATTTTGTCCTTAATATATATTTAAAAACCCTTTGGATTCTCCTTAATTCTATTTGCCAAAGCTATGTCATGTCCCTGTTTTGCTCTCCTGATTTCCCTCTTAAGTATACTCCTACTTTCTTTATAATCTTCTAAGGATTCACTCAATCTATCCTGTCTATACCTGACATATGCTTCCTTCTTTTTTGTAACCAAACCCTCAATTTCTTTCGTCATCCAGCATTCCCTATACCTACCAGCCTTCCCTTTCACCCTGACAGGTATATACTTTCCCTGGATTCTTGTTATCTCATTTCTGAAGGCTTCCCATTTTTCAGCCGTCCCTTTACCTGCGAACATCTGCCTCCAATCAGCTTTTGAAAGTTCTTGCCTAATATCGTCAAAATTGGCCTTTCTCCAATTTAGAACTTCAACTTTTAGATCTGGTCTATCCTTTTCCATCACTATTTTAAAATGAATTGAATTATGGTCACTGGCCCCAAAGTGCTCCCCTACTGACACCTCAGTCACCTGCCCTGCCTTATTTCCCAAGAGTAGGTCAAGTTTTGCACCTTCTCTAGTGGGTACATCCACATACTGAATCAGAAAACACACTTAACAAATTCCTCTCCATCTAAACCTTTAACACTATGGCAGTCCCAGTCTACGTTTGGAAAGTAAACATCCCCTACCATAACCACCTTATTATTCTTACAGATAGATGCGATCTCCTTACAAGTTTGTTTCTCAATTTCCCTCTGACTATTGGGGGGTCTATAATACAATCCCAATAAGGTGATCATCCCTTTCTTATTTCTCAGTTCCACCCAAATAACCTCCCTGGATGTGTTTCCGGGAATATCCTCCCTCAGCACAGCTGTAATGCTATCCATTATCAAAAATGCCATTCCCCCTCCTCTTTTTCCTCTCTTTCTATCCTTCCTGTAGCATTTGTATCCTGGAACATTAAGCTGCCAGTCCTGCCCATCCCTGAGCCATGTTTCTGTAATTGCTATGATATCCCAGTCCCATATTCCTAACCATGCCCTGAGTTCATCTGCCTTCCCTGTTAGGCCCCTTGCATTGAAATAAATGCTGTTTAATTTATTGGTCCTACCTTGTCCCTGCCTGCCCTGACTGTTTGACTCACTTCTGTTCTCAGCTGTACCCGTCTCAGATCGATCTCTTTCCTCACTATCTCCCTGGGTCCGACACCCCCACCTTACTAGTTTAAATCCTCCCAAGCAGTTCTAGCAAATTTCCCTGCCAGTATATCAGTCCCCTTCCAATTTAGGTGCAATCCGTCCTTCTTGTACAGGTCACTTCCACCCCAAAAGAGATTCCAATGATCCAAAGATGTGAATCTTTCTCCCATACACCAGCTCCGCAGCCATGCATTCATCTGCTCTATCCTCCTATTCCTGCCCTCACTAGTTCGTAGCGTTGGGAGTAATCCAGATATTACTACCCTTGAGGACCTCCTTTTAAAATTTCTACCTAACTCTCTGTAATCTCCCTTCAGAGTCTCAACCTTTTCCCTTCCAATGTCATTGGTTCCAATGTGGATAATGACCTCCTGCTGGCCCCTCTCCCCCTTGAGAACATTCTGCACCCTCTGTGAGACATCCTTGATCCTGGCACCAGGGAAACAACACACCATTCTGCTTTTTCTCTGTTGGCCACAGAAACGTCTGTCTGTACCTCGGACTACAGAGTCCTCTAACACAATTGATCTCTTGGAAGCCGACGTACCCCTTGTTGCATTAGAACCAGTCTCAATACCAGAAACTTGGCTGTTAGTGCTGCGTTCCCCTGAGAATCCATTATCCCCTACATTTTCCAAAACAGCATATCTGTTTGAAATGGGTATATCCACTAAAGACTCCTGCTCTAGCTGCCTACCTCTCTTACCCTTCCTGGAGTTACCCCATCTTTGTGACTGTATCTGAGATTTCCCCCCTTTCTATAACTTCCATCCATCACATACTGTTGCTGTTGCAAATTCCTCATCGCTTCTATTTGTCTCTCCAACCGATCTACTCGATCTGATAAGATTTGCATCCAACAGCATTTATGGCAGATATAATCAGCAGTAACCCTTAAACTCTCTTTAAACTCCCACATCTGACAAGAAGTACATATCACTGCAAAGGCCATTTTTTGCTCCTTCACAATCTACAGACCCAGAAAATAACACCGTCTTATTCCTCTACAAACACAGCCCCAGGTTAAATTAATAGCTATGGCTTATATTTTAAGTTTAATCAAGAGACTTATCTCCAAAAACATATAATCAAGAAAGAATCCACTGTACTCACTACTGCAGCCTTTCTATTGGACAGACTTAAAACAACAATTAACTTATCTGATTCTGTGCTGTGAACTTCACCCAACAGTTCCTCCAAGATTAGTTGTGAATTTCACTGTTTGTTAATTTTCCCAGATGCACTCCGATGTCCAGCAATACACAAATTCAAACAGCAAAGGCGGTAACTGTGCAGGTTTTTTTTTTCTCTCTCTCTCTCTCTCTCTCTCCTGCACTCACTTGGAAGAACAAAGGGAGCAGGTTCCTGAAAAACGTGTCATGTCCGAACCACAAACGGACCCAGACACGTAGCACCATTCCCTCATTGTTGCTGGACTATGATCCTGCTATTTGTTGCCTCACAATTTAAGGGAAGATTTTCAGCACAATGACAGCAGGGGCTCAGACAACAGACACATCTCTACCTTGTGTCAGGCAACTGGAGCAGGAAGTAAGTGAGAATTGAATGCCAACCTTTGGTGGTGATGGGGCTGGTGGTGTGGTGTTTGTTAGCTCCGTTGGCTCAATGATTGAATTGTTGTATAGAATAAAGCCAGCTTGCATGGCTTCGATTCTTGTTCTGGTAGAAGTCATTAGTGGAGGCCCTACCTTCTCCCTTACCTATAAGACCATCCATAAGAAATAGGAATAGGAGTAAACTATTTGGGCCTTTGCATTAGGATCATCGCTGATCTGATATTCCTCAATCCACCTTCCTGCCTTTTTCCCATAACCCTTGATTCCCCGACTATCTTAGCCTTGAATATACACAAGGACTCTACTCCCACAGTCCTCTGTGGCAAGAAGCTCCAAAGACTCACAACCCTCTGACAGAAGAGATACCTCCTCATCTTGCCTTCAAATTGGCGCCTCCTAATTCTGAGAGTATTCCCATGGTCCCAGACTCTCCCATGAAGGGAAACATTTTCTCACCATTTAGCTGTTCAAACCCTTTAAGAATGCTACATATTTCAATGAGATTGACTCTCATTGTTCTAAATTCCAATGAGTAGAGTCCCAACCTTACCTGTGGAGTGGTTACCCTCGAGCCATGCATAACCAATCGACTCTCTGTCATGGAAAGACCGGCCCATGATCCTTTGGCTTTATGCCAAATGCCAGTCTTGGAAAAGATACATATAACCTGACGATGAACAAAAACCTTTTTTTTCACTCTTAATACCAGTCTTAATAAAGACCATTGACAAATTCCAGACACAGTTATTTTCTAAACCTGTACATTTGAGACACAACAGTAAATCTGTTGTCGAGAAATTTGAGGAAATAAACCAGATGGCATCCCTCCTGGAACCCTCAAGGAAGTGAGGAAATAAATAAATAATGCTCTGTTTAATATTTTAGAAATACCATAAATATGAATGCTTTAAACAAAGGACTTGTTGTGTTGTGAATGCTAACCAGATAATCAGAAAGAAAGAGGAAGGCAGTTCAAACTAGGACTTATCCCAATATTCACATTGTACATATGCTTGAGAGTGTTTTCCTGTATGCTAACATCCTTTCCCGAAGAGTCTGGAGATGTCGATTTTGAAATGTTTCACAAATCCATGAAAATCCACATGGGGATGTTAACTTAATGTAGCCGCTAAAATGATTATAACCTGTCTGGATTTTAAGAAGACTCTCGATAATGTATAAGAGATTGATAAAGATGATTAAAGCCTGTGCAATTATTGGCAAATTAACCAACTGGATTGACGATTGGCTTGGAAAAGGAAGGCAGAAGGTGAGGAGAAATAAAATGTTTAAAGCTCTGGCTGGGGATGGGGAGAAGCAAAGTTCATCAAACAGTTGTTGTGGGATTCAGTGCCATTTGCATGATTCATAAATAACACAGAGCATGGTTTATAATGTTTATAGGATTTGCTTTTGATATGTGACCAGGTGATGAGTTTAAGGGCACTGATAGCACTCAAAGGAACTGAAGTGATTATTTTAAAGTACTTACTTACAGCAGATGGATGTGAATGTAGCCAAATGTAAGGATATGCAGATTGGAACAGGAAAACTAGAAGTGGGTGTCCAACTAAAAAAAGTGTGATTAATTATCAGTCCTCGAAAGTATACACTACGTGAATATATTACCAACCAGGCTAATGAGGTACAGTTATTGTGTCTCAAGGGCATTTAATTGTAAAAGAACATCTCATTCTAACTTGCCACACTGTCTTTGGTAAGATTAGAGGGAGCTGAATGGCCATTGGAAGACCATTTGGAAAATGAGCCAGTGCCTGTGTGAGGCAGACTTCCAGAAAAGGTGAAAAGATGGAAAAGCAAAAGTCAAAAACAACTGTGGATCTGGGAGAGCTCTGAATTAAACATGCTCAGCGGGTCAGACCAGCATAGTCTTTCTCAATGCTGTAGACCTCTGTGACTCTGGATGCAGAGGGGGAGAGATAGAGAGAGACAGACAGAGAGGAAAACAAGAATTCATGTTTCAGGTCTGTAACGTCTCAGCAAAAACTACTCAGGAATGGTAACTCTTGTTTCTCTCTCAATGGAATCCGTCTGACTTTATTGAGCATTTCCACGATCTTCTGTTTGCGTTCAAAGTGACATTTCTCTCCAAGAGATGTTTCTGTGGAGCCAGGAGAGCTATACTTGGACTTCACAAGAGTTACAATCATCGCTGCAATGCCATCTCAACCATCTTCCAAAACAAAAGGGAAATAACAGAAACAAGCCAGTGACATTTGGAAATAAATGCATTGGTTGTAATGGAACTTTATTTTGACATCTATAAGCCTTGTCAGACCAATACGTGCCATTGGCAAGTTGCTTTCCTTTAGATTTTTTCAACAGACAAATCCTTATTCTTCTTAATCAACTCAAAATTCTCCGAATGCTCAGTCCTTTGTTTTTTAATTGTAACAACGAGGGGCACATTATTAAAGTGAGAGGAGAGAAATTTTAAAAAGACATGAGGTAAATTATTTACATGGAGGGTGTTTCGTGTGTGGAATGAAGTTCCTGAGGAAATGGTGGATGTGGGTACAATTACAATGTTTAAAAGACATTTGGATTGATACATGAATAGGAAAGGTTTACAGGGATATGGGTCAGGAGCAGGCAGGTGGGACTAATTTAGTTTGGGACTAATTTAGTTTGGGACTATATTCAGCATGGACTGGTTGGACTGAAGGGTCTGTTTTTTTTTGTGCTGTATGACTCAATGACTCCAAGACAGATATCGGACTAATGGGCCTATAACCTCCTGATTTATCTTGTCCTCATGTTTTTATCAAGTAACGGTGTTACATGAGATTTTGGAGATTTGTAGCTCAGGTTGTGGACCGGGATGTAAGTTTGCTCACTAAGCTGGTGGGTTTGTTTTCAGATGTTTCATCACCATCAGTGAGCCTCCGGTGAAGCAATGTTGTTCTGTCTCGCTTGCTATTTATGGGTCTTGATCTGTTATGGTGGGTGATATCATTTCTGGTTCAGTTTCTGAGAGGTTGGTAAATGGGGTCCAAATCTATGTGTTTGTTGATGGAATTCTGGTTTGAATGCCAGGCCTCTAGGAATACCAGCGCGTGTCTTTGTTTGGCCTGTGCTAGGATAGATGCATTGTCCCGGTCAAACTGGTGTCCCTGTTTGTCTGTATGTATGGATACCAGTGATAGTTGGTCATGTCCTTTGGTGGCTAGTTGGTGCTCATGCATCCTGCTGGGTAGTTTCCTGCTGGTTTGTCCAATGTAGTTTTTATTGCAGTCCTTGCAGAGTATTTCGTATATTATTTTCGTTCTGCTGGCTCTGGGAATGGGGGACCTTTAGATTCACCAGAGTTGAGAGCGTGGTGCTGGAAAAGCACAGCAGATCAGGCAGCATCTGAAGAGCAGGAGAATCGACATTTCAGCCATAAGCTCTTCATCAGGAAACTTCCTCCTAATTCATCAGTAGCTGTTTTAGCATGGTAGTAAATTTGTGCTCTACCATGATGCCAGCTGGTAGAGTAGCCTGGTGGTCATCTCTGAAATGTCTTTGATACGTGGTTGGGTGACTAGAGCATGTTGTGTCTTCCCGTTTAGGTCTATTGTGTAGGAATCGTCAGGTAACCGTTGTTCCTGAATATGTTGTATCAGTGTTTCTCCTCAGCTCCTCGTAGTTGTGGGGTGCTGCAGTGTGTTGTGACTCATTGAAATATGATGCAGCTCTGTTTGTGGGTGTTGGAATGGTTGTTCCTGTGGTTGAGTATCTGGTCAGTGTGTGTGACTTTTCTGTAAATGCTGGTTTACATGGTGTTACATTTTCAGTTTCTCAATTGAAAGGGGCAATTCCTGAATTAATCCGGTATTGGAAGTCTACGGACAGACTTCCAGACTGCTCCTCTGACAAGTTAGTGGCGAGTTGTGGATTACTTAAAATCAATGTTAGTAGAACATGAGAGGAAAGCAAGACAATATAACAGTGAAAGTTAGAGGGTTCAGTACTGGTCAGAAGATTGGAGGGAAGCCACAGAGGTAATCAGCAGTATGTGTAATAAGAAGAAGTTGTAAAGAGACGTCAAGCATTCACATACCTTGTGAAAGTTGGAAAGACTCCATCAGTGTCATGTAGATCATTTGCTTCAAAGAGGAGACCTGACATTGGGAGAGCATGAGAAACCTTCTATAGTCCAAATTCATCCAAAATCCAAAGTGAATGTCTGAAAGAAAGTGAAGGTAAAAAAGAAACAGAAGTTTTGCCAGAATTGTTGAATCCACCAATGGAACAGAGTAAATCAAGGTCTTCGATTAAGACAAATCAATCAATGTCACATTCTAAACTGATAAATGGGATCAATAGTTAAAGTCAAAGCTTGAATTTAACAGAGTCCATTAAGTTAAAAGAAGTGGGTGAAGCTAATGGAAATGAAAGAAGCTACCAAGGCAAAAAGAGGAATAAGCCAGATAGGTGAATTAAAAATGTAGAAAGGAAAAAAAAAGCTACCACTTCCATTATTCCTTGTCAACTGATTAAATTTTGTTAAATACATGCTTTTGTGAAGAAAAAAAACCAATTTATTTACATATGTGATTTTGTTATGACTGTAGTGGGAAGAATGTTCTGGAAATCAAGCCTCAATTCCTGAAGTTGTCACAAATGTGGAATGTGACCAATTTGAACACTAGAATGGGTAATGCCTGATTGTTACAACTAATAGAAACTCATACCAGGTTTCATCAATGAACAAGAAAATCTAAAGTTTTTTTGTTAATACAAACTTACCTTCTGACATTTTGCAAAAAAAGTTATTTGCTAATACAAAAGTGATCATACCCACTTTAATTTTAAGAATACACATTCGTTCACACATAGGATGGATAGGCAGATGAGACAAACAGTGTTTTTAGGAATATTGTGAGGGGAAAATATAGGCAGGAAAAGGCACAAATTCTTGGATCAGGGTCCAATCTAAATATGGTGACTTCCCTCACAGTTTTGATTTTTGGTGATGATATCATGCTGTTGTCGATAGTCGCTATGATGAATTTGGTAACCGGTCAGTTGGACTTAGGTTTTGGTTTGAATTCACAATTTTTTTTCTTTTCTTTCACAGAGATCCTCAATTCAGTAGCTGATCAGTTCGTCCTAGGTCTTGGCTTGAATATGAAGTTTTATTTGGTTTTGCAATATCTTTGAGTGTTATTTCTTTGCTAATGAAAAAGAGATAAGGACGTGGCTTGCTTAAAGCTTTCTAGAGGTTTGTGTCCCAACTGCTTTCTTTCCTCTCAGTTCAGTGTCAAAATGCAGAGTTAAATCAATAAACATTGTGCTGGGTAGTGATTTTTTTTTCCCCAAAGGCACCTGGTGCCACTACAAAAGTATGAAAATCCAGCTTCTAGCAAGTTTATATGCTATTGTTTAAAGATTAAGTGACCACATGGCTACACTTTGCTTTGATTTAAAATCGCTTCTCTGCCACAAAGTGATCCAAGTTAATACCTTTCCAGTTAATATTTCAAAATCAGTATCTTACCAATTACTCTCGTAATATTGCTCAGATATGTTTTTTGATTATGAATATAGTAAAAGAAATTTACATTTGAGCTATTGTTGATACTGGTTTAGCCATGTTCTGTTCTGTGAGACTATGTATATGCACTGTTTTCCATTTTGATATAAAAGTTTTTTTAAATAAGTGGGAAGGGAGGTCTTTTTTTTGTAGAGTGCTCTCTGCTGCCCTCTCTGTTGAGAAAGGGTAAATGAAGTTAGTTTTGGCTATTTGCAGCTGAATATGTGTTAGTTTTGCTAAGTACAATTGTTCAAACCCTAGCGAGGGGCTTGAATATAAGATCTTCCAGCTTAGAGTGGTATAAAGAAACCCAGAGGTGCCATATAATTGTCTCATATTATGCTTAACTATCATTTTTCACCTAATATATAAATACATTTGATATTAACCTTGTCATCACTTGTAGTCTTCTTTCTGTATTCATGTTTTGCTGTATTTAAAAAAAAACTTCCTCTCCTGTTCCAAGTATCCTCTGCAGTCCCTAAATCTCCACTGTTCTTTATGCTTTCTTTGATGATATTGCTAAGTACGTAATGTTCAGCTCCATTTGCAACTCCTAAGATACTGAAATATTCCATGCCCAAATGCAACATTACCTGGAGAATATCTAGGTCTTGGCTAACAAGTAGCAAATAACATTTGTGCCACTCAAATGCCAAGCAGTGACAAATTCCAATAAGAGACAATCTCACCTTTGTATTCAATGGTATTACCATCACTGAATTCCCCCATTATCAACATCCTGGGGATTACTATTGACCAGAAACTGTACTAGAGTAGCTATATAAATACTGTGGTTACAAGAGTCGGTCCAAGGTTCGAGATCTTGCCGTGAGTAACATATCTCCTGTCTCCCCAAAGGCTGTCCACCATCTACAATGCACAACATAGGAGAGTGATGGAATACTTCCCACTTGCCTGGATGAGTACAGCTCCAACAAGACTCAAGAAGCACAACACCATTCAGGACAAAGCAGCCTGCTTGATTGGCACCACACCTACTCCCTGCTCAGTAGCAACAATGTGTACCATCTGCAAAAATCACTACAGAAATTCATCAAGGCTCCTTAGACAACAAATTCCAAACTCCTGACCACTACCATCTTGAAGGACAAGGGCAGCAGATACATGGGAATGCCATCACCTGCAACTTACCCTCCAAGCCACTCACCATCCTGACTTGAAATTATATCACTGTTCCCTCTCTGGGTCAAAATCCTGGTATTCCCTCCCTAATGGTATTGTGCACCTACCTATGGCACGTGGACTGCAAGACATCATCTTCTCAAAGGACAACTAGGGATGGGCACTAATGCTGGCTAGCCAGTGATGCCCATGCCCAATGACAGGAATATAAAAAATATCATTTTCCCTTGTATGTTATCTGTCACTTCTTTTATCAATCCTGGCTTTTTTCTTTGATAATTTATAACTCTTTCCATCCTTATTAAGCTAAATTCTTTACAATAAACACTTCTCACGGTTCATGTGACATTTCATCAAATAATAGTTTTGACAGTTTCTGTCTCATCCAGTTAAAGTTAGTCTTGCTGAAAGTTAAACACTTATCAACTGTTATTTTCTCCTTCATTGAACCTAACATTGAATTCAATCACATTATAATCTCTGTTGGATAAATAGTTGCTAGGTGGTACAGCACTTGAGTATTGCTGAAAAGAAAGACATTCTTTGAATCCTTTTGTCTTGCCCTCATTAAGGCAATTCATAAGAAATACCAATTTAAGGGGAAAACTAACAGTTAAACTTCATAAGAACTTCAACTATTGTTAGTTTTTTTCCCTGTGACTGGTATTTCTTGTGAATTGTCCTGATAAGTGCAAGATGAGAAGCTTTGACAAAATGTGTCTTTTCAACAATGTTAGATAAATATTCTCTTACTGTAAGATGATTATTAAGTCTGACTCATTACTCAGTGCTAAATCTAACATAGCCTGCTGCTTTTCTGGCTCTAAAATGTAATGCTCCAGAAAAACTATTTTGAACACTTTGAAAAAAATTCACAACCTGCAGCCTTGATATGTTCTGCTGTTATCAATCTAGATGGAAATTCAAATCTTTTTTAAAAACAACTGTGCTTTTCTGTGTAGATTCAAACATATAAACATGTTAATTAGGATCAGGAGTAGGCCACTCAGCTGCTCTTGAGTCTGCTGTCCATTCAATGAGATCATAGGTGATCATATTAGTCCATATTTCTGCCTGTGCCAAATTGACTTTCAGCTTTTGCTTATCAGGAATCCACCTACCTCTGTCTTAAAGATAGTCCATGGTTCTTCTTCCACCATTTTTAAGAAAGAGTATTTTAAAGATTTTTTTTACAAAGGGAATTCTCCTAATCTCTGTCTTCTGACCCCTTATTTTTAAACAGTGATCCTAATTCGAGTTCCTCCCACAGGATGAAACATTCTCTCTGTATCCACCTTGATGAAACCCCTTGGGATTCTCAATGTTTTAATCATGTGTCCTCTTACTCTTCTAAACTCCAGTAGTAAGAATCCAACCTTCCCCCATTTCAAGAATTGGTCTGGTAACCCTTCTCTGAAATGCTTCCAATGCATTTACGTCATTCCTTAAGTAAATCCATGCACTACATTTCAGATGTGGCTTACCCAGTACTTTGTATAATTTAAGAATAATCCCTCTGGTTTTGTATCCACAATAACTGATAATAGTTTAATTACCTATTGTGTCCTACTGAATACAATATGACCTTAACAATCCTTACAGTGTGAAAACAGGCCATTCAGCTCAATGAGTCCACACTGATCCTCTGATGAGCATCCCACCCAGACCCATCCCCCTACCCTATCCCTGTAAACCTGCATTTCCCATCGCTAACACACCTAACCTACCCATACCTGAATACTTTGTGTAATTTAGAATGGCCAATCCACCTAACCTACACATCTTTGGACTGTAGGAGGAAACCAGAACACCTGGAGAAAACCCGTACAGACGCAGGGAGAATGTGCAAACTCCACACTGACAGTTGCCCGAGGCTGGAATCAAACTTGGGTCCCTGGCATTCTGAGGCAGCATGCTAACCACTAAGCCACATTGCTGCCACAATCAGGATTTTCCTCTGGTCTTCTGCACTGGTTGCATCCGCATCACCAAATTCCAGCGACATTTATTACTCTAGTTAAGAAAGTAATAATGATCAGATTATCTAATTTCTTATAACATTGAGTGACGGGTGGAGTTAAGCAAGGACACCAGAGATAAGTATCCAGTTGCTCTTCAGTGTAGTGCCATGGGATCTTTTATATCCACTTCAGTAGGAAGAAGGGGCTACAATTTAATGTCTCACCTGAAAGATACCAGCTTTTCAATATTGCACTCAAATCTCATTCAGGACTCTATTATGTTTAAGCCCTGCCACCTTGTATCTCTATGAGATAATACCAACCGATCCACATTGGATATTTAGGGTTGTGTTACAATTCCTGTTCAAAGTCATCCCAAATTTCTCAATTCCAACCATGCAACCTCTGCTTTCCCTTCCCCTACACCCTCTCTTACTACTTCTGCAAAGTTGTAAGGAATAACACAGCAAAATTGTGGCTACCACATGTCAATATTTCATTAAGTCGACTAGGTAGATATAGAAAGGGTGTTTCTCCTTCCAGGAGAGCCTAGATCAGGACGTGCAGTCTATGTGGGTTAGCCATGGGAAATGCAGGGTTACAGGGATGGGGTAGCATAACACGTCTGGGCAGGAAGCACTTCAGAGGGTCAGTGTGGATTGGATGGGCTGAATGTCCTGTAGGGATTCTGAGACTGGTGTACAACTAGGCGGGCACAGCTTTAAAAGAAGAGGTCTCCCATTATTATGGAGATGAAAGTTTTTTTTTCTTTTCAGTGTGGCTTTGTAATTCTCTTCCCCGGAGAATGGTGGATGCAGGGTCCTTGAATATTTTTAGGGCTGACCATTGACTAACACAGGAGTTTGGAGCATTTGGATCTGAGGCCATGATCAGATCAACTATGATCTTACTGAATGGCAGAAGAGGCTCAAAGGGCTAAATGGCCAACTTCTGCTTCAGATTTGTATGTTCTGGATGAATGATAGATTAGAAAGTTAGGGCATTGGTTACAAGGGAAAGTGATATGAATAATTCTGTGATTTTATTTTAACTTTGTCCATCCCAGTCCAATAACGACTCCTTCACATCATGAATAATTCTGCTATAAGCATGGACACATGAAAAAGAGATTTTGATCTTTCTTTTCCCCATCAGAACAAAACATAAGTTGCCAGAAGGTGGATATTCAGGCATTAAACAAAATATACAAGAGACCTTGGGAGCTGAGCAATGCAGGGTCAGAATTCAAGATCCATGATTAAAATGTTTGGCTAAGATCTGCAGTTTGTTGAAATTACTTGGTTCAACAGCTTGTATTTTAGAGTCGAACAGCTTCTGTGTGACATTGGCCTGTGGTCTTTAACTGGGGTCACTCGTCTGGTTAACTACAACCAGAACTGACCTACATTGATTTGATCCTAATTTAGTAGATGGCACAGAGTATATTCCACACGTAAACATGGGCCAAAATGTGAGAACATCCATTGTACATTTAAGAGAAATTCACAGTGTCTACAGCTTTGATTTTCTTTATAAACCACTCCTTTATCTTTCTCCCTCATCGTTGCCTTTCCCAAACTTGACTGTTCTGGCAGTCAGATCAAAGAGACCGCCAGCTGTGAACCCTGTTCTGTGATTTTATATACTTTTTTTTTATTTTTGGCGTTATCTAGTTTCTTTTATTTTACACTCGCTTTTTTGAAACGATATATTTCAAAAATTAAATCGAGATCTGCAGTCGGGGATGGGTCTGGAGATGTTGAAAAGCTGCAATCTCATTATCTGCCTCAGACCCCATGTGTTTTCAGAGAGGTACTTGCATCTGTGTTAATAAAATGTGCCGGCCTCAAGTACCTCTGCGGGGGCGGGGGAAGCCTGGAAAAGCATGGTTGTTCCCATCAATTTCCCAGATGTCCTGCAGAAACAGGCAACGAGAGAAAAGAAATCCCAGTCTGATTTTGCAAAGGGCTTGTTTCGTTTCTTTTCTGTCTGAAACAAGATCAAAATGTAAATGACCCGTCACTCTGTGTTCAGTGACCCAATTTAGCTCCCAGACAAACAACCTCTTGATTTTAAAATTCTCATCCCAGTATTCAAATATTTCTGAGTTCCTGCCTATGATCTATGATAGATCATCCCAGTGTTCAAGTATTTATGTGTCCTCGCCTATGATCTAAGATCTGTGAGGTCTTCTCCAGCCCAGAATGCCTTTGAGTATCTGTTCCCTGCTGAATCTGGCCTTCTGAGTTTTAATTGCTCCATCCCTGGTAGTGTGCTTTCAGTTGCCTGAACCCCAAGCTGAGGAATTTTCACCCTACTGCATTCCATCTCTTTCTGTGACTTAACAGTAAAACCAAAGAACTGTAGATTTGAAACCAAAACAGAAATTGTTGGAGAAACTCAGCAGGTCTGGTAGCATCTGTGGAGTGAAAGCAGGGTTAGATCTGAAGAAGGGTCACCAAACCCAAACGTTAACTCTGCCTTTTCTCCACAGATGCTGCCAGACCTGCTGTCTCCAGCAATTTCTGTTTTTGTTTCTTTATCTTTCTTGCTAAAGAAGACAATTGTTAAAATGTAATTCTTAGACCAAGCTTTGGCAGCTTCTTTCCTTGGTGTCGTATTTTGCTTAATCATGCCTCAGTGAAATGTCCTTGGGATGTTCCATTATGTTAAAACTGCTATGTAAGTACAAGCTGTTGTTGCATGATTGGGGGCAGCAGCAGATCTCATAGAAACTCAATGAATTGAACCTTTTGTCTTTGCATTGTAAGAGTTAAAAATGGGGATAAGGGCCCATGCATTTAAGTGTTACTACTCATTGTTAAATCTGACATAGCCTGCTAGCTCAAAAACATAAAGGTCCAGAAAACTTCCTCAAGCAAATGAACATAAGGATTAAAGGGTAGAAATAGGCAACTTGGCCCTTCGAGGCAGTTCCACTGTTCAATAAAGTCACGGCAGATTGATTTTAGCCTCAACCCCACATTCCTGCTGACCCCCGATAACCCTTTCCTCCTTGCTTATCACAAATCTATCCACCTCTGTTTAACAGTATCCAATGATTCCATCTCTTCTAACCTCTTGAGGAATCAAGTTCCAAAGACTCATAACCCAACAATGAAAGAGTTCTGCTTATCTCTCCATTCAGAAGAATCACTACCTGCATCTTAAGAAGTTTGCTGTTGGAAATCGATATGAAAATTAAAATCTCCCATTAGAATAAACTAAATGCAAACATATGGATTAGGAGAAGGAGTAGGCCTCAAGCCTGTTCTCCTATTCAATGTGATTGTAGCTAATCTGATTATTCCACATTCCTGTCTACCCTCATAACCTTGCTTATCAAGAATCTATCTACCTTCTCCTTAAACATGGATGGAAGATATTTTTAGAACCTTGACTATGAGAGGAGGCAGGCAAGCTATAGAAACTGGATTTGATAATCCAAAAAGAGAAGGATGTGTTGATAGTAGATGTTACAATACTATTCTCCGAGATCGAGTATGACTCATTGGAGAGAGCATGGAAGGAATCTCTTGATGAAGAGAGTTCCAAATTCTCACTATCTCCTGTGAGAAACAAACTCCCTTCCTTTCTGTTTCAAATGAGCAACTCTGGATTTTAATCCGCGCCTCCTAGTTCAATACTCCACCACCCTCAGTAAACAGGGGGCTGACGTGATTACAGCCTCTGCAAAGTAAAAGGGAAAATATATGCTTCAAGTTGCTTGATTTTAATAATTAGGAGCATTTTTGTAACATTGCCTTTCACACGCTTTAGGTTTTGGATAAGTTAAGACATATTGGCATTCAAAATGAAGTGGGTGTTGAACCATGGTACAATTACAACGTATGTGCTTTAATAAGTATGGCTAGAAACTTACGGTTTTTCACTTTTGCTTTGTCACTCCTGAAAGTTATGTTCAGTGACAGGTGAGACCATAAGACTAGGAATAGGCCATTCAGCCCCTCAAACTTGCTCTATCATTCAATAAGATCATGGCTGATGTGACGCCTCCCGCGTCAACTTTGCTATGTTTTCCTGATAACACTTGATGTTCCCCATAATACCGCCTTGATCAACAAATGAAGCTGTTAAATTCAACACGACGCAAAGTTTAAATCATCAATATAATTGTTAACAGGTTTCCCCATGGGCTGCCTACTCCCCAACTGTCCCTCATTCCCAATTGCCCCCTCTCACGTCAGCCATTGGCCATTTGATGTGACCACACTCATAAAGTCATTGATTCATATAGCATGGAAACAAACTCTTTGGTCCAACCAGTCCATGTCTCCCTTCATTGGAAAATAAACTGTTTGTGAGCTGTCTTGACAGCTTGACTGAAGCCAAATTACCTTTCTTGATCTAGCTTAGGCTTTTTTAAATTAGCCCAAAGATCCTTGTCCAAAACTGTTCTCAGCAATATGAGAGAGATTTATCTTTAAATCCTGCACAACCCAGGAAGGCTCCAATCCTTCATAGACACGTACTGAAGTGAGGAAGAGCAGGAGGTGGTGTATGTGGAAAAGGTGATGAGTGAAGCTCAAACATTTTGCTGGAGAGGTGACAAATCAAAGGACGATTCAGCAAATGCACTTGCACTGGTGTGAGGATTATGATCTTCTTCAAGATGGAGATTAATCCATAGGGAAGAAAGGGGAAGGGAGCTGGAGGCAAAAGAAATAGCATTTGGAAAACTGAGAGTAAAAATTTAATTGGGCTCTCAAGCAGTGCTCAAACAGTGCCTCCTGTTGATTGGCCACAGAGTTGCATTAGTGGCACAAACTGTAGAGCCCTCTCACCTGAAGACCAGGAACAGAGGGATCTATTGCTGAGAAGAGGGAAGGAAAATGGAGAAGAAAGATAGATTCAAAAAATATTTTGAATGAGAACATCCGATTGCAACTCAATGGAGAGTTCAGGAGGGCATGCCAAGAGCAGCATCAGGCATACCTAAAAATGAGTTGTCAACATGGTGAAGCTACCAAACAGGATTATTTAGTGTATGCCAAACCAGCATAAACAGTCAGTGATGGATGGAGCTAATGTGATCCTATATCCAACAGATCAGATCTGCCACATCCAGTCGTGAATGGTGGTGGACAATTAAACAACTCACTGGAGGAGGAGAAGGTTTCATAAATACCCCTGTCCTCAAAGATGGAGATCCCAGCCCATCAGTGCAAAAGATAAGGCTGAAACATTTGTACTAATCTTCAACTGAAGTGCCCAAGATGATGATCCATCTGAACTTCCTTCAGTGGTCCCCAGTGAAATAACTCCACAGAGGCCTTTACCAAGTCCCCCTTAAATTACACTGTGCAGAGTCCTTGACACTGATCCAGCTCCCTCAGAACCAACTCTCAGAGTGAGAGAACCTCTGACACTCCTGTTTATATCTGTCAGCCAGGGCTCCCTAACTGGACCAAGTTAGCAGCCCCAATCAGAGAACTCATATTCTATAAGGTCCAGTTGGTTGACCTTGTTACAATCACTATACCCAGCGTCACAGATGCCAGTCTTCAGTCAATTCGATTCACTACATGTGATATCAAGAAATGGGTTGGAGGCCTGGATACTGCAAAGACTATGGACCCTGAGAACATTCCGGCAATAGTACTAAAGACTTGTGCTCCACAACTTGCTGGTCCCCTAGTCAAGCTGTACCATTATAGCAACAACACTAGCATCTACCCAAAAAGGTGGAATTTTCCCAGCTATGTCCTGTACATAAAAAGCAGGACAAATCCAACCCGACCAAGATCTGGCCCATCAATCTACTCTTGATCATCAGTAAACTGATGGAAGGTGTCATCAGCACTGATCTCAACTCCTGCTCTGCAATAATCTGCTCAGTGATGCTGAGTTTGGGTTCCGCCAAGGCCAGTCAGCTCCTGACCTCATTCCAACCTTGATTTAAACATGGACAAAAGAGCTTGAATTCCAGAGGTGAGGGGAGAATGACAGCCCTTAACATCAAGGCTGCATTCAACCGAGTGTGGCATCAAGGAGCCCCAGCAAAACTGCAATCCATGGGCATCGGGGGGCAAACTCATCTCTGGGTGGAATCATACCTGGGACATCAGAAGATGGTTGTGGTTGTTGGACGTGAGTCATCTCAGCTCCAGGACAACTCTGTAGGATTTCCTTAGGGTAGTGTCCTCAGCCCTACCACCTTCAGCTGTTTCATCAAATGACCATCCCTCCATCGTAAGGTCAGTAGTGAGGATTATCGTCGATAATTGCACAATGTTCAGCACCATTTGTGACTCCTCAAATATCAAAGCAGCCATGTTCAAAAGCATCAAGATATGGACAATAACCAGGCTTGGGCTGATGAGTGACAAGTTACATTTGTGCCACACAAACGTCCAGGCAATGACCATCACCAATAAGAGAGAATCCAACCAACACCCCTTGACATTCATTGGTATTACCATCACTGCATCTCGCATTATCAACATCCTTTGGGTTACCATTGACCAGAAACTCAACTGGACTCACCACATGAATACAGTGGCTACAAGAGCAGGTCAGCCATGAATAACTCACCTCCTGACTCCCCAAAGCCTATCTACCATCTACAAGGCACAAGTCAGGATTGTGATGGAAAATTCCCAACTTGCTTGGATGGATGCAGCTCCCACAACACTTTAAGAAGCTTGACAGCAGCCCACTTGATTGGCAATACAGCCTCAAGCATCCATTCCCTCTACTACCAACAGTCAAGAGCAGCAGTTTGTCCTATCTACAAAAAGCACTGCAGAAATTCACCAAATATCCTCAGACAGCACCTCCCAAACCCACAATAACTTCCATCTAGAAGGACAAAGGCAGCAGATACATGGGAACACCACTACCTTCAAGTCCCCCTCCAAGCCATTCACCATCCTGTCTTGGAAATATATCACTGCTCCTTTTGTGTTGCTGGATCAAAATCAATTTCCCAAGGCCATTGAGAGTCAACCCACAATATGTGGACTTCAGCCGTTCAAGAAGGCAGTTCCCTCCCACTTCTCAAGGGCTACTAGGGACATGCAATAAATGCTGGCCCAGCCAACAACACCCATGTCCCACAAGTGAGTAACAAAAATGACATAGAATATGAGGCACAGGATTAGGTCATTTGGTTGTGTCTGGTGTTTATGTGCTCCCCATGATATCCTTGTGGCCTACTTTGTCTGGCCATTCACCATAACCTCCTATTCTAACCTGCCTCTTATCTTATATATCTCGTAGCTTGCTAATTGCCACGTGGCACTTGCAGTAGTTCCTCCATCCAGTTCTTTGCTGGAATAATACAAAGTTATTTTGCTACCACTATTTAGGACCATTTTACTTTGTGCAGTTTGTATTTCCCCACTGGCCCATATGAGTTTAATAAACCACCACAGTCTCCATTTAGAGTAATGGTTTAAGGAGACTATGTGGTGCAATACGTTAGCACGCACCCTTTTCATCTCTGGAACCAGACTTTTGAGATTAAAATCTCCCCTTCTATGCTGCCTCTAAGGGTCCCCAGTGACATTTGGAATGTTTCAATCCAACTTTACTGGGCATCAGTCCATACCACAGAATTCCTCACAATTTGCCACCAAATTGGCAATGCCACACGGAATCAGACAGGATTCAGATGAGAGAAAAGAATGACGCAATGTTTTTTAGTCACAATTTAGAGTCGGAGGACAGAAACGTTTCTTTATATCCGATCTCCAGTTATGTTGTCTTAATGTTGATATAGAGGAAATTTAGTAGAATATTTGTGCTGTAGAAGTGTGTGACATCACCTTGCTGAACAAGGAATTCATGAAAAATGTTTCTCCAAACTCACAAGATCAGATATCAAAAGTGAAATCTTATAAGGGATCTGGGCAACATGGGTTACAGTGAGACGGGTGACAGAAGTTGATCAGAAATGCTATAAGATCCATTTCAATGTTGAGGTTATCTTGCTCCATCTTTTCAGATGTGATGCGGTGAGGTGACTGATGTTCCTCAAGCTCCTTTTCCGTGTCCCAACTTGTGTCATTTATAGTCAGGTTCGGATTTTAATGAACTCAATGTTGGGAAAACCTGAGATGGGAACAGTACCTGGCTGCGCCAAATGACCTTTGCCTCGGAAGTCAGGAATCAGTATTTCAGGATACGTTCTATGAGCACCAGTCACAAGCATCCCACATCCGCTGGCATTGGCATCTGATATGTGCCAGACTCTAAGAACCTTCATAGCACATCTCTGATCCTCTTACAGGAGATGCATCTGTACTTCAATGCTGCACCTCAGTCTTGCCTGGTAATTATCTATATGATGGTACAGCAAGGACACTGTGTTCTCAGCTCCTGGACTGGACCAGGCAGCATCCCCAGGCTCTTCACTCACTGTTACAGTGGGCAGTTCTCTGGCCCCACATGGATGCTCGCAGCATCCCTGCCTTGCATTGCCTGTTGCCCCCTTAACCAGAGATACCAGACTCACAATGCTGCTGTCTTGCTGTACTGTCCAGCACAGAACAAAGACGGGAAGCCGGTCAGCAGTCCATGGTCAAGTTGAGCCTTCGGTCAGGGGGTCCCTGCACACTATGTCAAGGGTAACCTCTGATACCCGTCCAGACTCTGCTCAGGTCGGTTGGAGACAGTTTCCTCTCCTCATAATGGGTGAGGAGTTGAAAGTCTGAAAGCCCATCACTTGACAGACACTTGACGCTTTCTGCTCTGTTGTGAGCTGTTTGCATCCTTGAATGAGAGAAAGAGAGAGGGAGGTGTTACCCAGGATGGAAATCTTTGGCACAGCATTACTATTGGTGCAGGCAGGGAGGCATCTGGAGTGGGTGAGAGTGAGCAACAGAGAGGGCATTCAGGGATGGTGCTATCACAGGTTAGGGTGGGTGAGACGACTGAGGGATGATGCTGTAGGCCACAGTGAGGGCGGTACAGAAAAAGCCTTGGTGGGAGGTGGGTGCAGCAGTGGAGGTATAGTGTGAGGTATCAGAGAGAAGACAGTGACATGCTGGCAAAGTGAACAAGGACATTGGCTTCTTCAGATGACTGTCACTGCATTGACCCAGGTACAACCTCAGACAAGTTGGCATGGTCTTGTATCATGACCTCCACTGCTGGCCCTGGGAGAGGAGAAAGGCCTTCACTGGCATTATGCCAACCAGCGGAACTTCCACAACCCTACCCACAAAAGACGAATTTCCAACGGGTTTTCCAGTTTCCTCCCACAGTCCAAAGGTGTGCAGGTTAGGTGGATTCGCCTTGCTAAATTACCCATAATGTTCGGGGATGTAGGCTAGGTGGATTGGCCGTGGGAAATGCAAGGTTACAGGGGAAGGGCGTGTTTGGGTGGGATGGTCTTTGGAGGGCGTGTATGTTCAATGGGCTGAAGGGCCTCTGTCTGCACTGTAGGGATTCAATGATTCCTTGTCTGGGGCAAATGTCAGGAATTGTGCAGGGCAGCTTTGGAATGACAGAGCTTGCACAGCAGCTTTTAACAATGGCATGGACATTCCGGTGTATCCACTGAGCGGTGGGTTATTCCAGGAACAGCACACGGTATAATGAGACAAAGATCAGACCCAGGAGGTGTTAAAGGGGTGTCGTAGGTAATTAAGAAAGCAAGGTTGGTACGATACAGAGAAACAACTCCCTGACCTTTGCAGTGAGAGTCACTCTGCGCAAATGACACAACTTGCACTTAGTGAAAAAAGAGATAATTTCAAAATGTTGTAGTGTTCAATGATTAATTTTGGAAAGCCGGTTGATGAAGAGTGATACTGAAACCAATCTTTACTCCATTCCTGAAGACAGGTAGCACTTGACCCAAAATGTTCACTCTCCTTTCACTCCACAAATGCTGCCAAACCTGCTGAGTTTTCCCAGCAATTTCTGATTTTAAGCAATTTCTGATTTTGTTTCTGATTTCCAGTTTCTGCAGTTCTTTGTTGTTTTGCCTCAGTGTTATATTTAATTGCACTGTGAAATACCACAAGCATATACTTCTCAACTCAACCAGACCACAGTTGCAGGAAATATACCTTTTTGCTTAGATTAGTTTAATCAACCTGTTAAGATATAAAGCACACATCTGAAGCAGGTCGGACTTGAACCCAGTGTCCTGGTTCAGAGGGAGTGACACTACCACTTACAGTCATAGAGTCATAGAGATGTACAGCATGGAAACAGACCCTTCAGTCCAACCTGTCCATGTCGACCAGATATCCCAACCCAATCTAGTCCCACCTGCCAGCACCCGCCCAATATCCCTCCAAACCCTTCCTATTCATATACCCATCCAAATGTCTTTTAAATGTTGCAATTGTACCAGCCTCCATCACTTCCTCTGGCAGCTCATTCCATACACATACCACCCTCTGTGTGAAAAAATTGCCCCGTAGGTCTCTTTTATATCTTTCCCCTCTCACTCTAAACCTCTAGTTCTGGACTCCCCCAGCCCAGGGAGAATACTTTGTCTATTTATCCTATCCGTGCCCCTCATAATTTTGTAAACCTCTATAAGGTCACCCTTTAGCCTCCAACACTCCAGGGAAAACAGCCCCAGCTTATTCAATCTCTCCCTGTAGCTCAGATCTTCCAACCCTGGCAACATCCTTTTCAATCTTTTCCGAACCCTTTCAAGTTTCACAACATCTTTTCAATAGGAAGGAGACTAGTATTGCATGCAATATTCCAACAGTGGCCTAACCAATGTCCTGTACAGCTGCAACATGACCTCCCAACTCCTGTACTCAATACTCTGACAAACAAAGGAACTTTGTTGAACTTCATTGCAACACCCCAAGCACTCTATTCAATTTTTTTACATCCAGAGATGCTCTTACACACAATTGAACATTGATTTTTGCCATCCCTGAATCACCCATGGTATTTTTATCATTTATTAATCACCAGCAATAAATCACTCATATTTCCAAAGCCTTCTATTCAATTCTTCTGTATTTAATTATGTAAGCCTAACATCTAATTACGGTCATTGTTCCTGATCGGTTGAGTCTACGTGTGGGCTCAGAATGGAACTAAAGAGACACTACCAGAATGTTCTAGAAGCCAAGAATGAATGCAGACATTTTGTGATTGCAGAGATATTTTAAAACTCTTGTAAATAAACCTGTTGCACACATAGAAACCACCGTCATCTCTATCTTGCTGTGAGATGTTGAAAATATACAACAAACCAGAACAGCGTTGGGCGGACATAACATGTGTTTAGTTGAAATTTGTTTATTAAAATGATAGCTACAAATGCAAAAGAATCTCAGAAGAGAGCAAAATCATTTAGAGTTTTTTTTTGCTGATGTAAAGGAGGAGTGAGGGATTGACAGAGGGGCAATCATCCTGTATAACTGATTTCAGGACAGTCATGTGAGGAGTTATTCATCGGCTGACCTCTGAAGGACCTTTCTACAGACTGTGTAGTCTTCCCAGGACTCTGCGTCACCTTAGCAGCAAGTGTAACAG